>NW_003852431.1:13875582-13897395 GCF_000181295.1 Otolemur garnettii
ATATATTTAAAATCCACACTATGGTATTTGCCACTGAATTTTTTAAACATTTCTGAAGGAGCCATTCCCTCTGTCTTCTCTCTTTTCATTAATTTTTCCAGGCACCCTATAGTACTTAAATTTTAAGTTTAAGTTTCAAGAAAATGTAGAGAAGTATATTTACAATATCCAGATATTCTCCATCTGAATTTCAGCCAAGAAGCAACTTATCATGCCACTGAAGCAAGATATGTCACTCTGGAATTTGATTTATTACATGCTTCAGTTCTTAATGGAACAGAATAAGGCAATCTACCATGATTGTTGCTCCGAGCATAAGGTTAGAGAAGAAGTAATGCAAACAACCTCAAAATGGGGATGATGGAAACTATCCGCTCCTCTCCGGGCTTCGTGCTGACATCCGCCTTGGATCCTCGGGTCACTCTGAGCCAGATCATCTCAATCATCGGCCTCCTTATGTGACATCTGAACAAGCTGAAAAATTATTTTTTTTAAATTGGAAAAATAAGTGGTTGCACAGCATCCTCTGTGGAAAATTTGGAAGTGTACTTTGTAAATATGAGAAATTCATGAGGCTCAAGTGATTTATATCCTCCTTCAGGAAAATAGGGATTGGGGTAACAGAGAACCTTCTTATAACTCATGCAACTCATTGCAAGGTCAGTAGCCAATAAAGACATCACCACCCATGATTAATTGTGGATGGGCTCCACCCCCAACTTTCCTTTTATCCCAGAGACCTAGATAAATGTCATGATGGGCCTTTAGTGTCCCAGTTTTGTCCTTCTCAGGCATCTAACAAGACATAGCAAGGGAGAATTAAAGAGAAGGTAATGTTAGGCTGATAAAATTTCATCTCAGAAGTAAACTGCCACCGATCGGGAAGAGATGGTTTTGCAGGATGGGAAATAAAGAAGTAGATCATTTGACTGATGTAAGAATTACCCTAATGCACTAGTCATAATTTACAGATTTCTACAATTGTATACAGCATTCCACTGATATCTCTTTCTGTGTGTGTGTTTATTTATAAAAGCAGAACTTCTATTCTGACAAAATGCTTAAGTACTGCATACATCAGTCTTATTTGCAGTGTGGAAGATAAAGATTAGTAATGTCCCCAGATGTTTGTAGCTCTCAATATAATTTCATATATGTACTTCTTCTGATACATAAAGTAACCCTCTAAGACAGCATTTCTCAAGCTGTGAGTCCTTTAAGGGCCACCGCATTAGCAAGGTTGAGAACCACTGCTCTAAGAGATGGATAGCTTGTTGCTATTTAATTCCATTTTGCAGATCAGGAAAATGAGGCATAAAAAATTGAATGATTAACCTCTCATTGGAAGGAAAGTTAAACTACAGTAGAAATAAAGATAACTATAATTCAGATTTCCTTCTATCTGAATTTGGTCTCCAAATTTGTTAACTCTTTGACAAGCATTTATTATGCTCAAAAACCAATAATGTACAGAACTGAAGGAAGTTTACTAAAAGTTCAGGTACTGGCCATCCCCTTGAGAAAAGTTGTACATAGAGGAGAGGAAAAAATGCTTCTCTAAAACACACAACTCTGCCCCTGAGTAGGTGAGTGGCATAAGGTTTCTAGGGTCTGGTATCGAAGAAAACGCCAAGAAAAAATGATATCTATGATTCTACATAGAAGAAATGAAGATGACTTTAAGGGCAAAAGAGCAAAGAGTAGGTGATAAGGCAGGAAAGGCGCTCTGAGCAAGAGTCAGGATGGTTGCTTAAAACACAGGATGGGTGGAGGGAGGGTAATTGGTGCATCTTACAAGGGTACATGTGAAACTTGCTAAATGAAAAATATAAATGTCTTAACACAATAACTAAGAAAATGCCATGAGGGTGGCACCTGTGGCTCAGTGAGTAGGGCGCCGGTCCCATATGCCGAGGGTGGCGGGTTCAAACCCACCCCCGGCCGAACTACAACCAAGAAATAGCCAGGCGTTGTGGTGGGCGCCTGTAGTCCCAGCTACTTGGGAGGCTGAGTCAAGAGAATCGCTTAAGCCTAGGAATTGGAGGTTGCTGTGAGCTGTGTGATGCCACGGCACTCTACCAAGGGCAATAAAGTGAGAGTCTGTCTCTACAAAAAAAAAGAAAAAAAAATTAAAAAAAAAAGAAAGAAAATGCCATGAAGGCTATGTTAACCAGTTTGAGGAAAATATTTCACATTGTATATAAAACCAGCACATTGTACCCCATGACTGCATTAATGCACGTAGCTATGATTTAATTTAAAAAAACTATAGAAAAAATGTCAACAAAAAATACAGGTGGTGAAAATTCTTGGCTACCAAGAGTGTTTAGTATTATATGATGAGACATTTGCTGTGGGGTTCTGAAATGTAATCTTCATATTGCCCCATACCTTCAGTAAAATTTTCTACATTTATTATGCTCTATACATACATGTATATCTACCCCAACCCTTTGGAAGCAGTAAAAAGGGTTGTATTTACTATACACTGTTTATAAGAAATAAGACTGATCTGCAGAAATAGAAAGTAGGAATAAAAGTGGTCATGAAAATGTGAACAGTTGGGAATTTGAAGATTTTTCAGAGGAAAATGTGTCTTATTGGAGATAAAGGGATGTCACTCAACATTCTCACTCTGTATTCTCTTGTCCTTATAGTTGTTTATTGTCTTTTCTGTTCTTCTTGAAATGCTCTTTCCTACAGTAAAAGTTCTTTTCAGTGGTCAACTATATATTTATGACATCAACTATGTGGTAAAAGCTAGAAGCCATGGAAGGGAAGATTAGAAGCCTAACTAATACGAAAATTGTTTGCTTAGCAATGGAAGATCATGGGTGCAAAGATGGAACTATTTCCCCAGCAACAGGCTGTTGTAGTTGATTGCAGGCTCTGTTCTTTGAAAAGGAAACTCTCAGTTCTAGGACCTGAAAATGTCTAAATCTATCCTTCCCTGTGATTCCTAAGAATTCTCTAGGGTCTTTTTTTTTTTTCCCAATTCTTCCTGCTGCACGGTCCCTTACCCTGACAATCAAATATTTTATCAATTCGCGCACACACACATACGCACATCCATTCAACATTTTGTGAGTACAGCAGACCTTACTGCACTTTGAAAGTTCATGAGGCCTGTCATGGTGAACAACCCTTTCCATCTCCTTAGGTCAAGCCTCTCTTCCCACTATCTCCATCTCTTTTCTTTCCTCTCAGCCTCCAAAGTGGAAAAGACCCCCCTCTATATCTCACGCATGACAACATACAGGCACATTTTTGTAACTTGAATACACCTTGGGAATATTACCCTGCATCCCTTAGTGGACATAAGTATTTCTTTCATATAGATATGAGTGTTCCCTAAAAGGAATTTAGATGGTAACATTTTCCCTAGTTTTTCAAGTACATAAATATTTGGTCTTGCATCTGTATTACAGATACCTGAGACTATGCTTATCTAAAATTGTAATTACCAGAACTCCTCTGATGATTTAATAAATATTCAGAACAGGCAGAATTGAGGGTTAGAATTTAGTTAACTGGCTTTTCTAAATAATACTCTTAGTTGTTGGCACCCTGGATAATGTTTAGTATATTCATTGACTCGGGATTTATCTAATTGGTTTAGAGAGAAGATAATTTAATCAAAGGTGTAATTTATTTTAAAATGGTAAATTAATATACTCTGAACTTTTCAAGATTATCTGTCTATGAGAAATCCTATTTTAGAAATCCCTAAATCCAAACACAGTCACAGAATTAAAATAACATTTTCTCTTCTCTTTTCTTTCCTTCTTTTTTTTTTTAACTTTTGCATCTCATCTGTTTCACTGTGGTGCCAAATTGCTCTTCAAAAATTCTTCAGCCTATTTCAAAATTCTCACTAATTTCAAGTGATAACTAAAATCATTGGTTATAGATCTAGTGTCAAATAAGTCTTTATCTCTTCCTGTGGGCGGCTATCGTCTTGACTGATGTAAGTGAAAAAAAGAACTACATTTCTTTTTTCCAGTTGAAAATGGACAATTTAGCTACCACATGTCTGCCAATGTACCTCTGTATGAGATGTAATTATATGTGAAATAATAACCTTGCTGCCAAATAGTTTTCAGTGCCTGGCTTTATATGAGAAACAATACATTTTTAGTTCCAAAAGGCAATAAGATAATGACATTCAAGTCAATCTCTTGCTGCTTTTACTTTCCTACTACATTTTAAGTCTCTTGCTCATCCCTCTCTAGTTTTCAATATGTTAAGATGACAATCTCTTATTATAATTTAGATAACATAGCCCTTGGTTAATTTTCTGCCTAATTTTTTCTCTGAATATGTATGTATTAAAAAGTCTATTCTCAATTTATGATAACAGGTTTTAGAAAACACTTCTCTCGTATAAATCATCAGCTATTGTGTAGTGTTAGGAGTTTATAATATACTACTTTCACTAATCTATTTTAGTGAATTAAAAGCCTGTTCAAATAAAAAGGTGCCAGGAAAAAGGGAAGTCAATAATAATAGCCAATATTTATTTAGCACTAACCATGGATCAGTCATTATGCTAGAGCTTTGTGTGCATTCGCTCATTTGTTCCTTTCAAAACACCTATAAAGTAGGTATTATTCTTATTTCCATTTTACATATGGTGAATTTGAATTTTTTTAAATGTGACTTTTTTCATCTTGCTTCCCAAGAAGCTAGCCAGTCTTTGCAGTTGTGGCTGAGTAGCATTGCATTATAGAGCTGAAAGCCTCATTATCAGACACCTAGAGGACTCTCCTCTCTTGTCACTTAATTGCAATTGCCTAGGCTCATTGAGGAATAGGGATTGCAGCAAAGAGTGAGCAGTGAGCCAAACAGGGGAGAAAGACAGTATAAAGTTGTTATTTCATGACTTTCAGAGAAATTTTGGAACTTGGCAATGAACATAACAGCATAGTTCAGTTGTATTAGTTACCTACTTGCTGTGTTAAAATAATCTCAAAGCTTACCAGCATAAAATAAGCATTCATGTCCTATAATAACTTGGCAATGAACATAACAGCATAGTTCAGTTGTATTAGTTACCTACTTGCTGTGTTAAAATAATCTCAAAGCTTACCAGCATAAAATAACAATAAGCATTCATGTCCTATAATATCTGCTGATGAAGAATTGAGGAGCATCTCTGTTGGGTGGTTCTGGGTCAAGGTGTCTCATGAAGTTGTAGCCCAGATGTCCAGAGTTGTACTCAACTAAAGACTTGATGGCTGGAAAAATCTACTTCTAAATGGCTCATTCCCATGGCTATGAGTGGTTTCTGGCTATCGGTCAGAGGCTTCAGTTCCTTAACACAGACCTCTTCATTGAGGCTGTTTAAAGATTTTCATGATACAGTGGCTGGCTTTCCACAGAGTGAATGATCCAAAGTGAAAGTGGCGATACTTTTTGAGACTTGCCTTAGGGGTTATACAATGTCACTTCTGCCATATTCTGTTTGTCATACAGACTATCCCTGATACAGTGAAGGAGGGGACTCACAAAGGTATGAATGCCAGAAGATGAGGATCACTAGCGACTGTCTTCTAGTCTGGCTACCATACCAGTGTTCACTGAAGGCTGAAAAACTCTTTCTGTTAATATCTTAAGCTTCCTAGGACCCTTACATGATGATTAAGTGGGAAAAAGTTACCATCAAAGTAAATGAGATTAAATGATCGACTTACCTGGTAACTTATGAGGGTGTTCACAATCAGCCAGTCAACAAATATTTGTTGAACATCTACTTGGTGCTATGCATTGTTCTGGGCTGTGGAGTTCATTAACAAATGAGACCAAAGAGTCCCTGCCCTCACACAATTTATATTCTAGTGTAAAGAGATAAACAACGAGTACACACAAAAAGGATGATTTTTAGATTGAGATCTCTTCCATGTGAAAATAAAATATGTTAATAGGATGTAAGTTGATGGGGGAGATTCTTTAGCTGGATGCTCACCGTAGACTATTTTGAAGAGGTGACCTTGACACTGAAGTCTGAATGTTGAAAAGGTGATAGTCCTAGAAAGCTCTGAGGGAGGAGAATAGAGGAGCCATAAAGAAAAGTAAGGTCACTGAGAAGGCAACAAGGTTAGAGATTCAAAGGGACAGACCAAAAGCCACTGTGATTAGAGTATAGAACAACATGGTAAAGCAGAACCCAGGTTCTGTAGGATCTTATGTCGTGATAAGGGATTCTGATTTTATTCTAAGTTTATTAAGAATTTGTTAAGTGATTTTAAATAGGGGAGAGAAGACAATCTGATTTACACTTTGGAAAGTTATCATTGACATCTATGTGTAAAATTGGAGAGTGAAAAGTGGAAGACATTTAGAAGGCTGTCTCAGTCATGCAGGGACAAACTTTGGTAACTTGTATTGGAGTTGAGGTGGTAGAGTTGGTTAAAAAATATAGTCAGATTCAGAATATTTTGTGGAAGTAGATCTAGGGACTTAGTGATGTATTAGAAGTGGAGTTTTAAAGAAAAAAGAGGAATCAAGGATATATACAAATAGTCTGAGCTCCTGGTACCCATATGTAGGAGAGGGATGACATGGTAAAAACTGTACCCAGGATGAGGGAGACAATGCCCTTTAGGTCATAAAAGTTAAATATTCAGTTTAGGTCACAATAATGCAAAAATATTTGCTACATATCAATGTGGGAATGTTGCATGGGGAAGAGTATACATTCATCTTTGAGGAAAGAATTGGAGATCCCTATTCCACTAAAAATAAAAAAAATCACCAGGGCATGGTGGCATGCACTCAAAGTCCCAGCTATACTAAAAATTTACTTAGAATTTTGATTTGTAATAGGAGCTTCCAGAAAGCTTTGCTTCTTCTGTGAAATATAAAGGTTGGTGGTTTGAACATCCAAATGGTAACACTACTTATAATGGATAAGAAACATAAAATAAATGAGTGTTTTTAATTTTCTCCTGGGTAGTGTAGTCTAATTGGTAAAATGTTGGATGGTGTTTCTGTCCTCTTTATTTTCTATTTCTAATATAGAATCAATTAAGAGTAAGCAGTTGGAAATAATTCTTAACATAATTCTGCAATCCCTTTTATAATACAGTTAATGTAATTCCTCCAAGTAAATGGATATCAATTTCAGTAAGTTTCCTAAATGTAGGGTGCTGTGTGAGGCCTTTCATCCTGCCCTTTTAAAATTGACAGTTAAGTGTATAAGTTAGTGGTGATTTCATCAGAACCTACAAATACATGCCAAGTCAACTGCTTTTACTATAGTCATTATTTCTTTCTGTTTAAAAATATGAGGGATAAATTGTGTTCATTTCATTCTAGATAATGGTATAAGTTAAACATTTGATAATACCTAACATATTCATATAATTATATATATTGATGCTAATCTCATATATATTATCGTGTGTTTATATAGCTGTATACAATATATTTTATTTATCTGTGTAAAATTTCCTTCAATGTTCTCATGTTAGCAGAATGATGGGCTAAGCCAAGAGAGTAATGTAGTTACATAGTAAGCATAGACTACAGACTGAGATAAAAATATCCATTTATTCAGCAAATACTAATTGAAAATCTACTTTGTAAGCTCTTGGAGCTTAAATTCAAGATGAAGGCGAGATCAGTAAAGGAAATGCACGAGGAAACTAGATAGCATGTTGGATGGTAAAAATGCTTTGGAAAAATATAGAGCAATAAAAGAAAGATAGAAAGGGTTGGAATGGGGGTGCTTGACCTGTATGTTCACACATGAAACTCCAGCAGTACGCACTGTGCAAGAACATGTTTCTCAACATAATGTTGACTTGCATATTAAATATACATGTGTATATGTGTGTGTGCAATGTATGTTACCTGGAAAGCCACCTTTACGAGACGTATAGTTATAGCTTTTAAGGTCAGGTTATGAGATTGGGTCCTATGACTCATTTCCTATCTATGGGTATTTTTATCTTCTGTTTCCCTCTGTAGTAATCCTGTACACTGTAGTATGTGAATTCCACATCCCTTTATCTTCTTTATTCTTCTGAACCTGTACACCAGTTTTAGTACTCCATATATTTTTATTATTGCTTAATCTCATTATCCTTATTACAAAATATAAACACTTTGACATTCTTTTAATACAAAGATCATTTAAAATATTTCTTTTTTACATGTTTGTAAGTTGCATTGTGAAAATCAGAGTGAAAAATTTAATGTTGTGATACATTAAAGTAACACTAGAATATTATTGCTTGCCATTTCTCCATGTAAAATAATTTAAACTTACATTAATGTGAAAACATTCTACTCAAAGAGGGTTTCTATTAGGTAGTATAAACTGTAATTTCTGCAAAAATACATTAGATAATAATTTTCAAGAAACAAATGCTATCACCTGATAGTCTTTTTACAATAAAAATGTAATGTGATTAAGTTTAAATGAAAGACTAAAAATAGTAGAAAACAAATTTGAATAAAAATTGAATGTACAGGATATAAAGAAGTATTTTTCACTTACCTTTTGTTTTAGGTAAGCTTGTATCATTTACTTCTTCCTTTTCAACAGTAACAACATCCAATTTGGTTTAGCATTAGCTCTCAGAGGAGATATAAAACCTATTCATTCTTTCATTGATATATTCATTTAACAACAATTATTTGATATATCATAATTCAAAGCTTATGCTACCCACTAGGGGTATAAAATACAAAGGTGCTTATACATTTGTGGTAGAGACAGACAGTGGAAAGCCCCTCTAACACAGAGCTATGCTGAAACTATTATGAAAGCCCAGAGGAATAGACAACTCCTGAAGCTATAGGGGGAGGAATCAAAGGATGATCAAGAGTACTCAAGGTAGATACGGGGACTGTGAGAAGGGCATTCCAGGCATAGTAACGAGTATAGACCAGAAAGTAGTGGCATCCAAGGCTAGTAACTATGTGAAAAATTACCTTATAGACTATCCTAATTTGTATGGAATGTATTCTGTAGGAAGAATGTCACAAAGATATTACTAGTGTCATGATTAGATTGGATATTAGAAATGTTATCTACAATAACAACTCAGACACTAGTTCAGAAGGTAAATGAAAAAATATGATGGCTGTATAATCCCTAGGTACTGTGGCTGGTGTCACGTTGAGATTCCATGCTAATAAATGGAAACCAAAAGCAAGCAGGGGTAGCCATTCTCATAGGCTAATAGTCCAGGAGAGAAATATTAAGGAACTTGAATTAAAGTAGTAGTGGCATGCTTGTGGAAGATGTAGTACGGGCAAGCTCAAGAGATGAAAGTGGTGATATGATGTAAAGAAAGAGCAATACTGTGGCTTCTGCAATCTACTTGGGGCTGAAGTGAATGGGATTAACACTAGGAAAGATAATACAGGAAGAGGGTACATTTGTGGAGAAAAGGGATCCGTGTAGTTTTAGACACACACTTTTTAAAGCAAAGAAGTTCAAGTTCTACAGATGTCTATTCTGGCATTATGTTATATTAATTATTCATTAAAAACTGTCCATGGGAGAAGGGGCCAAGAGGGTGGGCTTGGAAACAGCCTGGACCAGCTGCTCTCATAGAAAGAATCAAACGTGGTTAGTAGATATTCATCGCCAGATTGGTAGTCTAGGAGAGAGCATTGTGGATTGACATGAGAGATGATAGGAGGTTCTTTCTTTCCATCATACCGCCATTGACTGAGAGGTGACAGGAGGCATCCACAGTGAAGGAGAGAGAAGTGGGGTGACTTGCAAGGCAGGATCAGATCTACCTGGGGAGCACCCACATGTGGGGAAGGGGCAGAGGAGAGGAGCCTGGGATTCCATACTTCTCTGTGAACACTGCAATCAGAGCTGCTCCAGGGACCCTCCACTGCAGCAGTCCTCTGGTCTGATACCAGGAGCTGCCTGGAAACTACAGCAGCACAGTTCCAGTGAGAAGTCACAGCAGGGTTCCCCTGGTTCCCAAACCGTGGATGTCATTTTGAGTCCCATGGCAACAGAAACCATAACAAGCAGCAGTAGTTATTCTCATATCAGACATAATAGACTTTACACAAATGATGATTTAAAAAAAGATAAATTTAGTTAGTATAAAATAATAAAGGGACCAATTCAACAAGAAGATAGAATTATTCTAAATATAAATGTACCTAACACGGCAACTCTGGGAAATGAACAGTGGCATAGCTTCACATTCCACTGACAGAACTGGACAGATCAAGGCAAAAAATCAGGACCTCAATGGGACTCTAGAACTCTAAATGTTCTAACAGACATTTACAGAACATACTACCTAAAAACTGCAGAGTATACATTCTTCTCATAAGTACATGGGACATTTTCCAAAACAGATCATATGTTAGGCCAGAAAACAAGTGTCAGCAAATTCAGAAAAATTGAAATCATACCACGTATATTTTCAGGCCACAGTGCAATAAAGTAAAAATGAATTATAAAAGTAACTCTCAAGACTACACAGATACATGGAGATTGAATAAACTGCTGCTAAAGAATCCTAGGGTCAAAGACAAAGTGAGGGTGGAAATCAAAAGATTTTTTTTTTTTTATTAAATGAAAAAGACAACACAAACTTCTAAAATCTCTGGAATACAATTACTATTGAGAGCAGTTTATAGTTATAAAGTCTTACATCAAAAAGACTCAAAGATCATAAATGAATGACCTAATGTTGCACTTCAAGGACCTAGGAAAGGAGAGCAAACAGAACTAATGCTAGCAGAAGCAATGAAATAACAAAGATCAGAGCAGAACTAAGCAAAATGGAACCATAAACATGATCCGAAGGATCAACAAAATAGAAAGTTGGTTCTGTAAAAAGAAACAAATTGATAGATCACAGGCAAGATTAATGGGACACAGAAGAGAAAGGACTCAGATATAAACTCAATCAGAAATGAATACAGAGACATTAGAACTAATATCAGAGAAGCACAATATATCTTCAGGATTACTGTGAAAACCTCTATGCTCACAAACTAGAAAACCTAGAAGAAATGGATGAATTGCTACACAACCTCCCAACTAGAATTAGGGAGAGATAGAAATCTCTCACAGGGCTGGGTGTCCGTAGGTCAATGCTTAGAGCGCCAACCCTATTCACTGGGTTTGAACCCAGCCAGGGCTTGCTAAACAAAAAACAAATCCCAAACAGACCAACAATGATTTAATGAGATTTAAAGAGTAATAAAATCTCCCAACACAAAAAATCCCTGGACCAGACAGATTCACAGCCAAATTCTACTAGACCTACAAATCTCTCCTATTGAAATTGTTCTGAATTTAAGACAATCTGTGACCCCTAAAGCATCTTGAGAGCTGGGCCAACCTGTTGTAAATTCAGGAGACAGAATGTGGGTGGAAGACGGCAGGAGGATAAGATGGGTTTTTCCAAAATCTGCTTCTCCCAATGGGTGGCACCTTTAGGGAACAACTAGGAAAATCTGCTCATAAAGAGAAAAGAATCATAATTCTTATCAGTCTTTACATTGCTTATTAGCAAAGGGGGCAGAAAAAAGGGGAAAGAAAGTATCTCCTTAGAATTTCTAGTTATAAGCTCACACAATAGCATTAAAACTAAAATTACAAAATAAGTCCATTTAAAATGTTTACAAAATGTGTCAGATCTGCCCTGGATCCTGCCTCTCTCTGGCTTGACCTGCATTTTACTCCACCAACTTTCAGTGGTGAAACTTGAATGTCTCCCCTTAGCTGAACTATGTATCTCTCGCTTTCTTGTGGGTTGCCAGTACACACATGTTTTCCTGTGTATGAAGTGTCAGAGCAAGCTTTGACCAATTAGGAATGGGCACTAGTAAATGCATATTTCCTTTTTTTATCTTCTGGTCAGGGGAATCCTGAAGAACGTTCTACATGGCTGTTCAAAGGTCTGAAAAGAATCAAACGCCAACTGCCCACAGCAGTGACCATCTTGATGCTTTTTACTGGTTTCTTCTTTCAAACTTCCCATCTCCTAACATAAGCTTCCTGCATACAAATCAGCATCTCAGACTCTGCTTTCTTAGGAAGAGAAGGGAACCAGACTCTATTTTCTGTGGTGAAAGAGGACTCTAGGCTAAGAGAGTTGGGACTGCAAGTGATCCTAAAAACAGACACTCAGGATGAAACTCAGGAGCAATAATTAATGAGAAAAGGGGTGTGGGGACAACCCTTGGCATGCAGTAGCATTATAATTACTAAGACTCTCACTGGCAGGTAAAGATAAAAAGCACGTGGAGGTTTATACAGTAGCAATGGCACTTGACAGGCACAAGGGCTAAGATAATTACAAGGATTGCGGGGTTTTCTGCCTTTAGTTACCTGCTTTAGGAGCCTTAAAAAAGAGAGAGAAAATGGCAGACTCAGGCTAACCAGCCATCCTTTCAAGGTGTATTGTGAGAGTAAGGGGGTCTGTATGTCAGTGTTTAAAAGGTCTTGTATCTCATACAGCCATAGAACAGGTGATGAAAACCAGACCCAGGATTTAATTGTAAGGTTAACAGAATGAAAATAAAAGGTAATACATACTTTCTGAGTATTACGTTAAATGCAGCAGGTTCCTAATACAGAAAGAATGGTTCCTTCAGAACTGGCATAGGAACATTTCTGAATTGAATAAGGGGATAATCTTGAACCACAGATTCTTCTGAATTAAACCTAACTTTCTTCACTTGAAGAACTTGGCAGGTGCCTCACAGGTGGATGTGTCTTCCTCAAGCTCTAGTGATCCCTGTCCTCATCGCCTCCAGGTGGATAAGCAGGATCCAATCTCAGGATAGCTAAAGCAGAGAAATAGTGACCCCACTCTGGGGGGAAGTAATATATATCCCAATGTTATAAGACATAACCAGCAGGACATGCAATTGAGTGGGGCTTGAGGGTGGTAGATTAGAGGAATATTAATTGCCATGGGAGGACTTTCCCACAGCTCGGTACTTAAGGTCCTGGCAAGCGATCTTTGTGCTGCTCAGTGGGTCTTCGACACATGGACATACCTCTAGCTTGAGGAAAATGCAGTAGTGATACAGGAGGTGCTTTATCACAGTATTAAGGAACAGTCAGAAGTCTCAGGGAAATGATAATTATAAAATGGATTTGTTACCTGAGATCAGAGTACCCACCACCTAGGTTCCTTAGGAAGATACAAAAGATTTCCTTCAACTAATTCAACAAATTAATAAGAAATGCAATGGCAAGGAGAAGCTATTTTGAGAAACGAGGTGGTGATTATCCTCTATATGCTAGAGTTGAGAGTAACATGTGGTGTTGTCATATTGGATTCTTTAGCAATAATGAGTCAAAATTCAGAGGTCAGGTTGTGACAACCAACAGAGGAAGATGTAATTACTGTAATAATAATTATTATTATTTCAAAATATTATAGGGGTATAAACATTTTGGGTTATATGGATCAGTATTGTTATGCTTGAGTCAGAGTTATATCTGTACCTACCATCCAGTATAAGTGTTCATTATACTTGTTAGGGTTTTGCCCATGCCCCTTGTCCCTCATCATTTATTTGATTTCCACTGATATTTACTTCCCTATATACACATGTGTGCTCATTGGTTATTTCTGATTTAATGTGGAGTTCGATTTTATGTTATTACTTCACTTAGGACGATTGTCTCCAGTTTCATCTAAATTGTTGCAAAGACCTTACTTTATTCTTCCTCATGGTTGCGTAGTACATATACCACATTATTGTTAATCTCCTCATGAACTGATGGGCACTTGAGTTGATCCCAAATCTTTGTGATTGCAAATTGTGCTGCAATAAACATATAAGTGCAGGTGTCTTTTTGACAAAATGACTTCCTTATCATTTGGTAGATACCCAGTAGTGGGATTGCTAGATCAAGAGTAGGTCTACTTTTAGTTTTTTGAGAAATCTCCATTCTCTTCTAAAAAGTGGTTACACTAATTTGCAGTCTCACCAAGTGCATACAAGTATTTCTTCCTCTCTGCATTCATGTCACCATCCACTGTTTTGGACTTTTTAATAAAAGCCATTCTAATTGGGATAAAGTGATATCTCATTGCATTTCCCTGATGATTAGTAATATTGAGCACTTTAATACATTTATTGGCCATTTGTATACCTTCTTTTGGAAAGCTTCTATTCATGTCTTTTGCCCACTTTTTCTTGGGGTTGTTTGCTTTATTCTTGCTGATCTGAGTCCTTTGTAGAGTTTGGCGATTAACCCTTTATCTGATGTGTGGCTTGCCAATATTTTTTCCCATTCTGTAGATTTTCTGTTTGTTCTATCGATTATTTCCTCAGCTATGCAGAAGTTTATTTTAATTTAATCAAGTCCTGTTTGTTTATTTATTTATGTATTGTTACTGTGATTGTTACTGTGATTGTTATTGGGATCTTTTTCATAAATTCTTTGCTTAGGCTAATATCTAGAAGAGTTTTTCTAACATTTTCTTCTTTCATGCCTTATATTTCATGCCTTACTTTTAAGTCTTTCATCCTTCTCAAATTAATTTTTGTGAGTGTTGACAGATAAGGATTCTCTTTTGTTCTTCTGCATGTGGCTATCCAATTTTCCCAGTGCCATTTATTTATTTTCCCCAGTGTATATATTGTCTGCTTTGTAAAAGATCAGTTGGCTATATGTGAGTGGTTTTATATCTGGGTTTCCTGTTCTATGACATTGACCTATGCCTCTATTTTCATGTCAATACCATGTTGTTTTTGTTACTATAGCTTTGTAGTATAGTTTGAAGTCTGGTGATGTGATAGTTCCAGATTTGTTCTTTTTGCTTAAGACTGCTTTGGCTATATGGGCACTTTACTATTTCCAAATGAAGATAGAATTATTTTTCTAGATCAGTGACATATAACATTGGTATTTTGTTGAGGATTGCACTGAGTCTGCAAATCACTTTGGGTAGCATAGCCATTTTAACATCATTGATTCTGTTGATCCATGATCATGATATATTTTTCCATTTGTTTATGTCACCTACAGCTTCTTTCCTCAGTTTTTCATAGTTCTGTTTGTAGAGAACTTTCATCTCCTTGGTTAATTATATTCCTAGGTATTTTATTTTTATTTTCTTTGTGGCTGTGGTAAATTGTATTGAGTCTTTGATTTGAGCTTCATCTTGACTATTATTAGTATATAGGAATGCTACTGATTAGTGTTCATTGATTTTGTAACCTAAGACTTTGCTGAATATATTTATCAATTCTAGGAGTCTCTTGGTGGTGTTTGGGGGTTATAAAATCATTATAGGCAAACTGTAATAGTTTGTCCTCCTCTTTTTTGATTTGGATATATCACTTATTTCTTGGTCTTGCCTGATTTCTCTGGCTAGGACTTCCAGCATTATGTTGAAAAGAAGTGGTGACAATGAGTCTTCTTTTCTTATTCCAGTTCTTAGTGTGAATTCTTTGAATTTTTCCTCATTCAGTATGATGGTGGCTGTGGTTTTGTCATATATGGCTTTTGTAATTTTTAGATGTTTCTTCTATGCCTAGTTTTTGAGGAGTTTTATCATGAAAGGATGCTGAATTTTGTCAAATGGTTTTTCTGCATCTACTGAGATGATCATATGGTCTTTGTGTTAGCTTCTGTTCATGTGATGAATCATATTTACTGATTCATGTATGTCAAACAATCCTTGCATTCCTAGAATGAAGCCCACTTCATTATGGTGAATTTTTTTTTTTTATATGCTGTTGAATTTAGTTTTCTGGTATTTTATTGAGGATTTTTATGTCTATTATTCATAAGGGATTTTGGTCTGCAGTTTTCTTTGTTGTGTCCTTTTCTGGCTTTGGAATCTGAGTAATGCTGGCCATGTGTGGCCAACATGGTTTACCCCATCCCCAAACTCATATACCCTAAAGTCCATAAGTGGGTACACTACAGTGCTGGGGTTGGGGTGGGCAAGAAGGAGGATTCCTGTGAGGGTAGAGCTGAAGGCTGCACTCAGAAGGTGGCCCCAGGAGGTCTGCCTTTCACTTGACAGCCAGCACAGGAAATTCTAGCCAACCTCTGATAATGATTATAATTATAGTGCATTAGAACCTAGGTCCCAACAGTGACTCTTTGACTGGTGATTTAATTATTCAAGCTCAATGAAAAAGATGAGTTTAAAATTTAAAAAAAATTTTAGGCACTAATTATATATACTTATAATTATGATAGATACAATGTGTTATCAACTTTGTGTGAGGGTAACCTGGAGCCCTTCCATCATGGCACCATACCAACAGCTCTGGAAGGCAGGCATTCTTCATTACAGATGAAGAAATTCAGGCATAGAGAACAGAAGCCTGTGCAAGGTCACAGAACCAAAACCAGGACCCCTATAACATTCTGAAATTAAAAAAATAATAATAATGTCCAAGCTCTATGGCTCCCACAGTCTGGGCCAGAGCTGGGAAATGTTTGAGAGAATGAGTGAGACAAAAACTGAGGGAGTGAAGGCAAAGGCACATGGTGGATGGAGAAGCAATATGGTCCCTGCCACCTCAGGTCTGTTCTAATAGGAAGTTCTGCAAGGGGCCTGTCATCCTGGTGCTTTGTATTCAAGAAGCTCCTAGTTCACTGGCAACAGCAGCTTTTCAGCTAATGAAGGTGGAAAACATCTCTAGCAGCTCTGGAGCCTGCTGACTGCCAGAGATGTGAAGAAGAGAGAAATAAACTGCTCTACCTGCAGTGGAGGTTAGTGTTAGGGGGGCTCCAAGCCTCTCTGTGGTTGTGGTTTCTGACATATACTTATTTATTCTGCTCTGCAACTTCTTCCAGTGGAATCCCTTATAGGTGCTGCACTTTCCTCACAGAATTACACCTGATATATGATTTGTTTAATTTGGGGTTTTTTTTTTTCATCTAAAACTTTTCTTTCCTTCTTTGTGAGACAATGTGGAAGGTGGTGTCTCTGGTCAGCCATCCTGTCTCCCTCCTATAATTACTATAAAAGCCAGCAAGACCAGTGTAACAAATGGTTGACTTGACTAGGAGGGATCCTAGGTGGTATCTGATTGCCTGCTATATTGTTAGGGATTATAGAGATGGGCAGCCAAGTAAGATGTTACTGGTCTCATTAACCAGAAAAAAATTGAGAGTATGCAAAGTGAAGGGTGACATCAGCTGCTACTATGAAACATCAGAGCCCTTCATCAGGTTTTACATCTCATCTAGTTCTCCAAATCAGAAAGTCTTCATTTAAGGGGGGAGGGGGTGTCCTTGAGTAAGAAATATAACACAGTGCTACAAGTGTTTATAACAAATATTTTCCAATCTTTCTCTGAATACACCTGTGGCCAGCTACCAGAGTAACTGAGCACTGAGGAGATCCTCAATTGTCACCTATACTAGGAACTCAGAAGAGCGTCCTGGTTCCCTATCCAGAGTAAAGGCTTGTGGAGGCCATATGATAAATGGAAATTGACCCAAGTTGATCTCATGTTGGTTCAATGGAACTAAAAAGCCACCTGATATCTATTTCTTTGGCTCCTAGTACGCACTTGGAAAGGATATACTTAGCTGCTTAGAAAAATTGACATTTGTTCCCTATCTTCTGCATTAAGTGCCATTATGCTAAGAAGGGCCAAATGAAAACCCTGAAATTATAACCTTCTCTGATCCTTAACATATTTCAAACAATATCACAAAGAATATACATCATAATATTACTCATTTTCTGACACTTGGTCTATAGGTTAGATATGAAAAATGTACTCTTTTTAATCCTTATGCATAATGAGGCTTAAAGCCACTTTGTTTTCATATGGGGGAGATAGGAACACATTCACTCCTTTTGTGATGTGGTATGTATTAATTTGTTCCAGGTTGTGATAACTCTTCTTTTCCCATTCACAATGTAGGTTGAAAGGACCTTGTTCATATTGATGAACATAGGAACAATGTCCCAGTTCACCAAATTAATAGCACTACACTGTGGTTATACCTGGCAATCAAGAAGGGAAACTTATACTCTGAATGGCCTAGTAAGATAGATGTATGCCACAGAGATCCAGGGTCTGACACATCACTGAATTTTTTAGGTATGTAGTGCACTGGACTATGTCGGGAAATTCCTTCCAAGTAATGAACAGGTTGTTGAATCTTTTAGCCAGACAGTCCTTGGTGAAGTTGTTTGGATTTTAGAGACAAGACATAAATTCCTGTTTGGATTTTAACCACTATCTTTGGGAGCATTGTGACCTATATTTATCAGGTGAATTTGAATGTGGCCAAGAGAAAAGGAAACCTGCATCATGGCCATGTTGGGCTACAGGCTGTCCTGCTGATTAGATCTCAATACAGAGCAGATAGAATAGTGCTGGGAATATATGTGGTGGATAATGTTGTATTTGAGACCTTTGGCAAACTCCAATAGATGAGTCATAGCATGGACCCTTACATTTCTAAAGAAAAAAGTGCTCACTGTAGCAGAGGACTAACTATTTGAAAGCAGCTTCTCATGTACTACTGTCCCTGCTCTCAGAAACTAATTATGTGATACCCATTGAAGATTTCACCAACACTAGATAGGAAGGGGATCTCATTAAATTCACTGAATCCTTGTTTCACCCGAGTAAAGTCACTATGCATTGCATAATAGAAATTACTTGCACTTTCAAGATTCAGAGCAAGAAGGTTCAAAGAGCACAAATAAGTTGTACTGAATGATGACCAGACTCCTTTGTCACCAGTTTCTGTTGTGTCAGTGACTCTCTTTCCTTTTATGTCTATGTCCTCATGAAGGGGTAGGCATTCCACAAGACCAGTGGACAAAGAGTGGGAAGTTCACTTTTGGTTCAGAAGTAGATTGGCCTGATACATTGATAGCAGCTGTCAGTGGCCTGCTGGTGCATTGCAGTGTGACCACATCCCTAGTTTATAGCGCCTGAAGGACAGAGGCAAAAACAAATTCCCCTAGTGGGAAGAACTGTAAATAGTGCATTTGTCAATTTGCTCTCTATGAAGGAAGAATAGCCTGAGTTACAAATAAGCATGACTCTTAGGCAGTGGCAAATGGCTTACCTGGTTTAGTAGAGGTTTGGAAGGAACACACCAGAAGACTGGAGACAAGGGGGTTTGAGAAAGAGGTATGAGATTAAACTCATGTGAGTGGGTAGGAAGGGTCAGAATCTTTGGGTTTCATGTTAATATCTACCAGAAAGCATCCATTTTCTCTCTCGAGGCAGAGAAATTTCTCACCTACCAGGCTGAACAGAGGACTTACCTACTGAATGTTGCTCACCCACTTTCCGCAGCCATCTCAATCTTGCTGGAAATGAGCCTTTTAACAAAGTCGTAATGTTAACAGGTTTAGAGACGCTCTTGGACACAACAGGAAAGGCTATTTCTCCTAATAGCCTCCAGTGTAGGCCTCCTCAAACTACGGCCTATGGGCCACATACAGCCCACCAAAGACATTTATCTGGCCCACCAGTTGTTTTTGCTGCCACTGCCTGTCCTGCTTAGCAGCTGACTTGTCCCGGGGCCTGCAGTCCGGCCCTCCAATGGTCTGAGGGACAGTGAACTGGCCCCCTATTTAAAAAGTTTGAGGACCCCTGCTCCAGTGCCTAACACTCACTCTTTCATGCTCAGTCTTAATTATAAGCAATTAAGAACTCTTGGGAAAAAAAAAAGAAATAGGAACTCATGGACTAATGTCTCCTTCTATTATTCCTTAGGTAAATGATCCTACAGCTTACTCTGTAAAACTGCTGAGATAGTCCTGGTGGGATTATAGTCTAAGTGTTCATAATAGTGACCACCTTGAGAAAGCAATTTGACATTGATGTTTCTTCTGTTTTCTTGGTTTCCATTTTCACAATAACCTATTTCTGTTTCTTGGAAACACTTGACTAAATCACTTTACCTGCAAGCAACCCTTTATCGCAACCTCAGCTTTCTGAGAAATCCAAGGCTGAGACATGAAATTTTAAAAGAATATTTTAAAATATGTCAAGAGCATATCAAAATTGATTAGGATAAATTGAAAAAATAGAGATTCTGTAAATAAAAAATTGACAACTGAATTAAGATCTCAATGAAATTAAACTGCAGTTTTGACATCGAGCGAATTAATAAATTAAAACAGCAATTTGAAATACTTTTCTAGAATTCAGCACAGAGAGAAAAATAATTGAAATCAAAAGACAGTGACGATACAGTGGAAAAGTTATTACAAATGTAGAATACATACACATGTAATAAGCATATGTTTATACTATATACTTAGAAATATATTTTTATATTATACTTACATAATATATTTTTATATATGATAATATAAGCCTGTGCTACGTATATGTAGATATAAAAAATAAGAATTCCAAGAGGTAATAATGAAGAAAATGAGCAGAGAGACAATATTTTAAAAGATGATATCTAGGAATTATCCAGTATTGATTAAAGACAATAGTCCCCAGACTCAGGAATCCCAAATAACCCAAATGGTAAACACAAAACAAATTCAAACCTAGACACATAGTAGAAAATTGAAGCTCATCAAAATAAAGAAAATACCTTTAATACCATCAGAGAAAAAAGACCGATACATATTATAACTTTTCAACAGCTAACTCTTCAGTAGCACCAATGAAAGGTAGAAGACAGTACAATGATAATAACTTCAATGCACTCAGAGAAACTAGCTGAGAAGCTAGGATTTCATATCCAATGAACACTCTCTTAAGCATAAAAATAAGAATATCATAAGACAAAAAAAAATTACAAAAGTGTACTACCAACAAATTCTCATTGATGGTATTTCTATAGGATGTACTTCAAGAAAAAGGAAAATAAACCTAAGAGAAAAGACTGGGATATAATAGTGAGCAGCAAAAAGTAATAAACAAACATGGAAATTTATAACAGGATAAGATAATATCTTAATGTCTCATTGTGTCATTGAAAAATCAAGATAGAAGCAGGGCATGGTAGCATTTTATTTTTTCAGCTACTGAAGAGGCTGAGTTGAAGGATCAGTTGAAACCAAAAGTTCAAGAATATAGTGCACTATCATCACATCTGAGAATAGCCACTGCACTCAGCCTTGGGAAACATAGTGAGACACCCAATCGTTTAAATGGTAATGATAATCATAATAATAATAATAAATCAAGTTAGAACTGAAATCTTGAAATCCTTCCTGGACAAAATTATTGTGTATGTTATGAGAGTGTTCATCAAAGATAAAACATTATTTTGGGTTGAATGTAACTCACTAGTCAAAAATCAATCTTTTTCTTTTTTTAATTATTGGAGACTCATTGAGGGTACAAAGAACCAGGTTACATTATTGCATTTGTTAGGTAAAATCCCTCTTATAATTGTGTCCCTCCCCCCAAAGGTGTGTCACACAGTGTGACACCCCCATCCCTCTCCCTCCTTCCTTTCTGCTCTCCCCTTCCCCCAACCCCCAAGATGTATTGGGTCATTAACTGTCCTCATATCAGAATTGAGTACATGGTATTCTTACTTCTCCATTGTCGTGATGCTTTACTAAGAATAATGTATGTATTCCACTTCCATCCAGGTTAATACAAAAGATGTAAAGTCTCCATCTTTTTTAATGACTGAATAATATTCCATGGAATACACATACCACAGCTTGTTAATCCATTCCTGGGTTGGAGGGCATTTAGGCTGTTTCTACATTTTGGCGATTGTAAATTGAGCTGCAATAAACAGTCTAGTGCAAGTGTCCTTATGATAAAAGCATTTTTTTTTCTTCTGGGTATATGCCTAGTAATGGAATTGAAGGATCAAATGGGAGGTCTAGTTTGAGTGCTTTGAGAGTTCTCCATACTTCCTTCCAAAAA
>NW_003852431.1:13899006-13900520 GCF_000181295.1 Otolemur garnettii
ATAGACATCTCAACTGATTCAGGTTACACAATTGTGATTAAAATTTAGCAAACTTTTCACTTGATGGGCGCCAAAACCATTGCACTTAAACCAGCTCCAGACAAGACCAGAGATTTTAATGGAAGTTTTAAACAAGTGAGCTTGAGATCCTGAAACATTTCTTCAAAGAGTTATAACAAAGAGATGTAATGTGGCTTTACCAGTACAATTCTCAAGACAAAGCACAATCAAAGCAATGTCTACCAAGGAGTGGAAGTGGTCTGGTCAAAGCAAAAGAGGACCAATGCAAAGCAAACATCCTGGCAACAGTATTTTGGGATATTCAAGGCATTTTTCTTGTTAACTTTCAGAAGAAACAAAGAATAATAAATCTGCATATCATGAAAGTATTTACAGAAAGTTAGTGAAAGCTTTATCAGAAATACACCAGAGAAAGCTTCACAAGCTAGTCTTTCACCAAGATAATTCTCCTGCTCATTCTTCTCATCAAACAAGGGTAATTTTGCAAGAATTTCAATGAGAAATCACTGAGCATCTATCTTGAAGTCTCAATTTGACTCCTTCAGACTTCTCTTTCTTTCCTATTCTTGAAAAAAAAATTGTTTAAAGGCCACCCATTTTGTTCAGTTAATAATGTAAGAAAGACTGCATTAACATGGTTAAATTCCCAGGACCCTAAATTCTTTAGGGTGGGCTAAATGGTTTACAAAGGGTCCTGAACTTGAGGGGGTTTATGTTAAGAAATAATATTTATACTTTTTATTTTTATCTTTTAATTCCATTTTTTCCATGAACTTTTTGAAGTTCCCTTATATATGCACCCTGTATAAAGGGCAAACATTCTTATGATTAGTTTTGTTGACTTAAATTAATGTTAATTTTCTACTATATTTTCTAAATTCAGTCAAACATAAAAGTTAATACTTTGTTTATGGTGCTTAATGAAGAGATTTTTGGGATAAATGCATTCAAAAACAAGAAAACTAAAACAACAATGGAATGGACACTACTGTTTTACTGAAGAATAAACATGATATTGGCTGCTATGAAGCAGGCTGCATGTGCATACTGTCTTATGCCTTGTGATAATAACCTTGTCCAGAACTTTCAATCTTTACAGCCCTCAGGATTACTGATATGAGGGATCTGAATTCTCAACGAATGTCTTTGGACTGTTTGCAAAAATTAATTGGAAGAATTCTGCATTAACTTATCTCCAAACATTCTTCTAACTCCAGTGAGCAATTTGGTGTCTTGAAACTAGTATTCTTTGAGAAAAGCTTCAGTTTTGATTTGATCCAGAATTAGGCTTCAAGTTAGTAGATAAGTAAATTGGATTAGAAGTTGACTATTTTTGAACTTAAAAAAAAGAAGCACCATCTTGATCAATCTTGGTGGAAAAAAGAAAATTCCTAAAACTAAGCCATAAATAATTAATTAACAAAACTTGTGGGATGCAGTTAAGCTATATTTATAGGGGAACTTATAATCTTAAGAGACAAAATCAAAGAGAA
>NW_003852431.1:13902606-13910625 GCF_000181295.1 Otolemur garnettii
ATACCTATACTTCCATCAGTAAGAAAATACAAGTAAATAGCATCATTGTCAAAGATATATACATTCCACAAAAGAAGAAATATAAAAAAAATACCAAACCTTATTAGGAAAAAAATAAAATGCAAAGTAAAACCACAAGGTGATGTCATTTCACACCCTCCTTATTGGCATACATCATGACAACATTATCTTTTCATAAAACGCTGCTAAAAGAAACATAATTACTCAGCAAATTTTGAAAAACCAATTTTCTATTACGGTACCTTCCAAGTTTGATGATGTGCATACCTATGACTTAGCAATATGACTCTGACCTAAATACCCTGAGAAATCTTTTGCAAAGGTTCTCTGTATAGTAATTAATATTTATAGCGGCATCGTTCTGTAACAGAAAATAATGGGAAACAATCAATAATGTTGGCCCACACTAAAATGGATAAATAAAATGATATTTATTTTCATTGTATTGCAGGGAAAGTGAATGAATGATATCTATCAATATCACTATGCAAGAGTTCTAAACATAATAAGGATGAGTAAAAACAACACAAAACGAAACAAATACAAACAAAGAACTGCTAATTAGTAACTATCATCAATCTTTCTTTCCAATATGAATGCTTTTATTTATTTATTTATTTATTTTCCTACTTGCCCTGGCTAGAACCTCTAGTATAGAGATTTTCAGCTGGTGTGCTGTAAGGGGATCTTAGGTATGCCATGAAAAAAAATTAAGGATTAATTAATTACTTAATTAAATTATTTTGAAAGACGTTCAAAGCACAGTGGGCATGTTCTTTTCTTCACTCATTATTTTGATCAATATAACATAAGTGTGAAGTTTAACTACAGGTGTGAGTGTGCTGTGAGCTTAAAAAGGTTGAAAAACCCTACTCTGGTCCAATGTCGAGTAAAAGTTGTGAGGGTGGACATCCTGGTGTTATTACCGATCTTAGGGGGAAAGCTTTCAATCTTTGGTATGTTGCGTTTCATTTTCACTCTTCTCAGTGTATTTTCTAATTTCCCTTCTATTTTATTCTTTGATCCATTTATTACTTCCAAGTGTATCGGTTAATTGTCACACATTTGTTATCCTCCTGTTATTGTTTTCTAGCTTTATTCCATTGTGCTTAGAGAGGATACCTGGTATGATCTCAGTCTTTATATTATGAGACTTGTTTTATAGCCTAGCGTATGATCTATTCTGGAGAATGTTCATGTGTGGTCTGCTGTTGGATGCGCCAAAGAGGTCAGGTGGATCTAGCTGTCAGGTAGATCTAGCTGCTTTTTTTCTTTTCATTCTTTCTTTCTTTCTTTTTTCTTTTTCTTTTTCTTTCTTTCTTTTTTATTTTTTTTTTTTTGCCTATTTGTGAAGAAAAGTATGTTTACCTACTAAGGGGTATGACTTAGTGGGCATAAATAGTTGAAAAGCAAATGACAGAGGAAGAACAATTGATGACCCACGGTGCCCACGCAGGAGGGGAAGCAGGTAGAGTACAGTGTAGTTATAAGTAGCGACCTTGGGAAAGAAGAGATGGACTTTGTCCTTTTATAATGGAGGGAACTAACGTACAGATGGATTAAGATGTAGAGCTAAGATTTTTGGTTTCTGACACTGGAGAATTTAGAGTGCATGCTTAGCTACTTAACACTTCTTTCAAGATTTTGAAAATAAAAAACATGCTAAAAATGGAAAGCCTTTCTAGCTTTGAAAATATTTAAATGGAAATTTCTAGCTTTGAAAATATTTACCGTGCTATAGAAACAATACTGAATAGAAAACAATAAACAGCAATCTTTTTAGATTTTAAAAGTCTAAAGCAAATGTCTTTCTTGAAATTCAGATTTTTGGGGGGCAGGTGGGACTGCAAGTAATTTTATTTTAGTTATCAAATATCACTGAACAAGGAAAGGCTTCCCTCTTGCTGCCCAGTGCTCACCTCATGTTCACTCTCAAGGGTTAATTTGCAGGAGAAACATCCTCATTTGCCCATTATCTTCTCACCTGAGTGTGCATACTATTTTTTAAGTACACTGCTGCTTCTTTGCCTCTTCTTTTAGGACCTGTTGTAGGCAAATTATATCCTTTTACAGATGTATTCTCAACTTGACTCAACCCACAAGAATCAGACCAATTCTACAATTACAGGGAATTCTTTCTCGTAAAATTTCAAATCATATTGTGACTTGTAATCTCAGCAGTTACCAGGAGACGTATGGGAAGAGGAGAGAGAGGTATCACTGTAAAGGTAGGCTGAATGTGTGAATGAGGTGCTACAAAGCTTCCAACTTTATCCTGGAGTTAAGATGTAGTAGGGACAAAATTTGTGGTTACTGAATCAACTTTGATGGCAGTGTTTTATAAAAAAGAGAGAGATACATGTAACTTTTGAAACTTTATGTATTATTTCCTTCTTTGCCTTCAGACCCACAGAGACCTAACAACCACCTCTAACACAAGGATTTCCTGTCTTGTCTGAGAAAATTGTTCATATAGTATTATTTTGGGGGGTACACATTGAGCTAAGTAATGGAGGAATGGAGGAGTGGAGGAATGAAGATGTGGAACATATAAAATTCCATAACCAATCTGGAAAGACAGTTTAAATGTATTATTGGGTAATTCCTCATGATGTCGAAGATAATGTCTTCCATGAATGTATTATCTATGTGGTCATAAATACCTGATGAGACTTAGCTGGCTTTAGCTGACGAGGATAGATCTTAGGTAGCAGATATAAGAAGTTTATTAATTTAATGGACAGGGAGCTATCTTAACTAAATTTTCTTTCCTTTTTTTTTTTTGGTATTATTATTGACATTACATTTCAAAATTCTGAATGTCTTCCCCTAAATTCCCTTTTCTACAGTAGAGCTATTTGAAAACAGCAGTGATCCAGACCCGGGTTAGTGTGGAATATGCTACAATTCATTTTATTTATTTAAATTGGTCTTGAGGACATCCCTGAAGATTGAACATCATGAAACATGCAAAGAATCATGAAAAATGTTGGTAGAACTTCACAGTGAGGAGTAGCTTCCATGGTGTTTCTCTCAGCTGATAGATTAGGAAATGAGATTTAAAATAAGAGGACATAAAGAGGTGCATGTTTTTGACTTTATTTTTGAACAATTGCCATCATGAAGGCATGCTTTTTGATTTTCTAAAAATGCTTCAATTCCACAACAACCTTTTAAAAAGAGATGTGAGGACTAAAGAAGGGACAAGTAAATAATAAGTCTTTACTGAACAAATAAAAGGAAAATAATGGAAAGAGGTGACCCTGATGATATTTTTTTGTAGTTTAAAATCACCTCCCTTGGTGACTTCTGCACTAGGCTCTTACTTACATATTCCATAAAATGATTTCCTATTTTAATCATAATTTTATAGATTCTTAAAATTAGCATTTCATAGAAATTTAGCGATGAATTAGACCTTAGGGATAACATCCATAGTGCAAAATCATCATTTGCAGTCTTCTTTTTTCTGGCAATGATTCAGTTAACCTCAGATGTTCTATTTTTCATCTCCTTGATAGCTTTGCTATTGTAGTTAGAAAGGAATTGAAGTTGAAATGCCCGGGGATTTGATCCCTTACTCTATACTACTATGTGGCTTTTTAAAAGGTACTACTTTATTACAATCTAGCTCATGTGTTTGTTGGTTGATTCAGCTTTACTTTTTAGTAAGCATAATCTTTTGTTGCATAATAATCAGCTCTTCATTTCTGTTCCAGAGTAGAAGCAGTAACTCCTTTTGCTAGGCTGCACACTTTCTTTACACCTAATTACTATCCATACATCAATTCTCTCAGCCTTACCTTGAGCTTTCTAAGCATCTTGTGTTGTCTTAACCTACATGGCAAAAAATTCTGTCCAGCCAGGATACTTTGTTAAATCTTTAAATGCTGTGTGAGATGTTTTGGAACTTCTGTATTAAACTCTATACTAATGAGTCAATAATTTTCCAATGAAATTTGAAGTTAACAATTTAAGGGCTCTTTATCTTGGTGACACTATCTTGTCTGTTACAAGTCAGAAACCAACTGAATATTCCAGCAGTTTTGAATAAAACTGGGAAGGAACTGTTAGTTATAAGAGAGTTTTTACTTCAAAAATATATTTTAGTAGAAAAGAAATCACAGTCTTTATCACCCTTGCCTTTGATATCCACCACAACGTATACTGATCATACTAATTTTAGAGTGATTCTAAGGGCAAAAAATAATTTTTAATATCTCAATTTCCCAGAGCAAAATTTCTCAACTGAAAACATTCTACTAAAATATATTTGCCTGTTTTTAAATTGGGTGTGGAAGTATAACTTGAAAATTGGATATGAAGTCTGACAATTAAGTTGGTGAACTTGCCACTATGCACTTACATCAGCAGCACTATACAAACAATTCAGTAAGATTTTATGACCTTGGTATATCAGTGTCTCATAGCTGTGTTCATGTTGGCATGTGGCAGTGTCTTGCTGAGTAGAGTTCATTATTGTTGCTTGTTCAGTGTGCTATCACAAGAATGTCAGAGCTTGAATTACAGTAGCAAACAAACATTAAGTTTCTTGTTAAACTTGGCAAAAGTGGAAATGAAATCAGGAACATGCTAGTCCAAGTTTATGAGGATAATGAAATTAGGAAAATGGCTTTGTACAAATGGATTCAACATTTTTCTGAGGGGAGAGAAAGTGTCACTGATGAAGAGAGGTCAGAGCAGCAAATAACAGGCAAAACTGAGGAAAACATTGCAAAAATTTGTCAAATTATATGTCAAAATCATCAGCTGACTGTGAAAAGCACAGCAGGCCAAGTAAATATCAATAAAGAAAAAGTTGAAAAAACTTTAACTGAAAATCTTGCCCAACAACTCATGGCTCTTGCATCACAACAATGCACCAGTTCATACTGCACTATCTGTGTGGGAGTTTTTAGCCAGTAAACAAATATAACTGTATTGGAATACCTTTCCTACACACCTGATTTGGCCCCCCAATGACTTTTTTTTTTTACCTCAAGATAAAATAAATTTTGAAAGGAAGACATTTTATTGACATTTAGGACATCAGAGATAATACAACAAAAGTTTTTATGGCTATTTCAGAAAAAGAGTTCCAAAATTGCTTTGAAGGGTGGACTAGGCAGAAGCATACATAGCTTCCCAAGGGGAGTACTTAGAAGTTGATTATAGGGATATTCAGCAACTAGGTATGTAGCACTTTTTCTAGGATGAGTTCACAAACTTATCAGATCTTATATTTAAAAGCAACGGATTAAAAAATTAAATTCAAACTGCATATAAGTCTAGCTTACATTTTCCTAAAGATGCCTTATGCTGTTAATGTAAAAGGTAGTCATTCTATTGCCTCACTTCTGCTCCACATGAAAAATATTTTGCATGAATGCAATTTCTAAAAGTAACACCTGGTAGCGTGCAACTGATACCGGTGGATATCAATTTGATTTATGCTTTTCTACTGGGAAGTGGCCAGTTAAGTGTTCAGCAAGAATCCTTATGAAGAGCAGTATGACAGCAATATCTAACTATACAGAAAAGAATTAACCCAGCAGGGTTGTTATCCTTAGAAAAGCCTATTTATAAGGTTGGCCCTTGGCTGGCAGCTGGGAATTTGGTTTTCAGGAGAGTTTTAATACCTTAACTGATGTGAGTGGCTCTCTGTGCTTAAATGGTTCGTGCAAACAGTACAGTTTGTGTTCAACACATACTTTCCTTCTCGGAGTTTGACATTTTTGTACAGACTAGGCAGAAGGTGCCTATCTGATCAACCCCCATTAAAACCCCTGTGCACTGAGTCTCTAATAAGTTTCCCTGGTAGCCAACACTTTGTGTTGTCACAGCTCATCTCTGGGAGAATTAAGTATATCCTGTATCAGTCTGCTGGGAGAGGACTTTCAGAAGTTTGCTTTCCTCTGGACTTTAACCAAAGTGCTTTTCCCATGGCTGATTTTTCCTTTGTATCCTTTCTATGTAATATATCATAGCCATAAATCTGTGTGTGTCTTACTGAAATTAAGTCAGGGAGGTGGCCTTGGTAAACTCTGATGCCCTAACTTAAATAATAATTGTACTGACTGACCTAGACATCACATTTACTCAGTTCTAGGCACTTTGTTAAGAGTATTATACACATAAACTCATTAATTCCTCACTCTAAATTCATGATGTAATTGCTACTATTAACACTCACATTTTAATTCTGAGGAAACCAAGGCACAGAGAAATATCTTGACTATCTGTGGTAAGTTACGAAGTCAGGACAATAACAAGTCTGCAAAAATCATGGAGAGAATTCCAATCAGTAAGTTACAAACTTTAATTTTTGCCTTATTTAGCTTAGTGCCTGGCAAATGATGGGCAACTTGAATATACATTTTAATTTTTAAATTAAAAACAGGCTGAGTGTGGTGGCTCGTGCCTGCAATAATAGCACTCTGGGAGGCTAAGGTAGGATTGCTTGAGCTCAGGAGTTGTAGATCAGCCTGAATAAGATCAAGACCCTTGTCTGACTAAAAACCAAAAACACTAGCCAGGTGTTGTGATGGGCACCTGTAGTCCCAGCTACTTAGGAGGCTGAAGCAGGAGGGTTGCTTGAGCCCAAGAGTTTGAGGTTGCTGTGAGCTATGACGCTACAGCATTCTACAGAGGGTGACAAAGTAGACTTTGTCTAAAAAAAAAAAAAATCATTAAAGATGAAGAAATAAACAATGTGATTAGATTTCTGAAGGCAGCTACTCTTTATAAGAATGCTAGGTTTTTACTCCCAGTAGTGACCGCTGCACATCTTTCAATATTTGATTGGCAAATGGTTTTCTACCATCACACAGCACATGTACCTAAGATTCCTCTCATGCAAAAACAATTATGAAAAATGATAGTGTCCTTCTTAGTCAGACCAGGGCAATAGTGAGAAAAGGAGAAAGTTTGGGAACATAATTTAATACTCTTTAGGTAGATTCATCTCTTTTCAACAATTTTGTCTCCAAAAATATTACTTAAATTTAGAATTTTATTTGATATTTACCCAGGAATAAAAGCGATATTTTTATCCAAACAAAATTATTTGCATCCGCTGGACCCAATTATCTGGTATCACGAATAATACTCTTGAAATTTGCACCCTTGTACATGTCACTTTATTCTAGGATGGAATCCAGTTGTTTCACCTGTAACCTTGCAAGCCTGGGCAAGGTGAGAAGGAGGGTCGACTAGATTTATATAAATGATGAGTCAAGGGGCAATTTATTCTTAGTTCACTAAGTCCAGATATCCAGAAAACAGCTTTCTGTTGAAACTGTCACAGAAGATTCATACGTATAGAGAGAAAGAATGAAAATCCTCCCAAAAATAAGAATGAAAGTATGGTGAAAAATAGGATATTTACAGAATCCCACCTCAAGGTTCTTACTAATAACAAGAGGATAAATCAGAATATTGTAGTGCTAAAACCTGGTAGATATCACCATAACCAAGTAATCAATGTTAACAGCACTAGTCAGGGGACAGGCAGACAGCAAATGGCTCTTGATATGATGCAACGAGTGGTATACAACATTCCTTATAGGATATTTTTGCCAAAAATGCATAAGTTGAATCTAATCAGGAGTATACATCAGACAAGTCCAAATTGAAGGCAACTACAAAATAATTGCGTGCTTCAAAAATGTTAAAAACATGAACAATGAAGAAGGTGTGAGAGACTATTTCAGATCAAAATAGAAGAAACAGCTATGATAATCATAGAAAATATATGGCCCTGGATCTCAGAAGTGAAAATATAAATTCTGCATAGATCAAATTGGTGAAATTTGAACAAGGTTAGAATATTAGCAATAATATTGGATCAATGTTAACACCATGATTTTGATAATGACACGATGGTTATGTTCTTAGTTTTAGGAAATAGACAGAGAAATATTTAGCACTCATGGGGCAGTGTGTCTGCAACTTGCCCTGCCTTGCCCTTCAGTGTTGCTGAAGTTAGTACATAAGGGC
>NW_003852431.1:13910645-13922722 GCF_000181295.1 Otolemur garnettii
CATGTGCACACATGGGGTACAAAGAGAGAAAATAAGGCAAAAAAAGTGGTAAAATGTTAATATTTGGGGAATATGAGGGTATGTGGGAATTCTTTTTTCTTTCTTTTTTTTTTTTTTTGAAGTTTTGGCCAGGGCTGGGTTTGAATACGCCACCTCCAGCATTTGGGGCTGGTGCCCCATTCCTTTGAACCACAGGCGCCAGCTAGTATGTGGGAATTCTTTGTAATCCTTTTGCAACTTTTCTATAAGTCTGAGATTAATTCAAAATTTAAAAAGAGTTTAAATAAACAAGGTCAGAGTCAGAGAGGACTCTGGAATTGGAGCAAAACCCTGAAGTTAGAGCAAGAACCTAGGCCAAAGTCACGCACACTGTTATATCGTTTGTCCTGTCACCCAGACCACCCTGAGTGCCTATCTCATGCCAGGCATTGTCCGATGTGCTAGACATTTGCGGGAGTGAATAGAATGGCAAAGATCCTGGCCTTCAAGATACTTATATTCCAGTGGGAGACACTAGACAAAACCAAAACCAAAATGATATAGTGCATTTGAATTTGAAAATAAATAAGAAAAATAAAAAATAGAACGAGTGAGATCAAGTGGGCAGTGAGTAGACTGGTTATTGACATAACAGGTACCTATCTGGGGAGGCCTTGACCTGTTCCTCAGGTAAACCCTCCACATTCCACTGAGAGGTTCTATTCAGTTCACACAGCCACCCAGACAGCAGGGTGACTCACCTAGGTTTGGCAGGCAGGTTGTTCTTTTTCCATAAGAACCAATTTTTATTTACATGGAAAATATGACTCATAAGAAGAAAACATAACACTATTTCTGGGATACTAACAAAAGCTGAGATTTGGTAAAACTAATATAAGTTAATATAACTTCCAGTTATTTTCTAAAATCTTTTGAGAGAAAATATCCCAGAGCTTTTTCCTTTCAATCATCCAAATGCCTCCTGAAACCCTGCTCTCCTGAAGCCAGCACTTGACTCTCCGAACAGGTAACGTTCACCCCATGTCATGGGACTACCGACTTTTACAGGGAGGAAACCCAGTTTGGTTGTTCAGCTTACTCACTTCAAGTCAAACTCTGGAGCCACATCTTATTTCAGTGACTGAGTGTTTACCTTGTCCTGGCCTTGTGCCAAATCTCATCCCATCCACCCTCACTCAAGGCACTGGAAGGCTCTCTGTGCCTGAGATACTCCTTGACCAAGAGAGCACAGATTCCGCTTCCCTTGAGAGGCAGATTGGTCTGCTCCCCACTGACTTACCAAGAAACAACAAAAAAAGCTATTTGCTAAGTAGTATGTTGCAGACATGTGTCAAGTCCTTTGTTCTCTGATGTTGGAGCCTCATTCACCATGTTTTGTACACGAGGAACCTATGGTGGGAGCCCTAGAGGGTGTGAGTTGGCCAAGTTGCTGAAGATTTGCAGTCCTCCCAGACAGGAGCCCTTCTGGAATGCTGACCTCAGCGTCCCTAGATTCCCCTTTACCTCCCTCCAGGTCGTCTTCCTTACACGCTCTGGCCATTTACTGCTCATCACCTCTTGCTAGATTTGCACAGATGTCCGCCTATGGCTGCTCTTCATTCTCTTTGGAAACTTTGCTATTTGATGACAGAGCTTTCTCTTGGGACTTGTCCCCCAGTTTCCCTTTGAGGCCTTCAATTTATCTTCAAAAAGACAGGGTGATAAAGTAAATCTTACAACCTATACATCTCCTCTCTGCCACTGAACGAGACAAGTCAGTTAGTCTTTCTATCTCAAAAGTAAGGGTGATACTAGCTCACTGAGGTATAATAAAACTAGGAAATCTTAAGGTAAGATAAATAACAAAAATCTGATGAAAGTGCCTGCTGTGGTTCCCGGATGCCATCCGAGTATAATCTCTGTTTATGTTCCATTGTGTGCAGTAAGTGGGCATTTTTCTTTTGAACCTTACCTGGTGTTAAAAACATTGCGCGCACGCACACACAGACACACACACACACACATATATATGTATTGGTAATAGATTTGCCTGTAGGAAACACCTTTTCCCCCCCCCCAGACATTCATAATGATTTTTGTGGGCAATTTAAAGAATTTAAGAAGGCTCAAAATCAAAGTGACTCCAGCAGCTTTCCCCACTAGCACAGCAAGATGCCAGCACAGGGCACTCGCAGCAGTAACTCACCGCGGGGAAATTATTCTCGACACTAGGAGAGGAGGCACCCTTCCAAGAAGGTATTTAACCATTTTCATTGGTGTGGGTTATAATTTGAAACATGCCTCTGGCTATTCCAGGCATAGTCCTCAACTGAGAGAAACCAGCTATTTCCTCCCTTCAGGGAATTTATCAAAATCTGGATGAGAGGAGGTGCTATCTGATACCCACCACACATTCCCCCGCACACCCTAGGAGTGGGGTTCAACTTGGCCAGCTGAGAAATCATTGCATGATCCCTTGCACAACATATGTACATGGAACAGTAGTTGGAAATTTTTTCGTTCCTACCATCTACATCAGCGATTCTCAACCGGTGTGCTGAGGCACACTGGTGTGCCACAGAGGATGTTTGGCATGACAATTTTTAAAGATCGTTAATTAAATTATTTACAAAAGAAGTTCAAAGCGGAGTAAGTATATTATTATTTTTTACTCTTTTTTTGGTTTTGAACAACATAATTTAAGTGTGCTGTGGAAGTTTAACTATAGGTTCAAGCATGCCGTGAGATAAAAAAGATTGTAAAACATTGTTGAAAAATAATGATCTACAAAGGAGCCTGCAAATTATGTCAACCTAATGTCTAAAAGATTATATGTGGTTCCTTCTTACACTCATGTCTTAAAACATCTTGGAGTGCTGGGGACTATGAATTATCTTGAGTAGGTCTTCAGAATGCCAGATACGCAAAGATGATGACAAGGGAGGAGGGTGAAGGAAGACTGTGGAAAGCCCAGGAGAATCCCCATGCAGGTGTGTATGGGACACGTCAGGCCATCCCGGTCATTCAAAATGATCCGAGCGTCTTTCCTTTAACTGAAACCTACAGGAAATGGAAGAAACTCATGTTTCCTGAGTGCCTCTTACATGACAGACATTGTTAGATATTTTTCTTACTTTATCTCTTTAACCTCCAGAAAAATCTTATGTAGAAGGCATTACGAGTGTTGTTTTTCAGAAGAGAAAAGTGAGGTTCAGAGGGGCTGGGGAAATTACTTATTCAAGCATGCACGCCCACAAATGGGGCAGTGCTGGAGTTCCAACGTGGTTCACACTTCAGAAGTCCAAAGTCCTTGCTCAGTCCACCATGCCAAGGTCGACCACGGAGCATGCACTTGGCACCAGCAGATGGGAAGGTCAGAGCACAGCCTATGCCGCCTGAGTATGGTCTTCGATCAAGGACAGTCCAAAGATACAAGGATGGGGCATGAAGGGCAAGTGCTTAGTCAGCTTTTAGCTCTAAATTCATGATGTAGCCTGTACACAAATACTTGCACAAGTCTCTACCTACAACGGTCCTAGTTCTAGCTTTAAAATCCTTGGTTATTTCCTCTGTGGCTTCCTGGACGTTTTGGGGGGGGTGACTCAGCAGTGGTCAGGTGATCACAAACCTATTGGCCTCATCCCCCTTTTGATTTGCCTAAAAGGCCTCAGTGTAAACAATTCTGACCCCACGCTCTGGAAGAAATGGCATGTGGCCAGCTGTCCACCTTGGCACTGCGCCGCAGCACTTCATCCAAGGGAAGGCCTTTCTCAACTCTCTGTCCTCACGATGCTGACCTTCTACAGAAGATAATGACGTCTTCTTTTTATGGTTCGACAAATGTGGAGTGGCCTACAGGGTTTCCAGTTTGTCATCTGTTTCTAAATACTGTGGGCATTCCTTTTTGAATTTTTCTGAAATTCACTGATGCCCCCTTTCTAAACTATGTAACTATGAATTCTAGGTTTACTCGAACACAGATGTGAAAAGCTGAGAGTACAATAATTGACAAGCACATTACTTAAATGAGTGGTAACCATGCCCATGTATATTATAAGTAACTGAAATGTGTATGCCATAAGATATTTGGTTTTTTTCCCCTCACAAATTACCACAAATAATAGTTTAAAACCACCCAAATAATTGTCTTACAGTTCTGGAGAACAGAGTCTAAAATTAGGTTGGCAGGGCTATGTTCCTCCTGGAGACACTTGGGGGGATAATTTGTTACCTTCCTGGCTTTTTCCAGTTTGTGGGGGTTGCCAGTGTCTCTTGGCCCCTGGCCTGAATCACTTTGCCCTCTGCTCCTATCCTTACCTCTCCTCTGGCTCTGACACCGCTGACTCCCTTTCATGAGGACCTTTATGATTACAATAGACTCCACCAGATAATCAAGTATAATTTCCTCATCTCAAAATCCATACCTGAATTAAATTTGCAGGGTCCTTTTGTCGCACAAGGTAACATATTGATAGGCTCCGGGGGTTTAGAATGCAGATGTCTTTGGGGAGGCTTTATTCTAACAAAACAACCAGGGCAAAGAAAAAAAGGTTTAGAACAGTAAATGAATATAAAGATGGTTAAAGAAAGAAGTCAAAAGCCCGGGCTCCACCAACAACCAACAGAGCTATCACTATCTCTGGTGAAAGTGGTAAAATGCTTCATTAATGACCAGGAATTGGAAGATATTGGATGAGATTGTGCGTGCTCAAGTTCAATCAGACAGACTAATTAAAGCTTCCATCATGTGCTTCTTTGATAAATTTGATGACAGACACTGAACTTGAAATGTCTGGATTATTGCTCATGCATCACTGTAAGCTAAAAGAATATGTACATACACGCATCACACCTCTGTACGTGTAGACACGCACACTACACATATGTACATATAAACATGTAAAATTAATCTGTTTACAGGTATAATAGATATACTGGATAAGTTAGGAATGTTTGAAATAGAAATAAAACTCCAAACACTTTCTGAATGGTCGCCGTTAAAACAATACAATCTTTTGGTAAAGACACTATCTCATATTGTATTTGATAAACAAAGGAGCTGCCGTATCAGAAAGCTGCCTGCCCAGCCCGTCTGCCTGCAGGTTGCACACAGTCACCGTGCACGATTTACCGCAGGTTGTTTGCCTAGCGCACATGTAACCCAGTGGACAATGCAATGTTCTCCGAAACACTGAGCATTTGAAAATGTTTTCGGGGCCCATTATTTATTATTGAAGTCAATGGCCATATAAACATGAAAATTTTCAGTTCCTCTTTATGGGTTATGGCTAATAAGAGGTAAAAAAGGGGGAAATAAGTGTGGCATTTTTAAAAGAATATGGCATATAAATACCTGAAACAAGGGTTTCATAACAAAAGGGCAAGCTAACCTTACTAAATGCTGATTACTCAGTATATAATAGAAAAGGAAATAAAGCGTTTTTATAAAATGTATCAAATCCTAAGAGTGCTGTTAAACTCATTAAAGGAAAAATGAAGTTGGAGAAACTGGTCTTATTTTTTTTCACTCCCAGTAGAGTTCATTTCTACTTCAACAACTAAGCCAAGGTCACATTTAACTCACTTCAATTTCACCCAGCACACAAGCTAATGTCAATAGTACAGCTGCCATGCAGAGCTAAAGACTGATGGTTAGACAAAGCCATTTACACAAGGCTGGGTCTTTCATCTTCTCTCAGCCAGTGACATAAGAAAGCACTGAGGTTATTCTCAACTAGAGACGAAAACTGGCGTATTAGAAAGAATGTTATTCTCCTTAGCTGTCACACAAAGGATCTGAAGAAATGTAGAAATGTTTTTTTTTTTTTTCCTTTCCCCCTCCCTCTGGTCATCTGGGGAGATCACAAAGTGACTCTAATAGCCTTCACTCTGAAATTTTCACATGGTTTAAGTGATTGCCAAGTCTGATATTTTCCATTTACACTTCATTGCCATCAGAAAAAGAAAAAAAAATCAATATACCTACCTACTCAAGTGTGTCACAGGATGAGCTTATAAAAGAAGACATCAGTCTTTTTAGGGCATGAAAAATATACTTATTCAAATATATCTTATTTAAAATGACATAAATTGCAGTGGTTAGTCAAGATTCGATTTCCTCTAAAATATAAGATTTAAAATATTCCTTGACTTGCCAGGAATCAGAATCCTTCAAATTGTTGATATATACAGATGTATTTGTTTTCTGATGTGAGTCGCTCTGACTGCATTTTATTTTAGTCCATTAGTGACTACATTTATTAATTTCACAGGGACTAAAGCAGCTCATTTTAGGAAGCTGCATAAGGTAGTCTATTTTTTTTTTCTTCTTAGGAAATAGCACTGTTTTGAACCTTACTTTTCTATTGTATGGCTTCTTGCACTCTTAGCTTTCTGTCTTAGAAAAAAAACGAGGATGTTTCTTTATATTATTCTAATAATATTGTACATTAAGATTCTATTCTGTCTTAACTTGTTTTAACTATTAAACTTCTTTATGCAGAAAAGGTGTAATGAGTTCGGTGTAACATTTCAAGTGCTTTTGTTAAAATCAGAGGTAATTTTAACTGTCAAAGGAACATCCATGTCAGATTGGTCTCTCAATTAAAAGGAGTCTCATGTCAAGTTTGAGTGCAACGACTGTGTGTTCTATACATGCTCTATGTTGCGGCTATTTAGAAATCTTCCGTCTCAGGAACTGCTTTTCTGAAATACAGTGTAAAAGGGACACTATTGGTGTTTGTGTCCTGGATTCCCTGAGCTAACCACTGCTTGAGTGTCTTCCAGACACCTCACTGTATGTGTATAGCATCCTTGTAGGGGGAAACTGAGAGGACCGGTACAGTGCTTTCAAGTTTAGACTCATTATTGAAATGTCACCTGTCAAGAAGTTCTAGAACAGTGATAGAATCTTCACCTTCCTGCTGTTATTGTGCCAAGTGGGAGGCCTGCAGTTTTTGGATTTGTTTATCTCTACTTTCCAACTTCTACGATCACGATGAGAATGGTAAGGCAGTCCTCCCCCTTGTCAAAAAAAAAAAAAAAAAAAGGAGAAGGAGAATGAAAAAGCTAAACTCTGTGTCTGGGGTCACTCTCGGACTCAGTTCCCCATGTGGCAATGCAACACACTAACAATTTGAGTTCCCGGGCCGTCCCCCACAGTTACAAATATTTCAAGGTCAATTTATCAATTTAACAGCTTCATCTTCTTAATCACTAAACTTCTGTCTCTTTGAGCTTGTGCTGAAAGACTGTGGCTGCTAATTAAAATGGAGCTTTACTAGCAAGTACACAAATTAGATCCTGTCAGTAAGTTTATTCTAACTATTGGTCATTTCTAAATGCCTTTTTAATCCCCTAATTTTTACATTAAAATTCAAAAGCCTAACAATCTTAATCACCCCTACATCAAATTCATCATTAAGAACAGGAAGCCAGATGGTATAATTTTGATTTACCGGACTTCAGCGTGAATTAATGTACTGAGTGCCGATAATGAATACATCAAAGCTGATATTGCAGAAACCTATGAATCTGGCATGTTAAATTAATAACACACTCTGCACAATGAAAGCATGTAAGCTCATATAAAACTGAGGAGTAATGGGCCCTTTTATTTTAAATGGTCTTTATTAGCCTTCCGTTTTGACTCTTAAGAAAAAGATGAGCATTTTGTTTAGTAGTATACTTATCCACCCTGCAGCCATTTCCCCCACTGTGATACAACATGAACAAAATTGGGATGATTAATAACAAAACTAGCGTTGAAAAGTCTGCTTGAAGATCTCTCAGAATAGCTGCTAGCTCTGCATGGATTTGGGAAATGGACATATTAGAAAGTGTTGGGAAATTTTTGTAAAACATTATGTACTATAAAATAATACATTACTCTTTTATTATACTAGACCAATTGTTCATAATATACGTGCCTGAGAACTACTCTTGTGTATATTTTTAAATAGACATATGCTATTTTACCCCTTTATTGTTTTATTACCACTAAAGGTATACTGTTTTATACCCAGAAATTAAGTAGAATCCCTATTGAGTGATGCAAGTCACATGTGCAGGAGGGTGTGTATAATGGGCCATCACAAGGAGCTGCTTACTGTACGGAAATATTGACACCTGAAGTACACTGAAGCTGCTGGTTTGTGATAATGCTTCTTAATGTCTCTGCTAATTTATTTACATATTTTCATAAAACATATTTTTGTTGACTTGGAGAGAATTTCAGTTTTTCTTAAGGATTAACAGGAATAAAAATAAAATATATTTCTTAATTACGTGGAAAAAAAAATCTGTGGAGTCCAATCAAAACCTAAAATCCACATATTTGCAGGCAACTAAAAATGTATGACGTGGGGTCATCCAGTCGAGCAAGAAATATGTATTATTTTCATCTGAATTTTCCAAAACACAGAATTTATTAAAGCAAAGCGTGACTTCTCTATCAGCAGGCTTGGGTGTTTTTCTTTCACCTGAGCGCCAGGATTACAAATCGGCTGTCGGATCGGAGCCTGAAAATGGCCCTGTGTAATATACTTTGTAAATGAAGTCTTTTAAGCGCTCGAAGTGGTTTTGAAAACCTCATATTCTTAATATATATCAATAGACAGTGTAAAGATCCCGAAATGCGGAGGGGAGCAATCTCTGCTTTTGACTCCACATTATCTATAATGGTATTTGAAGAAGGTGAAAACGCCTATTTTACTTTTAAAGTGGTGATAGGTGGCCAAACGCTGCAGGTTAACAACGCGAGCTGCCTGGGAGTCGCACGGCCCTTCGTTTTTCACCGCTGGGTAGGTGTGCCAAATATTTCAGCAGCCTGACTCTGAAATCAAGGCAGTGCCACAAATAGGATAATGTGCAAAAAAATGGTACAGACCTTACGCTAAGTGCTATTTTCTAGATAACATTGCTCATTGGTTCAATCTATACTCACACTGGGAAGACAGTACAGAGGATAATTTGTATCTCTTAGAGATACAGTGCTAAGATTTATTACGGAAAAGGGAAGGGATGTATGAGGGTTTTATCTTAAGGGTAGGGAAAATAAAAGCACTTTTGGGGCTCCCGGTATTTATTTTTGTGACTTAGCCTTCAAAAATTGTGCGTTTTAATAAAGATTAGGCTTTTAAGGAGTACACCTTTAAACCTTACATCAATTTGAATGGAATAAGTCGGTTATTTCTGGCTGAAAATTTTTCTTACTCTTAAATCTCTTTAACTGAAGCTCATTTGACAAACCTATTATAAAATGAATAAATGCAGCACTGTGTGATTTGTCCACTGTCAACATGTTAACACACTTTATTTGAAGCTAGATTGATGGAGGGTGGCTGAAGGAGTTTACCCTCCTGAGTTAAAGAATAGAAAACCCTTTTTTCTGAGTTTTTTTTTTTCCTTTTTTTTTCTTAGAAGTTCACAAGAGTAGATATACAATTATCCTCGACTTGCTGATGCAAAGGAATAGAGCATTTAGTTTCTTGTCACTGTCTCTGAAATTCCTAAAGGTACAATTAGCATTTCATTTGACATAATGTTGAAAGGTTCATAGATTGATCTTCCCTAAAATGCAGCAAGAATTTTTTGAAATGCAAATTTTGACATTTATTAACTTTTATTCCAGATCTGTTTATAGACTGTAAAACTGTGCATACATTTAACTCGAAGAAGCTAAAAGGACAATGTTTAGGTGGATACTCTGTGTTATAATAAAAGTCTATTTTATTGTTTCAACAATGAAATTTTTATTATCAGAGATTTATGATATCAGCACAGCAGTTTTTACTGCATGATTCACAGTGTTTTTATAGATGTATATTCAACAAAACAAGGAGAGAAATTGTACTGCAGTACTCTCTCTCAGGAGTGCATTTCCCCATTGAAATAATGTCAGCAGTTTTCCACCTTCAAAGCCCTATGTTTTCAAATCAATTAACAATTCTAATTGTGCAGGAACAGTTGTTCACTTAGCTTGGCAAATGGGACAGGAAACATTATTTCCTTTCTTTGCCTAAAATGAAGACTTTAATCTTCTGAACCATATTTAACATATAAAAAACACCAACTGAAAAGTTAGACAGTTTGAAACTCAGTTACTTTGCGGGCGCCTTCAGCCGTTCTGCGTGGCCTACATTAATTTTCTTCCGTAAACCTTGCTGGAAACCCGGAGTAATAACCGTTTTACATCTCTGTGTGGACACACTTATCTTCAGATTCATTTAGACTTTTCCTTCGTCAGATATTTATCTAGCCCTGCAGTTGTAAGAGTTATTACTTTTCCGAGGAAGCAAACCAAACATTGGTTCTGACCCGAGTTGCGACACTCGAATGCAGATCTCTATCGGCAAGTTACAAACAGCTGACGTGGCAGCCTGGCGAAGGCAGGTCTGCTGTTTCACTTAAAGTCCTAATGTCATTCCCACTTAAAAAAAAATTTTATTGGGATTAAAGTGCAGCTTGTAAGATATTGAACAATGTGGTTCATGAAACAAGGAACACAAGCAATCTCATAAGACATTATTAAATATATGCGGTTTAACCTTCTCTTTTTTACAGATGTGTATTTGAGTTATAGCTCATAATGTCTGTCCGTATTTACAAAATACATAAATGCTATTATTCAAGGAGATTGTTAGGACTTCAGAATCAGTGAAAAAAAAATGTGCTTTATTATGTTTTCAATAGCTTCTGCGATTATTTAAATGTATACCTTCAGGAAGATGGCTAAAGATGGCATGCCTTCCAGAATGATTAGAAAACTCCAACAAAATAAATATTTCTTGGTTTGCTTCCACATAAGTTTTAGTTTACTGTACTCGCTTGGATGAGTCTCTGTACGAATGACCTGTGGTTTCTTACTCTATTTGAATCTTACTGGCTTCGGAGTACACTGGTTCTATGTTTACCTAGTGAGGACCCTAAAATTTCTTGATTATGTTTGTTTAAACATGATTCCATTGCAAGTAAACATTTAGATTATTCACTTATCCTCAATAGAAATTAAAATGTCCTCTTTGTAGTCTCATAGAGATCAAATCTGCAGGAAAATCATGCGTAAACCAGGCCACCTGTGCGTAGACTTTGTTCTCTCAATGGAACTGCTGCAGCTGATTGAAAAGTAGAGATGCATCCCCTGGCTGATTCTGGTTTAACAGAGAAAATCACATCTTGGTCAGGTGGATTTCAAATGCTGAATGTAGTTCAAAATCGTGCGTAAAAGTCCCTTGGGCCAAGCAATAGTAGCAGATTCCGAGACAGTGTGATAGATAATATAGGACATCTCCATGCATATTTTCTCTTAAACCACAAACATAAGTAACAGGGAAAGACATTCTGTGCAGATGAATTATATTCTCATTTTGATATAAATGAAAATACCTTGGACTCTACAGCGTGTTTATATATTTGAAAGGAAAATTTTTTTTGTATAGTCGTATACTTATTTAATGTGGTTATAGCTTCTAGGGCTTTCAAGTCCTTACCCAAATGCCAGCTCATGATGGAGGATTTCCCTCCTCTCTGCCAAGTGAGAAAGTAATGGTATCTCCTCCTATTTGTATTCAGATAGCACTTTTAAAAAATCACCCTAATTGTATTTATCATTTTTGACTTCAAATTATTACTGTTTGTGTGTTAGATGCCACAGTCTACTCTGAGCCTTTGAAGGGGTCAGACTGTATTTCACGCAACCGTGTGCCCTTCACTGCCCCGGGTATTGTGAACAGAGTGTGCTGCACGATAAAGCACCAAATGACTGAGCTGCGCGCAGAAGCAAACAGCGATCCGGGGCTAATGCACAGCAGGGCGTCTCAACCTCAGCACTATTGACATTTGAGGCCCGACCATTCTTTATTGTGGGGCTGTCCGGTGCATTAGAGGATTTTAGTCACACCCCAGGTCTCTACCCACTAGATGCCAGTAGGACTTCTACTCCAAGTTGTGACAATCGGAAAAGTCTCTATACATTGGCAAATATTCCCTGGGGAGGAAAAATCAATGCTTCTTGCTTCCCACATTGAAAGTCACTATCCACCCCCCCACACAGGCACACACACATGCACGCACCCACACCATATCCAGATATGCACACA
>NW_003852431.1:13922820-13923311 GCF_000181295.1 Otolemur garnettii
TATTTCTGAAGGAAGCTATACATTAGCAACACAATCTATGAAATATTTAGCACTAGCAAACCACCTCATTGGTTATGCTCACAAATCCTCAGAACTGTATCTCTCCCTCCCCACACCATCTTCATGAGTTCTCATTAATACTTCTCATCAATTTGCTCAGGTTCATACAAAACTATGTCCTCACTGCACTCAGGTGCTGTGAGCTGTGTCTCCATCTTCACTTCCCCACGTGGGATCATGACAGTAGTATCCTAACGGTAAAGTGAGTTTGGCTAGGCTAGGTGTTACACACGTAGAATGCATTGCCGTGAGGAGCTTCCCAGGTGTTTTATTTGCATTCACTATGTTTCCACGATTTAGATCTGAGTTGGTCCCTACTTCAGGGTATTTTTAAGACTGGGCAGAGTGTTAAAGAAATAGGAAATGGATAGTAAATGCGGAGATTTCAACAAAGGAATTGTATCTGGGATTTAAAAAAAAAAAAAAAAAAA
>NW_003852431.1:13923924-13941462 GCF_000181295.1 Otolemur garnettii
TTGGGATGGTGAACTGGTTATATCAATAAAGAACTAAACTAATTTTGCACTTTTTTTAACAGCCAAATAAAAAAAGAAAACACTCTGGATTATACAATTTTAAATGTTCCCCCCAAAGCAAGATATAAACTTAACTAGGGAGAAAAACGTATTTCTCTGTCACTACATTATAGGAAGAAAATTGTCACTCGAATGCTCATATAAGAGACTTAGGGTTATGGGATGTTCAAACTCTTCCACTAGCTTTTTCAAAAGTTACAGAATGTCTCTCCAAATAAATGAATGACTATTCTTCAAAAATGACCTTTTGTAAAAGCTGAGGGCATAAAATTAAATCATAATTCAGTGAAGGCATTTTTCCAGAAAATAAGATAATATAGTCCAGGTATATTACTTTCAGATGCCCTCGCCTAGGTCAGTAATAGCATTTAGAGAACTTCGGAGGAATAGAAAGTTATCATCCCTCAGATCAATGGTCCTCAAATCCTTCCTGTCCCAACTAGTGCTGAATAACTCAATAAACGAAGCATGTGAAGAAGAAAAGAGTAAAGCAGAAAAGCCCGAAAAGATACTGTGTTACCTTCTGCATTAGATCCTTACACTCTGAAAAATCTCATTTTTATTTAGTCTTTTAAAAAGTATTTTATTAATAGTTTTCAACAAATGTCAATGGGGACCGCAATACTTTCAATGTTCTGGGCCTCCACAAACGTAAGGAATAGGATTTTTGTCATAGTGATAGTAGTACTGAGGAAGTGAGTCTCAACTCCAGGAGTCTGGGCTCAGGTGGTCGGGGGAATCTGAGAAAATAAGAAAAGGCAGTGTTGAGAGGAACGCAGCGAGACCGAGTATGTGATTTCTAGAAGATGATGCAGAATCTGCAGAAGTAGGCAAGGCGATTCTCCAATGCTTCCCTATGCTGCCGCCCTCTACATAGACCTTACGAACACCTCTTTCATCTCGAAAGCAGCAACTCCATCAAGCTTTTGGCTAATAGTTGAACACAGTACAATTAAAGTGAATTTGCTCATGAGGACCTGAAGTACCCATCTTCTGAGTTATCAATTAAGTAAAGGTGCTCATCTGTCACTTATCAACTTTACAAATAACAAATTAGTCATGCTTGAAAAGTTAGGCATTCCACTGGGATCTGTGCACAGGAAGTGAGAAGTCCACTGTAGGTGGTGTAGAGGGGTGTGTCCGCAGAGGACACATAATTTTACAAAAGAACATCTTTAACTCTTCTGAAACACAGGGTGTCCCAAAGGTTTCCCCCCAAAATCACCATGCATAGGGAAAATGAAAAATTGAATCTAAATGTGCCTTTGTTTACAAAATATTCATTACAAAATTTTACAAAGAGGTGGCCAACATATAGAGAATATTTTGTAAATAGTTTATAAAATTTTATAATGAATATTTTATAAATAAAAACACATTTATCTGCAATTTCCTATTGTTCCTATGTATGGTAACTTTATAAATTACCTGTCTTTGGGACACCCTGTAGATACTTCCAATGAATTAATGTCCCAAAATTCTTTGTTATGAAACACAGGTATATTTTAGACATCTCAGTAAAAAAAAAAAAAAAAAGTAAATAAATGATTTTTAAGTAAGACTTTGTTCTAATTGATTTGCCCACTAGTCAAATGTACCTTTCATAGGGAACTGATACCATACCATAGGTGTTAAGAACCTATGATTTAAAAATTCCATAAAAGGCCCGGTGAAGTGGCTCACGCCTGTAATCCCAGCACTTGGGAGCTCGGGCTGGGCAGCTCATCTGAGCTTATGAGTTGGAGACCAGCCTGAGCTAGAGGAGAACCCCGTCTCTAAAAAGCAGCTGGGTGTTGTGGCAGGTGCCTGTAGTCACACCTACCTGGGAGGCTGAGGCAAGAGAATCACTTAAGCCCAAGAGTTTGAGGTTGCTGTGAGCTGTGACACCATGGCACTCTACCAAGGGTGACAAAGCGCGACCCTGTCTCAAAAAAAAAGTCCATGAATGTGATTAGAATCTATTTTTAGATAGGAATACATTGTGCTTAGGTTTATTCTTATTAGTTTTTCTTTTCACTGAGTAAACCAGGACTATCAAATTAGGAAAAAGCTGCCCTAGAGGGAATACTATAAGATGATGGTCAGCTTTTACGATTTTTATCACCACAGTAAGAGTTGTATATCCACAGTACCCTTATACATGAATTCATATTTGCGCATGTAATTAAAGATTCCCATATTGTTGTTAGGGTCACTTAATTTGTGCTCAGTACTTCGAAAGTCAGCACTAATGCTGAAGTCAAAATAAACTATGATACTAGAACTATTATTGTTTCCATAGTATGACTACATTAAATGATCCCTTTTATATTAATGTATGCTACTCATTTTTTAAAGGAAATATTTGCCTGGCCAAAATAAAGGAATTAAATAATTACTTTATTTACTTTATGCTCACAGTTTATATTCTTAGTTTATATCTGGTACAAAATGACCAAGAGTTGGAAAAGAAAAACCCAGAGAAATCTCCGTGGGGACAGGAAATATTGAACAACCTGTGATTTCAGTTTATTTTAAGAGAGGGGTCATATTTTCTGTTTCAGGCTTAGTTCCCAGTTTTTGCCCTATTTATCTGTGTTCCAGCATCTTCTTCCTCTCTTCCATTTGTGGTGTCTCCCGGATTTGAGAGGAAGCTCCCCGTTTTCCACCCCCCATTGTGCTCCAGACAGTGAGTGGAGCATCTGCCTGAATTTCCCCATTAGACCCTCCCTAGTCCTCCTTAGCAATGAGTCCTCCCTTCTGGCCGACTTCCTGGCACTGCACCATGTTTCCATGACTTTTGTGAACCCAGAGCTGTGATGACTGGCCTCCTTCTAGGGATGCTGTTTCTGAGGACTAATTCTGTACCTCTCTCTCGTCCCTGCTTTGTTTTTTAAATTCCATCCTTTTTCACATCCACAGGTCACATTTCGAGGAAATGGGGAATCTCTGGACAGGAAAAAAAAAAGAATAAACTTAAAACATATCTGGAAATCAGTTGAAAATAATTATACTCTGATTTTCTTAGTGGAAGAGGTAGACCAAAGAATTTGAGAAATGTAGAGAGATCATGCAGAATAAATATACAGGGTTATAGAAATAAGAAAGAAGATGTGTTTGTCAAATTACAGGCAAGAATTATGACTGTAGTATTAGCAGTTATAATAGAAATGACTTCTTTACTGACCTACATATGTTTAGTAAACAATATTTTTAAAGTAACAATTTTATAATGTACTTTTACCTTCTATGATGATTACTACTTTGTAATATCTGCAATTGGGGCAATTCTATAAATGAAGTATGCTTTTTTTTTCTTATTAGGTCAAAACAAAGCATTATAGTAGCCTCTTAATAAAAGTTAATTTCTGTTCCTTTTCTCTAAGTCTGGCATTATGCTTATAATAGCCTCCTGAATATTAATAGATTCAATTCTTAACCCTTTTTTTTTTTTTGAGACAGAGTCTCACTCTGTTGCTCCAGGCATCAGCCTAGCTCACAACAACCTCAAACTACTGGGTTCAAATGATTTCTCCTACCTTAGCCTCCCAAGTAACTGGGACTACAGTCACATACAACTCAAGTTTTATGTTTTTAGTCAAGATAGGGTCTTGTTCTTGAACTCCTGAGTTCAAGCAGTCCTCTTTGGCCTTGGCCTCCCAGAGTGTTAGGATTACAGGCATGAGCCTCCATGCCTGGCTGCATAGATTCAAATATTTGTGATGGGAATAGGAAGTTATAGATGCCCTCATCTCATTCCCTCTAATAAAGGTGCAGCCATTGTGGCTCAGAGACCAGAGTGGCTTGTCTGAGGTTGCCCAGCAAGTTAACGTTATGGTTAAGACCAGAAGCCAAGTGCTGGTGTAAGACAGGAGCACAAACCAAGTCTCCGATTTAAGGAGATAACACATTCCAGGGAGCTGAAAGAACTGTGTTTCGAGGCTGCTGTAGAGTTGGGTAGGTGGCACACCCTGTGGGGGCCATATTTGTGACTTAGAGAGTAATGGGAGACATTAGCTATACAAAGAAGTATAGTGGCATCACACTGGCATTTTGAGAAGATACATTTTTTTAATATTTCCATTGAGTAATAAGATTTCTACTTCTCATATACTCTGCTCTCAGTTCAAGACACAATGCTGTTCTCTGGCCAGATTCTACTTTTCTATGCTTGCTTGATGATGGCTTCTCTACCACACCTCGCCATTGGGCTTTATTATCCTCCAGGCCTGAACACTCTGTTCCTGGGCCATCTCCACCATAAGTTTCAGAGGTCACCCAGCTTCCCTCCCTCCACAGGCTTTGCTTCCTGTTCCCATTCCTTGCTGGATCATGCTTTGTTTAGAATTTTTTTTAGGCTTCACTTGTCCTTTGACTCTTTTCTGGGGATGGATAAAGCCTCCAACACCTTCCTTAAATCTGATCCTGAAATCCAAACTCCTCCGTGAATATCTCTCCCAAACAGGAAGATAAGGGAAAATTCTTTTGTCAATCAATACAGAATTTTCCTATTAGATTTTACTTACAGTGTTTCTGTAGGCACTTGCCCTATCTCTAGGTCATGATATTTATGTATTTAACAACAGGACATTTATCAGAGTAAATTTCTTTCTTTGTGCTATGTTTTTATCTTCTACGGCCATATCTGAGAGGGCCCAGATCGCATTGCTGCAGATTTGTAAAGGCTCCCAAATAGTACAAGGATTAGAAGGGGCAGTTAGCATTTATAAAATAGTTAACATAGAACAGAAAATATGCTATGAAATTTTCCCATCAGACTGAGTTAAGCCAAGTTGGGATTCAGAATCTGGACTTTGGCAAAACACGTAAGCTGATGACCCTCTAGTTATTTCTTCACTGAAATAAGTACACCAGGGGCCTTTTGAATTTTGGCTGAAGGCAGAGGAACAAAGAGAGAGAGAAGATGGGGAGGGAGAGAGAGGAAACGAATGATGTGTGGGGACCGCATAGCATCTGTCCTCTGCTAGCTGGAGGAACTGGTTTCGTGAGTGCAAGAAGTGATCTGGGATCAGTAAGGGAAGAAGTAAGGTTTGTGGAAGAAATTTTGTTTCCAGTAAGAAACAGAAGCCTATTTCAGAGGCTTACATGATAAAAGACGGTGCCAAACTGAGAAGAAAATAATTGGCTTCCTGACTCCATTGCAAACCCAAGGGCAGCTGAAGAGATGGGGAAGCTCAGCTGAGGAGCTGAGTCTGAGAAGAGTCCTCCCTGGAAAGAGGGAAGAAGAGGTCATGGTGAGGCTCCAGGGCGAGAACATGATAGGGGACAGGGGTGGGGCTCCCAGAAAGAGCTGAGAGGACGTTGAGGGAGAACATGATCATGCAGGTGGGCTCCAGTGGCCATCACTGTCAATATGCTCTCATTTGTTTCAACAAAGAATAAGATGAGGCAACATATACATCCTTTAATTCTTTAAAAGGTATTGTGAGAATAAGCTTATTATCCCCACTCTCTGATAAGGAATATACTTAAGCAAATTCAATTATTTCTCAAGGTCTCACCGTTAATCAATGTTGATCCTGGGATCCAAAGAGGCTTTGGTGGCTGTGTCCATGCCACATTGCTTCCTGACTGCCTGGTGTTTGCTTTCTGAGTGGCTGTGTATGCCAGGTGGGACTGGCCAGAATGAAGGATCGCTAAGATTATTTATTCATTTATTTACTGAATGGCATCGTAGACTTGCGGGAGCATGTGGGCTGTGGAGGCAGGCAGACCTGAGCCCATGTCCCCGAATTGCTATTTATGAGCTTGGGAAAGTTCCTTTTTCTTCCTGACCCTTGGTAGTTTTCTTGTCTATACATAAAATAGGGCTATTAGCATGCTCTTTGGATTTTGTTCTGAGGCTTCATTAAATGAATTAACCAACGTATAGCTCCTGTAAAGGGCCTAGTGTGTGGTGGATATTCACTAAATGGTAACTGTTCTTATTATTGGCAGTTCCAACAGTTTTGCCTGAATGCCTTGCGTCCAGGAGCGAAACCATGTGGAATATGTCAGGACAGAAAACACCAACAGATCGCATGCTAGTTCTCCCATCATCACACATCTTTAACATGCCTTTTAAAAAAATTTTTTGCTTCCATATAGAAAATAACATATGGGAATTGTTTTGACTCCTCCTGATAGTAACCAAACTATAGCTTCCTTTTCTATAAAAGGAAAGGGATGGTATTGACTTACATCTTTTATCTTTGGCAAGTGCCCACATTACATGTTTATCGACATTTAAGAGTTCTTTCTTTAAGCATCTCACTCTTTGGCTAGAAAGTGTGTTTCTTTCACTTGAAAGGACATCAAAGAGGCATTCCTGTATAAAATTTACTGAGTTTTTTCTTAACTAAGGATTGTCATGAGACCATATGGCTGTAAATGATTTAGTTTTTCATGAAAAATGGTTTTAAATCAAAAATGAAACCTGCTAAAAAGAATTTGCATACTTGATGGAAAATAAAGGCAATAAAATGTTTAATCTGGCTGTGAGAAATGTACTGGGATTTCATAAGCAGGCCTTTACATAATAAAGGAAATGCATTTTCATTATGACTGTTGCATTACCAGTGTTGTGGAAATTGGGCCCCTTCGAGCAGTGATACCAAAACCTGGAGCGTAAATATGGTGTTCACCTTAAGATTCCAGCAAATCTGGAACATCTGAAGTGCTGGTAAAGTAAAAACTTCCCCGATTTATGGAAACGAAAGGAGGAAAACACTTAGACTAAAGGGAAGCAGTGGGGCAGAAAAGAGGGTGTGAGGAGTGGGGAGAATCTGAGCATAGTCCTGTGTACTTCACTGAGGACAAGGAAGGCATAAATATAACATAAGAGCAAGTAAACACTTTATTTATTTTATTTTATTTATTTATATATTTTTTAAGTCAGAGTCTCACTTTATCTCCTTTGGTAGAGTGTTGTGGTGTCACAGCTCTCAGCAACCTCAAATCCTTTGAATCAAGTGATCCTCTGGCCTCAGCCTCCTGAGTAGCTAGGACTACAGGTATCCACCACAATGCGTGGCTATTTTTTCTTACACATTGGGTCTCGCTCTGGCTCAGAATAGTGCTCAAGCAATCCACCCACCTCAGCCTCCCAAAGTGCTAGGAGTACAGTCATGAGCCACCACACCCTGGCCCCAAGGAAACACTTTAAAGAAGAGTTCAAGTAAAATCATTTTGGGAAATTGAAGATGAAAGGTCTCACCAACACTGAAGCCATCTCGGCCCAGATGGACTGACAGGCTTGCTGCAAGCATGAGCAACAGTAGGGCGGTAGCTGTGCTTTGAGGAATTATCAGCTGTGAAGGGAGATTTCCCCCAGTACAGAGGAGCTGAAGAGGAAAAAGACCACCACTGCCTGGTAGTAGGTGAACAGAAGTTATAGAAAGTAAAAGTCACATAAAATTCCCCTGAAAACTCAGAAATAGTCAGAGAAGTTTGAGGTGATTTGGGCTCCCTAGGGAATTGATATAGTGGAGACAGAAATTAATCACGGTGACTTTTGCTTTTCCCTAAGTGGGTAAGTCCCATATTTAATTTCTTCCTACTTAAATACATTTTTTTTTTAAGGCAAGCATGAAACAAAGTTTATTGAGAAAGATAGACTTACAGGATAAGGAAGTTTACAAAGCAGGATATATTCATGGTAGACAGCGAATGGGCCTCCACTGCCAGGACAAGTAGACAGAGAGGGCAGAGAGGCCCCTACTAAAATCCATTAATAAATCAGGCTATAAAATGCAATCCTTGGTTGTGGGCTTTTTTTTTTTTTTTTTTTTTTGCAGTTTTTGGCCAGGGCTGGGTTTGAACCCACCACCTCTGGCATATGGGGCTGGTGCCCTACTCCCTACTCCTTTGAGGCACAGGTGCCACCCAGTTGTAGACTTTTTAAAATGGATACACTGCAGGTCAAAACATATCTAAAGTTCATTGTCGCTCCATTGTGAATTAGTATTGAGAGGCAACAGTGAAAAAATGCCATGAAAAGGAAAAAGTAGAGTACAGAGTAAGAGCATAGCAATACTAATGGTGGCAATTGCTCAAATTACTACATTAATTGGGTAATATTTGTTTTTGAGGCTCCAGTTCATTCTGTGTCATTCAAGAGGCTCTTTGATAGCTACAACCAGAATGGTGGATGACTTTGTACTCTGCACCCTGAGATGGCCCCAGGCTGGAGAATTCTTTAGAATGTAGCTACCACAGACGGATTCCAGGCATCTGGGGCAGCCCACAAAGAAGCTGAGGGTGGATGGATGATTTTCGAGTCACTTGCATAAGCTCCACGCTCCACATTTAAAGGAAATGATCAGAACACTGCATCCTTCCCCTTACATCTTGAAAACAATAATTTACTTGTGTCTATTGTTTTATTTCTTTTATCGTTAAAATTTTTCATATATTTGAGGTGTATCAAGACTTGAAGAACTGTATAAGGAATGTGTTGGCCACTGAGGATCTGGGAGTGTGGAAAGTGTTAATTCTATGTTTAATGAGAAATAAAAGCAGGAAGGCAGAATCAGTACCTTCAAGCTTGCAGTCACAAAGGTATGAGACCGAGGTGATACTAACTCCAAGCTGTACTTTTCCCAGCTTGATGTAAGAGAATAGTCTCACAGTATTCTCAGTGATTGGTCTTACATGTAGAGAAGATTCTTGAAAGGTGACATATATTCATAGTTCAAAGCTGTCGTGCATGAGCCAGGGTTCCTGAGTTTTCTTCACGGTTTCTCCACTTACTTGCTTGTGTAATCTTGCCTAAGTTATACAAACTCCTCTGGTCCTCAGTGTCTCTCCCTTTAAAATTGGAATCTTGCTTCTAACTATGTGGCGGGTTGCAGTAGTGTTATAGAGATGGTGAGATAAGTATTTGGTACATTGTAAGCCCTCAATAGCTGCAACCCTAATATTTCATTATGGAAACCAAAGTAGTTTGACAGCTTTTCCAAAATAAGACATAACTAAGAAGAGAAATTTGAAATAGAAAATTGTAACATGCAAGAACTCTTTTAGGTTGTAAGTGTTTTTACCTGCAATAGGAATAGTAGTGACCAATGAAAACAATGTATCCGGCTACACAGGTCAAAAAAATTCTTTACATATATAATGTCATCACCTAACATACTTATAATTATAGATGGATATATGTGGGATTGTTGAGGTTAAGTACTGGAATTGACACCACGTAGTTTTAAGTCTCAAAGCAGAAATATGTTTCGAGACATTCTAAATTCCAAAGCCAGTGCTTTGTATGATATTACTCAGGTGGTAAGCTCGTCTTTCAAACTTTAACACATACAGAGTCTGGACAATCTTTGAAAGATGTAGTTTGTATCAATAAGCACCTGTAGCAATTCTGTTTAGATTCAGATATTGTGTCCTTTCTTGTATGTTTGAATAAAAAGTTGTTTTCGATGCCCAGGTCATAGGGAGCTTATGATGCTACAATTTTCTGGAGACCAATAGTGAAAAGTCACTCAGGGTGAGCTAAAGAATGAGTTGGCTCTGGAAGCCTAAGAGCCAGATAAGGATTGAATCTGTCAAGACTCATGATACCTCAGGAAAGCATAAGAACGATTATAATCCACTGTTGCTCTTTTCCTGAAATCTTGTTGAACTCCCAGGCAAAGTAGAGTATTACAACGCAATGTCAAGATTATCAACCAGAAAAATCTCAGAAACTGCCACAGTTAAGAGGACACTAAGGAGACGTGGCGACTAAATGGGTGGGATCTTGGAACAGAGAAGAAAGGAGATTAGGAAAGAACTAGTGAATTTTAATCACCTGTGAAGTTGATTTAAGGGTAACCAGCAATGTTGGATTCTTAGTTTCAACAAATGCATCACGGTCACATAAGATGTCAATGTGTTAACATTAGAAGAAATGAGGCGAGGAGTACACAGGAATGTTTTGTACTATCTTTTCAATTATTAGGTAAATCTAAAATTATTCCAAAGTAAAAATTTATTGAAGCCAAAAAATAAATAAATAAATAAATAAAGCCCTTTGGTAGGGTCTCCTATGAACGAATTCATTCCTTATTAACTTACGTCACAATAGAGAAAAACTTCAGGCCACCGTCTCCCTTTTTTCTATTCTATTCAAGGCTTAGGCCACACAAAAGATCCTGGACACATCCTTCCCCCACCCCTTAAGATCTGCATTCTAAATTCTTGACTTGATCATGATCTGTCTTCTGAAAATACTTGAGCAAGCAGAGATGCTCGTGATTTTCTGTGCATGCTCTGAGTTCCTCACCATAAGGGGTTAAGGGTGTTTGGGGCTTGTGCCAATATTCATCTGATCATTTATCCAGAGATTATTACTCTCTCCCAACACAGTATTAGGCACTGAGACACACACAGAAGTGAAGCAAAATCCTTACCGTCAAGAAGGATATGTTCTGGTTGCACAAACAGACACGTAATAGAGAATTATAGTACTTGGAGGTACAGAAAGGATACAGGGGAGCCTAAAAAGGAGAACCCCAAATGGTCTGAAGGGGAAGATTAAGGTGGAGAGCCTGCTGGAAGTGACCCCTGAGCCACCTTAATATAATGTTCCTGGGAAGTAGGACAGGAGCCAAGAAGGTGGACAGGGAGCAGAGAAAGTCTCCAGGCAGTGGAGGTACATCCCAGGGCACTTGGCTTGCAGACATTGAGTGAGAAGAAGGGGACAGAGGACAACAGGCAATTAAACTAAGGGGCAAGTAATGACCTAAAGCAGAAACTGCTTAGCTCTGATAGTTGAGAGTGTAGACTTGATCCTTTAGGCAAAGGAGCCGGCTTGGCCTCTGGTAACTAAATTCAGATCCCGTAATCATTCCCCTTCATCTTTGTTCAGGCTTCACAATCAGTAGATTTAATCTTACTACAAGGACTCTTCATTGCTCCCTCCTGGGTTTGAAGATCTAGATATGCAACTCAGTTAAGAACTTGGGACTTAGAGTCATGATTCCATAACTGTCTCCTTTACCATCTCTGCATCCTTCAGCAAGTCAGGTCTCTGTGTGAAATAGAGGTATCTTGGTCTATTTGTGATATGATATCAAAATGCCTGAGTCTGCATAATTTGTTAAAATAAAAAAGCCCAGACATTAATTTCTTACAGTTCTAATTGCTGGAAAGTTCAAGATCAAGGCACAGGCAGGTTTGTTTTCAGGTGAGGGTCTAATCTCTGCTTCAAAAATGGAGCCTTGAACACCACCTCTTCTGTAGGGGAGGAACTCTGCTGCTCTCATACCAGAAGAGTGCAGAGTCAAAAGTGAGCCAACCCACTCCTACCAGACCTTTCTTAAGGGCATTAAAAACCTGCCCATGTGGGAAGAGCCATCATGGCCTGCTCTCCACTTAGAGACCCCACCCTCCCATATCATTACATTGACAACTAAATTTCAACATGAGTTTTAGAGGAAATAATTAATCAATTCATTTTCATTTGGCTGCCGTGAGGATTAAGACGCTGTGTGTGATGTGGGAAAGCACTGACTCCTCAGTATTCCTCCTGCACTGAGCCTCCTGCAGCTGGGCAGGCAGGAGGGCACACGGCAGAGGTTGTCTGGGGCTGTGGCCTGGCTTTGTCCTTACCGTGTGTGGCCTTGAGCAAAGTCCCTTGAAACTTTCTACCTAAGTCTCCTCATCAGTAAAATGGGTGTGGATTTATTGCAGCAAATAAATGACCTCATATTTGTAGGGTGCTGAGGACGGAGCCTGGCACTTAGGTTTGGTCGGAACAGACTACAAGAGCTAGTGAACCAGTGAGCACTCTCAAACTGTTAACTTCTGTTATTGTCGCCTACAACTGGTGACTAAAGGCACTGGCATTGCTTGGGCAAGAAATGAAGACTGAACCCTAAGGCTGGCCCCAGATCTATCAAGAAAGCATTTCTTTCTTTCTTTCTTTTTTTTTTTTTAGCTGAGGCCTGCCAGTAGAGGTCATCAATTAGACAGATTAGTCATTATCTCCAAGCCCTGTTACTATTGACCCTTGTTCAAAATAAGGCAGACCGTATCCAAAGAAAGATGCAACAATTTACCACAAACCGCCAAAGCTTTATTTTAATTTTAAGACAGATTTAGCGAGCTATGGAAAAAAGTTTGACTACTTCCGCTCCAGATTTTCATTCATCTGTTAGCATGATTTTATATAAATTATCATAACATAGGAGACACTCCATTACTGAAGTATGTATGGTTACATTACCCAATCACAAAGGCCTCAGACTTACATATGTCAAAAAATCGCATTTATTTATAATGAGGGTTTGAATGATCTCAGATAAAAATGAGATGATACATTTTTCTTCAACCTATTTACATTCACTACCAACCAAAGAAACCCTTTCATTTTAGTTCCTCTACTTTTATTCAGGGCCTAGCATGCAAGATCATTATTGCCTGGGATATTGTGATGTACTGGACCATGTTAAAATAATTCTTCCAAAATACACTCTGCAACCATCGAACAACGTGAATAGGACTTCTTGTCACGAACACAGACTGACAGGCCAATCCTTAGCATTTTCACACAATATTGAAAATCAGTCTGAACTGGCAGGTGTAAAGTTCCTAGATTCACACTTGACAGAATAGTTCAGTCCTGATACTTTGTGACTGATAATAGGCAAAAAGTGTCCAACAGACAATGACCCCACAGGACAGAATCAAGTTTCATTCAAGAGCAGATAAAATGCAAATATTTTTATATAAAATTTCTCAACAGCTTAAGGCACATGGAATTCTATTACCATAATATAGCAGATTATCTTGAAAACATCATAAAGCAAATGCAGCCAAACTCTCCCACCCTATGATTATATCCTTCCAGTATCTGCCTCCTCCAGGCTTGTCTGACTTCCCAGCTGGCAAATATTTACAAAGGTAAGAACTCGCCTTTCTGTCTCTGTGTAAATGCTAGCTCCGTTGTCCTTCCCATGGTGGTCACCCAGCAGGGAAGCTGACCAGACATCTCTGCCTGCCATTGCTTGCCTGTGAGTTCTGGAATAACTTCAGATCAATATGAGACTTCATCTTCCCCTCTATTTCTCAGCAAGAAGAGCGATTAGTCCAGGACTCATTTTAAAAATCCATTTGGTGAATTGCGCTTTTTGTAACTAAGCCCCTAGAAGATTCGTTGAAGCCCTCCTGGTCAGGGATGGCCATCTGATATCACATGACCAGCAAGTGGCCCAACCATACTTCAGTCTAGCTGTGTTCCCAGGGGCATTTTACCCAAGGAGCCTCTAATGGTGTGTTGTAGGGTAGCGCTTCTCACACTGGGATGTGCCTATCACCTGAGTACTTAATGCAGACTCAGATTCATTAGGTTCGAAGTGGGGCCTGAGATTCTGCATTTCCATTAAGTTCCTACCTAAGGCTGATGCAGTAAATCCAAGGACCACACTTTGAAAGCAACTAATGATAAGTAGAGAGAGAGTGAGCACCTGGCTGAATTTTACCAAAGTATTCTTGCATTGTAACCTGTATCCTCAATGTATCCTCAAATCTTTTTTTGCAAAAAGGGAAATACTTTCTTCAAAAAGAAGTGTCAACCTCTGCTTTTGGCAGGTAGGATAAACTGAAAAGTGCTATGTTTACCCCTTACAGAAAAAAAAGAGCCAGGTCTCTGAGCAGAATCTAAAAGATAGAATTTTTTCTGGCCTAGAGCCCATGTCAAAGGCACCAGCACCAGAATTTTACTTCCCTTTGATGAATAAAGAGACTCTCTGCTCCAGGTTGGTCAATACTGTATGACATCTCTGTCACCTTCCCAGATGCCACAAAGACTTACACACTAATATTTACATTTAAGTAAATGTTAATTTTGAGAGAATAAATTAAGGCAAGAAATTAGGAATAGTTAGCATTGCTTTAATTATAAATCAAATTGCTTATGAAATCATTCACTGAAAATGAGTTTTTCAAAAAAGGGCATTTTATTAGAAGAAGTAACATTTTACTACTAAATGTATTAAATATTAGGTGGACTCTCTGGAATGCCTAATGGTCCTGGATGGGTAGCACCTGGCTTCGTGGCTCCTTAGCGACCCCAGGTTGTTTGGGTCATCAGGAGCTCTCAGAGAAAGCCGAGGACTCCCCCACGTCTACCAGGGAGTTCCACCATGATAATTCCTTCCCAAAACATACTTTTAGCAATTAACTGCTCCAACTTTGTTTGTTGCCTGCTAATGTATTCAGTTCAATCCAGCAAACGTTTATTGAGCATTATTATCAGGCTCTGGGGGACATAAAGATAAATAAGCCTTGATTTTTATATTCAAGGAGCTGATAATCATGTGGATTATTCTACAAATGCCATTATGTCGGAATGTATGCTTTTATTGTTTTGTTTTCCTCACCAACCACGATGCAGGCTCCTTGAAAGCAAAGGTCTTAATTATCTTTGTGTTCAATATTCACGGAGTCCTCAGGCAGAAATTTATGGTATGCTTCCAGGAAAGAAGGACAGTTTTGCCACAGCCACTTTCCATTGTGACCAGAGTTTCACCACATTCATGAGATTTCCTGTTCCCAGTAAAACATGGCACCTCTGGCGTAGAGCAGGGAGCAGGCAGGATGGGAGAGCCTTGAGAAAAAAAGCATCATCTTCTCTAAACCCCACCCAAGAGGACCTTCAATTTAACTGTTGATCTTCTTCAATAAAATGTGGGCATAAATGTTTAAAGTTTTTTTTTCTTGTTTTTTATAGCATCTTGGCTCATGGGACATGCCATGGCTACCAGCTACCAGCTACCAGCAAAAACAACAATAGCACTTATCTACCAGGTACTGTTCAAAGGACTGTACAAATATCAACTTATTTGATCCAAATAAGCCTGTGACAAGTCCTTGTTACAGAACCCAGCAAACGAAGCCCAAGAAAAATGAACAAGTTGCCCAAAGTCATACAATCTTCTAAGGAAGAGGAGAGTAATGACTTGGCACTTCTTCCTCTGGCAGAAAATGTATTAAAGCCAAGAAAGATGAAAAGAAATGTAAAACTCAATCAATTTCAATGCAAGCACACCTCTTCTTGCACACTGCCCCTCTGGGAGGTCTTCCTCCCAGAAATACATGTATATATTTGAAATCACTGACTAATCCTGCTTCCAATAGACACTGCATTTTCTGAAGACACAGCCCCAAAAAGAACTATAAACTTCCTCTGTGTAGCCCTTGGCACACTGCAGGTGCTCTGAGTGATGACTAGACTAATACCATCCGCACACGGGATGGTAAGTTTCATGAGGACAAAGCCCGTGTCACCAGGGGATGACACAGGGCCTGCTTCACGGGAGAGGCTCCATGCTTTCTTTGTTTGACAAAAATTGAATGAATCCTCACTTTACAAATGAGTAAACTGAGGCACAAGGAGGTGAGAAGTGATTTTCCCAAGCGTACACAACCCAAACGAGATAGACTAAAGGAGGCTTTGAATCTTGCTTTTCCTAATTTTGAAGCCCACGTTCCACTCCATACTGCGTTTCATACCCATCCATCCCTTAATAAGGACATTTATTTCCCGAATGAAGTCAATGCGATATTTACAGAATGCAATTGATATATATGAGTCACTAGAATGTGAGTGGAAGGATGTTTTGCTTTATTGAAGGTGGTGGAAACATTTATATTTAGTAAGTAGTCTTTTTTTTTTTTTGGTTAACACACCACATTTTAGTTCCAGGATTTTTGAAAATGCTTTCACCCAAGTACCTCAGGCTGCAGATTTATTTAAATGTAGTAGAGTTCTCTTATTCTTTTTAAATAGATATTTTTTTTTAGTTTATAACAGTGTCTTTCACCCAGTAGCAATGTAATACATATTTGAGAAACTAAATTGAAAAGACTACCTGGGAAGTAAAGACGTTTTTATGTTTAAAATATTGTTGATGGAAAAAAATTATAATGCTGACACTTGGGGCTGATCACTCCGTCTGCTTTTTCACTTTATGGGAACCATTTTCATATCTGAAAATGATATTCCTAATAAGGACATAGCAAAAAACAGCACCAGTCTTTCTATTAATGGCTTAGGAATAATTTAAATAGAAGCCAGCACAGTATTACATTGTTACGCTTTATTCAAGGATTATAGGAAATATGTTATTAGATTCACTTAAAGTCTGAGCTGAAGAATTCTCCTCTGGAAGACATTTCCTGATTAGACTTGAATTGTTTTTCTCTGTCACCACAAAGACAATGCAAATGCTGATTAAAGCAATTAAAACTTTCCTTTGTTTGCAGAAAGAGATGTACCCAGATACGGCTTTTTGTTTGTAGACATCTTAATAAGCACTAGCAGACTGAAATGAAATCTGTCATCAGTTATATTTTTCTCTTAGACAAACTGTCTACTTCACATACATATTAAGCAAGATTTGTTACCGAAGCTTCCTTATATTTCTATTTGTTGTTGTAAAATGGTAAATGTAGAAATAACACTAGATCTATCAATTTGATAATATAATGCAATACATCTGGCAGCTGAACAGGAAAAAAATGTAATGACATATTTGGCATAGTGAATGGTTTTTATTATGGGTTTTTTCTTGCCTTTTTTTTTTTTAAGCACAATTGTGCCATTTGTTGTAGACTAATGTCAAGGAATATAAAGTATTATTGGAGATGGTGAATTTAGCTTTTGTAGAACATAAATTGACTGCCATGTAAATATAAACATCAGTTTTATTGCTTGTTAAATATTTATTTACTGAAATGATTTGAACAGGAAAGCTTGCTGAAGGGAACCGTGTCTGTTTTTAGCTAAATATTGCTGAATTCTTTTACAGACGTGGTGGGGGGGGTTGTTTGTTTTTTCATATTTACAATTTTACATTAAGCTCTACTTATTATTATATATTATTATATATTTATATATTATAAAAAGTAAGAACTCATTGTCTAGAATCGGTGGAATAATTAATTCTAAAAACAGGGTATCTGAAATTTTATTTCCAGTAATAGCAGCACGAAAGCACTATTTTTATGAAATAGACAGTTGAGGAGCATAAAGCAACAGCCTGGAATCATTCATTCACTCCTATGTCCGTCAAGTGTCTACTGACCACCACGTGTCAAACATCAGGCTTGCTTCTGGAGGCGTAAATGTGCATGAGCCACGAGAGACACGTTATGTTTTGGGTGTTCCAATAGAGAAGCTTGAAATGTATGCCCATAATACAGACATCAAAACAAATCAAAGTAAGACACTAGGATAAATGTTTCTCTCTCTTTTTTTTTTCCTGTTCTTGGAAATACATAAAAGATAATGGGTATGAAGTAATTCATTTTAATAATCTTTTATGACCTTGAAAATAGTAAAGTGTGCTACTCAAAAAGCATCATAATACTATGTGAATGGGGGTTGGTTTGAGATTCGGACTCCAGATAGGGGAAAAGTCTTCCTTGTAAATAAGCTCTGAAGCACCCACTCCAGTTTTCCCTGGGGCCCAGGAGCCTGATGATGGAGCAGAAAGAATTTAGCCACCG
>NW_003852431.1:13942241-13944145 GCF_000181295.1 Otolemur garnettii
TTATTAGTTTTTTATATTCATTTTTGAGAAAACTGGTTAAATATTATAAGTAAAAAAAAACACTTTGAAAGTGGCAGCGTGGCTTGTAATTTTGAGTTGCTACTAATAAATGTTAATTCTACAAGTAAAACTAGTTAATTATTCTGAATTTCAGGGTCAGGGTCATTATTTGTAAAACTGAGGACAACAGGGTTGAGTTACAAATTAGCTGAAAGTATATGTGCGAACATCTAGAAAAGTCTCTGGAACTTATACATTCTCTTAAATGTTATTGATTCCTAAACTGAATGTAAAAATTATTAAAAATCAATTAAAAATATATCTCATCTCTAAATGAAAATTTCTCTAAATGAAAATTTCTCTTTGAACATCTAGGTCTTTGTTCATTGGCAAACATCTTTTGATCTTTTATTGAAAAGAACAAAGAAAAAGAAAATTTCTAGGATAAATAAACTCAATATCCATTAGAGCACAATTTGTGTAACTAATGGTATATATAATCAAACACCAAACAAATATTGAGAATCGTAATGGATATGTGATAAATGTCTAAGTGGAAAAAAGTGGGTTGCAAAATTTTAAGTATCAATTGATCCCAGTTCAGTGATTTGGAGGCCTCTTTGTAGGTGTGTGAGAGTGTCTGTGTGAAAAAACATGAACAGATATGCATCAGAATATCAATAGCAATTATTTCTGAGAGATTTCTTTTCTTTCTTACTATATTGTATAAACATTTTCCAATGAAATTGTACTATATTTATAATTTTTAAAAGGCAATTTGTAGGTGGTGCCTGTGGTTCAAAGAAGTAGCACGCCGGCCCCATATGCCAGAGGTGGCGGGTTCAAATCCAGCCCCGGCCAAAAACTGCAAAAAAAAAGGCAATTTGTATTTTCAATAGTGTTTTTAGAAGTATTTCTATGATAATGTTTCTAAATGGCCTTCTGAAAGCAAATTGTTAATGTAAACATTCTTATCTAATTACCATCAATAGTCATATAAACATGTAATGCAATTATAAGTTGAAATTTTATAATAAATTCTTTGCGTATATTTAATTTTATAAGTAACCATTTTAAAAATATTTTTGAGACAGGTGATTTGGAGGGCTCTGTCAAGTCCACCAATAGTCACAGAGTTCCAGAAAGGTTTAGAATATTTAAGGATTAACTGCTTACCTTCTCTACACAAATAATAAAGATATTCAGAATTTAAGTGTATTATATTTTTCCTGCTTTGATCACAGACCTAATTTGGTAAAGAGGTCAGTACTTGGCACATTTGAGCAAATATCAAAATGGTATTGGATATTTATAGAACTAAATTAGATGTTAAACAAATGGAAATTATAATTTAGAGAAAGGAAAGACAGGATATTTATAGCTCATCAAGTACAATAGGAATCTTTTACTTTTTGCTGGAAAATGATTTTTAAAATTGTCATTTTTTTTAACATAAGCCACTTAAAATATCTAATAAATTATTTATTTTTACCTGAATTATGGAGATTTTAAGGTAACCTTGTGCCTTAAAGATATGCTCGCAGATATGCTACTCTGAGTTTTCTCCACCATGGGACAAATTTGATTGAAACGGCCCTGAAGTGATGTTAAGTCTATGAACACTGGGGACTTGAGTTGGTCTGGTCAGACTTCTGAACCAAGAGCTTCATTCACTCTTCCAAAATAAGTTCTTGGATTGGCGATAGATTCCAGTGGATCTTGGTGCGGCTCAGAAAGGAAGCTACGGCTGTAGGTGGGTGTACCTTATTATGATCAACCCATATTGTGAGAACATTGGCCTTGAACCATTTAAGTTCTCTGTGCTTTCATTTAAGCATGGAGCCCAAGTTTTAGCCAACTGCCTCATTTGGTGAGTGTTTCAGCACTAGATATATTTAATATAC
>NW_003852431.1:13944618-13949739 GCF_000181295.1 Otolemur garnettii
CTGTCAGGAAGGTTAACTAAATCTTTGTTAAATCTCAAGCATCTAAATTACTTTGATTTCTGGGATTGGAAATAGCAGTCAACACTTTTGAAATTGAAAAGTAGAAGGGCATTGCTCAGCACCTGTAGCTCAGTGAGTAGGGCACCGACCACAAACACTGAAGCTGGCAGGTTCAAGCCCAGCCTGGGCCTGCTGGACAACAATGACAACTACCATCAAAAGATAGCTGGGCCTTGTGGCAGGTGCCTGTAGTCCCAGCTACTCAGGAGGCTGAGGTAGGAGAATTCTTGAGCCCAGGAGTTTGAGGTTGCTGTGAGCTGTGATGTTATAACACTCTACAGAGGGGAACATGGTGAAACTCTGTCTCAAAAAAAAAAAAAAAAAAGTAGAAGGGCATTAATAATTGGTTAGAGGATCAGACCAGGAAAAAATAACTGTGAGAATACAACTTCATGAACTAAAGCAAAATAATTTATTAGCCTTTTATTTAAACTTCTGAGAAAGTTGAACAAAGAGTATTTCTCAGGAGCAAGATGTGAAATACATATATTTCAAATAGTAGTCTATTGCTACTTCATTTGAACAAACATTTCAGCATTTGTACAAATATCTACAAAATCATTCATAGGGTCACTCTCAATGTATTTTCATTCCATAGGTATTTGAACCATGAATTATTCAACCTCAGAGGTTTTTAGGTGTCCTGACACAGGAAGCAGGACATTTTTGTATATTAACAAAGGGAGAGAGCATTGGTTAAGAAGTGCTAAGGAATGTTCAGTCACTTCCCCTGGCTCACCATCACAGCTATGGAAGTGTCGAGTCAGGGTCCTTTGGGCTTTTAGGGTTTTACTTTAGGTCTAACAAATTGGTTCTTATAGCCACTGAAGCTCCTCTTAGTTTTTTCTGAACTTAGTAAGCTTTATCTACTTCCTACTTGTTCTATCCTGGAGCTGACCCACTTGCTTAGTTTGTCTGGATTTCCTTGACGTCTCCTTTACAGGGCAGGGCATTCCCTGGCTGTCCCCAGTGCTGTATCAGGCAAGAACAAGTCAACAGACCTGGCACTCAGTGCTCCTTTCTGAAGGCTCTGCTCTGCTGTGTGTGGGTCAGACTGCCAGCGCTGTTTGTAAACCACTCTCTCCCCTCAACCCTCAGCCCTCCACGTTTTCCAACTTCCAACTTTGGACTCCAGGTAAATGTCCAGAGTAGCTCAAGTCCTCTCTCTGTTTATACAGGGTGGCTCTAAAGTTTATGTGCAATTTAAAATAGTTGCATAAGAACTTTATGGCTACCCTGTGTGTATATATATGTATGTATATATTTAATTTCAATGCAGATCCTCTTGCTGGTGGAACTGGCTTCTGAGAATGACAAATTTAACTTTTCCATAGCGCCAGTTTTCTGAGAATAATAGTCATAATAACCTCTTTTAAAAGTTCTATAATAGTATACTTTTCCCCACACATGACTATTATAGGCAGAAATTTTTACATAATTTAAAAATTCTCCTGATTCAATATTCACTTTCTTTTTGTATGAAGTCTGGGAGGGCATAGAATTTAACAGAAAAGAAGAAAAGAAAAGAAAACCAACATATATATTGATGTTTAGCCTCTCCTCCCTGGTTAATTTTTCTCATTTTCCCCACAGGAGTTGTTTTGCTTTTCAATTGCAAATATTAAATTAAATAAATTGTTCATTAGACTTGAAGTCAGATGATTTTATAATACATCTCTTACAAAACATGGAGACTATGATTTGAATACCAATTTGCCTAAGAACATTGTGACAGAGTAATTCTATTTTCTATCGTTGTTGGTGTTACCAATTAATAGAGATAATCTGAAGAGTCAAGATTTGGAGGGAAAAGATTTAAAAATTACATTAAAACAAATCTTTAGTTAGAATTGTTAGTAATAACATTTTCCCCCAGGCCAATCCTCCGGGTTGGATTGAATGCAAGGACTATTCCTTATTGGCTGAAGCCCACTCCAGAATTTGAGTGATAATTATTATTCTCTCTCTTGAGAAAGAACATGGCAAGCAATAAGCTATCCCTACCCTCCCAGAGGTAGTAAGTCAACAGTGGTGGTTGAGTCCTTGGTCCTACAGTGTGGCATAGGCTGGAATAGTAGGCAGTGCTGAGCAACGCAGGGTCCTGAGTTGGGCACTCAACTCCCCTGTGCCTGTCTGTCGGCCACATGTCCCAGGGGTGACAGCATCCCTTGGGACTCTCCATTGGTATTCTCTGTTTTTCTGTTTTCTTTTGTTTTCTTTTCTTTTCTGGTCAAGTGTCACAGGAAATGGCATCTAGATCTTTTCTGGGAAGCTTCCATTCTTCCATATCTGGTCACATTCTTGGCAGCTGGACATCATAGATCATCCAAGATGGTGCAAGGTGGATCATACAACCTATGCACTAAAGTTTCTTATTGATGCTGCAGTGTTACTCTGCTCTTTCAAAGAATAATACTTTTAAGAAACTTATTAGAAACATCCACAGATGTATTAGGGAAGCAAACACTGTAATGGGGTATGCACCACATCCCCAATGGGTTCCCGTTGCCTACAGGGGGCAGGACTGGGGTCTCCTGTTCCTCTTCTCTTCCTCTGGCTCTGTTTTCAGTCCTTAGTTCTCCTTTGGGGGAGGTGCCCCAGTTTCCCATACTCTGGTCTGGCAGTTTCCAATCACAGGTATCTTGGATCCTTAGCAACTGATACAGATATTTCTCAATTTGTCCTAGATAGAGACTGGAAGTACCAGAGTACACGAAGTCTTAGGAATAGCTTTGTGTATTTCAGCTTCCCCCAAGGTAAATATGCCAACCTCCATCTAATTAAGACCCTACCTTTCCTAACCTAGGCAATGGGAAATACATGGTGATGGTAAGAAGAGGGTTACAAAGAAAATAAAGTTGGTTTTGGTTGCTATTTCTATGTAAAGAAAGATAAAACACCTGTGCTTTAGAGGTCTGAGCCAAGCTTTCCCCGCTCAGGTGGTTCTAGACAAGACAGAGCAAGAAGGAGCAGAGCTTTGCAATGTAACCCTCTGCTTCCAGCTGCTACACTCCCAGGCTGACAGGCAGGCCCGTCCATTCAGACACCGGCATTTGTGACTCTCCAACTGTAGATTCTTCTCTTATTAATCCTTTGTTGAGGGAGAAGAATACATGGAAGAATATTAAAGCTGAAAGTGGACAAAGAGCGGGTGAAGAGTGAATAATGCTTTTCATGAATTTCTCTATTTGTAGGTAGGCAGACTTCCCTGTGAACAGTGAAATAAATTATGTCTGTTCTTTGGCATCTTTACCCCAAAACGGTGCTGCCCTATTGTTTTAATAGTCTTACTATTTTTCAAGCAAAGTACTTTAAATTTTCACAGTTTTGACACAGTGATGTGCTGAGTTTCAGTGAAGGCCACCACCACCTGGAAAAGCCAATCCAAACTGGAGTAGTACTGCCTCCTCTTTTGAAAAGTGAATGCATAGTAATTGGATATTGAGAGGTTACTGTGGGAAATAAATGAAATAACACACACAACAACACCTGACCTAGTGCTGGTCATATAATGATAGCAAAAATTATAACTGGATCTGAGTGTTGCACTTCATTATTATTATTATTATTGTTGGGGAATCATCGAGGGTACACAGAGCCAGGTTACACTGCTTTCATTTGTTAGGTCAGTGGTTCTCCACCTTCCTAAAGCTGTGACTTTTTAACACAGATGATGTCATCACACTGGGTACTCGTAGGTGGGCATGTCTGCATGTGGGCAGACGGCCTCGAGAGGGATACAGGAGCAGTTCTCAGTTCCTAAGACCATTGGAAATATGTGTTTTCTGACCCCTAAAGGGGTGGCGACCCACAGGTTGAGAACCACCGTGTTAGATAAAGTTCCTCTTATAATTGTGTCTTGCCACACACCGTGATCCTCTACCCCCTCCCTCTTTCACTCTCTCTGCTCCCCCATTTCCCCTCCCTCACCATGCATAAGCATCAATTGTCCTCATATCAGAATAGAGTACATTGGATTCTTGCTTCTCCATTCTTGTGATGCTTTACTAAGGGGAATGTGTTTCAACTCCATCCAGGTTAACACAAAAGATGTTTTTTAGTGGCTGAATAGTATTCCTTAGTATACATATACCACAGATTGTTAATCCATTCCTGGATTGGTGGGCATTTAGGTTTTTCTACCTTTGGCAATTATAAGTTGAGGGGCAATGAACACTCTAGTGAAAGTGTTGTTATAATAAAATTATTTTTTGGAGAGAGGGGAGGTAAATGCCCAGTAATGGGATTGCAGGATCAAATGGGAGGTTTAGTTGAGTTCTTTGAATATTCTCCATACTTCCTTCTAAAAAGATTTTATTAGTTTGCAGTCCCTCCAGTGGCATAAAAATGTTCCCATCTCTTCACATCCACGCCAGCATCTGCAACTTTGAGACTTTGTGATGTGGGCCATTCTCACTGGGGTTAGGTGATATCTCAAGGTGGTTTTGATTTGCATTTCTCTGACAATTAGTGACAACGAGCATTTTTTTCATGTTTGTTAGCCATTCGTCTGTCTTCTTTAGAGAAGGTTCTATTTATCTCATTTGCCCATTGATATAAGGGATTGTTGGCTCTTCTTTTGTTGCCTAATTTAAGTTCTCTGTAGATTCTAGTTTTCAAGCTTTTGTCCAGTTGTTAATATGAAAATATATTTTCCCATTCTGATGGTTGTGTCTTTGCTTTGGTTGTTGTCTCCTTAGCTGTATAGAAGTGTTTCAGTTTAAGTCAGTCCCATTTGTTTGTTTATATTGGTGTAGCAATTGCCACTGGAGTCTTCTTCATAAGGACCTTCCCCAAGCCAATACCTTCGAGTGTCTTTCCCACACTTTCTTCAAGGGTTCTTGTTGTTTTCATGCCTTAGATTTAAATCTTTTATTCATCTTGATTCAATTTTAGTGAATGGAGAAAGGTGTGGGTCCAGTTTTAGTCTTTACATGTGGATGTCCAGTTCTCCCAACACTGCTCTTTAGTTTTTCAGCTTCTAAAAGGCAGAAGTTCACATATCTCCTTATAGCCCCTGGTACATTATGCAAAGAGCACGTGCTAAAATGTTTATAAACC
>NW_003852431.1:13950077-13951227 GCF_000181295.1 Otolemur garnettii
GGAAGAGAAAATGAAAAACAAGTGACACGATTGTGAGAGTGGGAATTCTTACAAACGAAATTTGAACATATCTGCAGACAATTTAGAATAAACTAACAGGAATGAAATCTATCTAGGTAGTCCTTCATCTGCTTTCACCAGAATCATCAATATAAAACAGGACAAAACCGATCAATTTGTATATGACTATACATACGTGAACATAGCCGGTGAGTGTGGAAGTAGAAATCATTTCAGTTACGTGAGTCATCACCGTAATATAGCTTTAACCTCTTCAAAAAGGGGAACATAAATGTTCAGAAATACATAGACATAGCACCATAGTAGATTTCTAGTTTCATAAAAACTGAGGCTTATAATTGAGTTCTCTGTGCCTGCACCTAATAGCAAATTTTTTTGCACAGTTTCTGGGAAGAATTTCATGAGATCTTTTCAATAGCTTAGCCAAGGCCTGTTTCTTCTTTTCTTAATATATGCCATTCTTGTGAATTTTTTTTTTTTAACTATTACCAAGTCGGGTAATAGGAACATTGGGGGCTAAATCTGGCCCTAGTGCTCTATTTGATAAAATATCAACATAGTAGTTATTTTTCAGCATGAATTTTCTCTGAGGTGTTTTTCATGGTTTGTTCAGCCTCAGCCACTAACCTTTGGGAGCAGAGACCATCATGGAGAGTAACTAATGCAATTCACATTCAAACAACTGCTATGATAAAATCATAACACTAATTGGCTAAGGAATTGAGACTCTGATGAGAAAGTGTGGTTGGGGTTTTGTGTGTGTGTATCCACTGAAAGAAGAGAGCCATTCTGGCTGGGAGCTCAGTAGAGCAATAGGTGACCAATACAAGACCCAGCCCAGCTGTTGTTATTCTTTTGATTTCCTAATTCAATTTCTGGCAGATACTACAGTGGGCCTCTATTGTTTGTCTTGAGGTAGGATTATTACAATTAGCTTTCTTTCCATGAAGGGCACATAATTCTTCTCTTACAGACCCAGCAAGCACTATTGGCCCTGGTCCCATCTTTCTTTGTGTCTTGCTTTGAGAAACAGGTCTAGGCCTGGTTTATAAAAAGAAAAAAAATTCAGTTACAAATGAAACAAATGGGTCAGGTTACTCTTGGGTAAGACCAGACACAATTTTTTTTT
>NW_003852431.1:13952004-13958338 GCF_000181295.1 Otolemur garnettii
ATGATTATGCTGCCAAGCACGAGGTGAGTTGGGCTGAACGCCGTTCCTCGGAAGCCTAATTGACAATTTTGTTGCCCTTCTCTGACTGTTTAAGAAGAGTTGTGAGGTCAATGGCAATGATACTTCTCTGAGTCATAAATGCCATCCAGCAGGACTTTAAAAAAAAAAAAAAGGAACCTGTTCTTTAGAAGGCTCCAGTGTAAAATATTTAAAAATAAAATGTTTTACAGGAGAGAAGGAATCTGACAACAGAGCTGACCCACATTTCAGAAGGAAAATGAGAACTATAGGGGTCAGATCGCAGCCAGTGGAAACACAATGAGCACTTACACTGTAAATGAAGTAGTGAAATCGTCCAGTGGAACAAGCAATTTTCATAACCAGCATACTTCAGGAAAATGAATTTTATCCTATCCTGTGACCTCCTCAAGTTCCCAAACCAAAAGTCTTCAGGGCACATTAGGCTGGCAAAAAATATACAGAAATCTCTGTAAATTGGCAAAATAGGAAGTTTCCAAATACCAACTCAAATCATATACTGTGATTAATACTTGGGGGAAATTAATTTGTTAATTGACCACGTATTTTCATAGTTTGCGTCTCCTGTAAATTTGGATATCGTAGCATTAAGTTTTCTGAATTGAAATGTTAAAACTAGAAGATTGAACAGAAATATTAGAAGCAAGATAAAGAACCCAAATAACTAATGATTAAGTAAGTGTTAAGGCCGAAAGCATAGCAACATATCAGTTACGAGGCATGTGTCAAGTGTTTGCATTTGTTTTCCAACATTGGAGAAAGTGTAGTTCATTTTTATTCACTTGTTTATTAAGTATTTGAAAACTTTGAAATCATAAGAAGCAGTTTCAACTCTTCCCCCTAAAGTATATAGTAAAGAAACATCCATGTGACACTGTACCCCAGAAGTGCATTAATGTACATAGTTACCATTCAATAAAAAAAAAGAAACATCCATATGAAAAGGCATTGTTTTCCACAATTATTTAAAGAGTGTCTTATAATTCAAAATATAGAGCTCATAACATTTTATCAATCTCTCATCTTTCCCTACTCTTAGAAATGAGAGGAAATAGATATGTTTATATAAACGAAAATAGTTTCCCTGTAGCTGTCTGCGCGTATTTCAATGCAAATATATACTGAACAATGTTTTGGAATTATATAAACAGGAATCCTATAATAAGATCTTGAAAGCCTGATGCAGACAATGCAGGTTGATCGTTAAAGTAATGTCTAAATAAAAATAACAACTATCTTATAACTTCAAGTTCATAAATTTAATTAAAGAGAACTACAATAGTGAAGAGACCAATGTCATGGTTTGTGGATCACTGGGAAGAATCTAGTTTACTGAAAGTATAATACCTTTTGTAAGTGGCATGAGCTACTAATAGACATATTTAGAACAACACAGGATGAATGTCATCACATTACAGTAGCTATGCTTTTTTTGAGTCTAATATAGATTCACTGTTATGCCACTGCTTAATCTCAATGCTATATTTTCTAGGATTATGTTTGTAAAGGCCTTATTTTGTACTTCAACAGTGGTGGATCAAATTCCTTAAATGATAATAAAACTGAGAGTCATAAAAGAGATGGTCAATAAGTTACAGGTTTTTTCTTTCTTTCATCTTTCAACTCTGGTTTTTTATTCTGACAGCATTTCCCCAAGTACACTTCTGTGAGTACTAAAAGAAAATGTAGCTGATATGCGATCTTAATTTTTCCGAGGAAGTTTGTGGCTGTGTTTTTGTTTCTCTATAAGCACAGGAATACTGCATGATGAACAATAGTATAATAATGAGTTTATTCTTAATTTCTTTTTTATAGTCTCATAAGAACCTCAACTTATTTCAAAATTTATACCGTAGGCACGTATTAGCTAAAACTAAAAAATATATAGTCTATACACATTATTTTATTGTTTAAATGGTCCTCATTCATGTTTCATTTCAATAATATTTCCCCAGCTTGTAAAGCTTATGTTACATTGAGCTCCTCTTTAAATTCACAATGCATAAAACTGCCAGGTGGCCTAATAACAGAGTGCATTAACAGATTGAACTATAAATCAGATGGTTGTGTTCACATACTATAAAAATACCACCGATTTCTTTCAGATTATAGTTTGTACACTGATTCCACAGAGTGATCACAAATGCTTTGGAAAATTTAAAATGAAGAAACAGGTCCTAGAGTCCAATCCAAAAACTAATATTTTCTTCACTTTCACCTTATTATTTTTATCTACCCTGTACCACCGCTGTGAAATTAAATAGAATAATGAATACAATGTCCATGAAATACTGCCTAGCCAAAAGCCATCGTTATTATTATGATTAGCATTTAATACTATTAAATAGATCTATAAGTGAGTTATTTTTGATTTATGAATTAATATTAAAGAGTCATACTATGTTTGTTGTATAAAGCAGTAAAAATGAGATGTGAGCATAAAAGTTGCTCATGTCCACTTAAATAATTTGAAAAAGAAGGGAATGATTCACATTTTAAGAGGGTCAGATTTTTGTAAAGCATTTACATTTAAGAATAAATGTACTTAGAAACTGAGACTTTTAATATCTGCAAAAAAAGGAAAAAAATTGTACAATGTAGTATATGGGTAAGGAAACTGAAAACCAAGAATTCAGTTTACTTAGTCATGACCGTGCACTTCAGTGGCAACAGAACCACGGCAAGAGCCTGTCGACACATTAATAATAACACCTCTCTGCATAGTGCACCAGGGGTTAAGAACGTGCGTGTAGAAGCTTCATCATCCTACACCAATCAGCTGGGACACTTGGATTAAGATACAGGTTTTCTACTTTTAGGTATAAAACTCTGTGTGCTGTCATCCTCACTGTACTTGTTCTATGTCTTTATGGCAATTCCATGTCCCATGAGTGTTTTCATACTATCATAATATTATTTTATAAACCAACAGAAGCAAGTAAAATTAGATTCAGCTTGCAAATTGAAATAAGTGTATCAACAGCACAATTAAAGACATGTAATAACACATCTGGGCAGGAAAAGTAAAGTCAGTAGTATTACAACCCTAGACAGGAGGGTCAAAAGGCAAACCGTCAAAAGCACAATTGCACTGATTAAGAAGTCTTTCAAAAATCATTCATTTTTTTAAAAGTGTTGATTTCATCAGCAAATTAATCCGAGGAACAGGTTCATGTCAGAGAATAGTTGATCAATATAAACCATGAAGTTGGTTTAAGAAGAAGTCGTATCCAAGCAGCAACAACAACGTTGAAGTAATTAGAGAAATCTAGGGAAATCCTGCTGAGATAAGTTACAAGTGTGGAAGTAAGCAGAGATTCATATGGGATTTTTTAAATATTCGTATGCATATGACACTGAAGAACCTGGCGCATTTTGGTTGAGCCTCTTGTCCTTCCCATTACATGTCCTTCCCATGCTTCTGGAGCATCCGCTAGGAATTCAGGCTGATTTCATCAGCAGGAACAGGAGGGAACTGGAGGATCTCCCACCAACAAGTCACTTCTACCTACGACACAATGGCTGTAAGTAGCAGTTACACTGAACTGCAAAAAGAGTGGGGAGCTACAGTGCACTCCTGAGCCTGAAAAGAAAGAAATCATGGGCAAACATTAGAAGACTCAACCACAGATATGAAAATTAATCTCTCCTTCCTCATAATACTACCTGGCGACTCTTTTAGGCACTTCTGAAACCTGCTCATTAACATTGAATCCAGTACTGTCTGTGGAGCATTACGGTTGACACTCTCAGGGTAGAGAAGATGGGAAAAATGCTACTCACTCTGGCATTTGTACTTTACAGCAGAGTTTTTCAACCTTGACACTATTGACATTTTGGGTTGGATAATTCTTGTGGAGGGGGGGTTATCCTGTGCATTGAAGGATAGTTAACTGCATCTATTCATCCACCCTCTGGAAGCTAGTCGCATTCCTGACTCTCAAAATGTTCATAATCAGAACTGTCTTTAGACATTGCTGATGTCTGGAGGGCAAAGCTGTTGTTGCATGCTTTACAGAGATGCAAATATACAGTGTGCCAAGAAAAGCATTAGGTATTCAAAAAATGCACTCTGGTAGTTTGGAAGGGAGAGATTACTTTTGATTGGGAGAATCTGAGGAAGCCTTTTAGAGAAGATAGCATTGACTGAAGACTTAAGAAAGGACATATTTTTTTGACAGAGTGAAAAGGGGTAGGCCAAGAAACCAAGGGAATCGGTGCAAAATCTTTTCTCTTAATGCTTGACTTTACTTTTTTTTCATTCAGTATATCTTAGAATTTATTGCATGCTTTTAAGTAAGATCAACCTCATTCTCTCTAAAGGTAATACGAAATTTGTTTTGAGGAAATTAATATTTACTTTTGTCATTTTTTAAAAAAAATTAAGGTATAATTTACATAAAGTAAAATGTATGCTTTTAGTGTACAGTTCCTTAATTTTTAACCAATGTCTACATTCCACTATAATTTTGATAGATATTGTTAAATTGCCTTCTTGAATAGTTGCATCAGTTCACAGTCCCATAGCGATTTATAACGACTTGTTTTTCTACAGACTTGCAAAGTCAAATGTCATAAAACTTTTGATTTTTACCAATCTGTACATGAAAGTTTATTATATAACCATTTTTTTAATTTCACAATATTACACAGGTACACATATTTTGGTTACATAATTTGCTTTTGTATCTTTCAAGACAAAGTTGTAAGTGTGCCCTTCACTCAGAAACTGTATATTGTACTATGAGGTGTGAATTTACCCCTCCTTTCTTTCCCCTTCCCCCCTACTTGATTTCTGTTGAGTTTTACTTTACAGGTGCACATAAGTGTTGATCAACCAGTGAAAATTTAGCATTGAATGCATGTGGTGTTTGGTTTGGTTTCTTTCTTTTTTTTTTTTCATTCTTATAATACTTCACTTAAGAGAAAGATCTCCAGTTCCATCCAGGTAGTTACAAAAGCTACTAGATCACCATTTTTTATGCCTGAGTAGAACTCCATGGTACACATATACTATATTTGTATGAATGCACTCATGTATTGATGGCACTTGTGTTGTTTCTACTGTGAATTGTGGAGGAAATTCTTAAACAGAATAAAGCTGGATGAATTCAGCAAGGATCCAGGGATGCTTTTCTGAAATCATCTTTGCTTTTAGATAAATTATATGATAAAAATCTACATACAGATAATATAAATACATTTGGCTTTTTCTTACACTTCTTAGGGAACTTAGATCTTGATTCCTGTTTATGGATGAAATAGAGATCCATTGGAAAGGCTCAGAGAAGAAAGCTGCACAATGATTAGAAAGTTAGAAAATGAAATGTGCAAATTCAAGTTTTGAGGAAAAGAGGTATTTTAAGAAACAAAAGGTAGGGGAAATTTTGTGTTGTGCCTTCAATTGCTATTCCTCCCACATAAAAGAGATAAAAGAGTATGGAGAGATTCCCTCTGTTCCCCTATGTTTTATATGCTTCTGCAGCTTAGAAGGCCATGTGACCTGACTAAGAGGATGTGAGGAAGTGAAGTGCCAAAGCATGGAGATCCAGCAGGGGACCCCACAGCTAGATATTTCCTCACTAAAGCAATCTAGGAAACCAAATTGTCCAAATAGTGCAACCAAGGGTTTAGGCTGCCTCAGTTATCCTGGATCTCTGAGTGATCATGTGGAGCAGAGCCTCCAGTCAGCCCACATTGCACAATTATTTGACTTTGAATCAGAAATACATTTTTAATGTATTTAGCTTCTCACATTTGAGAAGTTATTTTTTTAACTACCACATTAATTAGACCACTTTGACTAAAATGAAGCATTCTACATAGTTCTATTCGACATTGAGGAGAAAGTAAGTCCAAATGAATTTAAGAAAAATTATAAAGTGAGAATTAATAAAATTACCAGTTCCATAGAAATAACAAGAATGGAAAATAAGTCTTCATCTAGATTCAGTTCCTAAAAGTATGATTTGGGGCAAGAATTAACTCCTGGAGATTCCGTTTTGCATGAAGACTTTAAAAATGGTTCTTGTCTTCCTAAGTTTATTTCCTACAAATCACCCTTATAAACCCTTTTTTCCAACCAAATGACTTTTCAGAACTTCCTTACCTCCAAATCTGTTTATGCCTTCTCTTAAAACTCTGTCCTCTTTATCTCTGTTTATCCAGTTCCTATCGACTTTCAAGGCTGAACTGACCCCAACCCCTCTTACATTAAGACCTTTTCAGACCCTGACTTGATAGAGTTCTTCTGAATTTATTAGTCTTAGAATTTAATTATTTAATATTTATGGAA
>NW_003852431.1:13958503-13979665 GCF_000181295.1 Otolemur garnettii
ATATAGCTAAGGTCATATATATAATGTTATGTCCAACATCAAAAGACAGGTCGGAAAGATCTTCCACAGAAAACTTTCCACCTCCTGCCACTTCCACACAGAGTGATTTGAAATAAATGTACTTTGGACAATATGTGACACTTGTTTGTACTTTGTGTCATAGCCGACCCATCTGAAAGGAACTTATTCTTTATTTTTATTTTTAATGTATGTCTGAGTACTCATATTCTTTGTCAGATGATGTTACTATTCAGAAAGACATTAAAAAGAGGAAGACGTACAGAGGGCTGATAGAAGGTTCCTGAACAGCTGGGACACCTAGTCTTAAGCAAAAGCTAGGGTAGACAAGAAAGGACCCTAGAGGAAGAACAGTGTGGTTACTGTGTGATCAGTGTATCTCGTGGTGTATCACAGAAGAACTAGAAGTCAGTGCCAACCAACAAAACGATGGTGGCAGGCCAAACCACTACGCTCTCTGCTTCTCAACAAAGGGATTTTAAGAAGCTAAAAGGTATTTGCCCATCCACCCCCGGTAGCAAAGACAACAGTGAGACAAAAGTTAGAACACGTTAAAAGAAACTCAGTGCTTTTGCCCTAACTCTTCAAGTGTCTGTAAGGTTACGCTATGACAATGTTTACAATTTTTATTTGTACTGACTTTAGTAACATATGTGAGTATATATATTTTCTACCTGAAAGTCCAGATCTTTTTGAATAAGACAACATAGGAATAGTCTTCCTTCAGTAACTTTGTTTCCAAAATTGTTAATCAGTGGGAAAAAAAATTATTCATCAATGTTTTCACCAGTTCTTTTTTTTCAGTTTCAGTTATTTTTAGGCAACAAATATTTAGATTTCTTGGTGGGTGTCAGAAGTTGTTATACATCTAAATGTATATCTAAAGGTAGACATCAGATATTTACTTTATTGTGTTCACCAAAAATTTCTTTTTTAAAAGATCAGCATATAAAGTACTATCAGCATATAAAGTGACATGTTACTCTAGCTTACTAGTTTTAAGAAGCCAGGTGTTAGCAAATTCTGCTGTGTACATAATGTAGAAATAAATATTCTTTCAATAAAATAAGTTTAGAAAAATACAGTAATTGTTCAAAATTTTCATATTAAATCGAACATTTTATATTGATTTATTTTTACCTAAATCTGCTTCTAAAGGTAAATAGAATATGTGTGGAAAAATCACTGGAGAAACATTTATTATTCCAAACTTTTGAAATATAATCGAAACTGTATTTTCAAGCATGAAATTAAATGGAGGGTTCTTAGTACATTGAAAGTCCAGATTTTATGTTTATTTTCTCAGAAATAAGGTCAAATCCACCATTAAAACTATGTCAAAGTGTGATATAGTGAAAAGCTCTCTGAGTTTAAGAAGTAAAACAACAGAATTCTTGTCCTATATGTGCTGTATCATAACCATAGATAATTTCTTTGAAAGCAGTTTTCAATGTTCTTATCTTTTTGGCTTTTCTTGAAAAAAAAAAAGAAAATATAAATGTTTCAAATACAAATTTGAAACAAAAGACCAGTCTTCATTTTTAGATTTTAAATAAAGCAGCATAGAACAGCACTGCTCCTGTTGCCTCTTGGTAATAACCCCCAAACAATAAGGACAATAAGAAATTGGTGGGGGGGAAACAAACAAACAAACAAAAAACCTTGGTCTTTGATGCAACTAGAGGCCCTTTGTAACCTAAGCCATGGAACATATGATATGGCTGCCTGGGATGGAGAAGGTCAACCAGTAGTATAGCTAGATTCTAAGACGTGCCCATAGCTACAGAACTTGGACAAATACCACAAGGCATAATTCTCCAAAATAACAGCCAGCTCGGAAGGGTAAAGGTGATGTTATATTGTTTAGAAAAACAAGAACTGGTTCTTGAACTGGTCCTAGGTACTTCCCAAGACCTAGTCTGGTACCAGGGAAACACAAGGCAGTGGCTCTAATAAGAACACACAGACGTCTCCTTTATTTACAAGAAGCTGCCAGTGGGTGAGACAGGCCGGAGTGTTGACATTACAGGTAACACTACAGCTGTCCGTCCTAGTGGGGTGAGAGAAGAAAAAGGGAAAGGGACTTGTACACAGACACAACCCTAAGTCCTTAGGCGAAGGGCTCCTAAAACTTGGAATATGACCTTGACCACCTTTGAACCCCAACACAAGCTTCATTCAACATAGTGGTTTAGGAAGAATTCTTCTCACGCAAAGATGAATAACTAAGAAAAAAATAATTGAAAATCTATACAAAGATTATCTAAGGGAAAAAGATGAGAAGGAATAGGGAGTAAAAGGGCACAGAAGTCACTATTTTCAGAAATAATTGCCATGGAACATGTGAAAATTAGGATTGAGATGTGGGACAGAAATATTTAAAAATCCCTGATAAAACAGATCATCTCTGTAAGTCGGGATCTCAAAGGAGAAAATAAAGGGGAAATAGACCAAAGTATCAGAAGTAAATGAAACATGAGCTGACAGAGCTAAGAGAAAAAATAGAAGGAAAAAACTCAAAACAACCAAACAGAAATGGTCACTTTAGTAGCAGTAGAAAGGACACAGTCATTGCTGAAGCCACAGCATAGGAGATGGCTTTCAAGGTTTGATGAACTCTGAACTAACCAGGAGTTAAAAGTAGTGACTATAAAAGTAAAAGGAAGGACCTACAGGCAAGGGGGATACGAAGGATGTAGAATTAGTGTCCCTCAGGTAGAGAAAAGAAGAAACAGAATTTATTATAAATAAAATAATTTAATGAAGTTCTATAGAACTAAAACAATAGGTGCCCCACCCTACCAAAATGAACAAAGATGCCACAGCAAAATGCCGGGCAGTTATCTGTGAATGTCTTTCAGTTTATGACTAGGCCTATAGAGAGGACCTATAAATATGCTGTCCCATCTCTGTTTTTCTTTTCTTTTCTTTTCTTTTCTTTTCTTTTCTTTTCTTTTCTTTTCTTTTCTTTTTCTTTCTTTTTTTTTTTTTGAGACAAGAGTCCCACCCTATGCCCTAAGCAGAGTGCAATGGTGTCAGAGCTCACTGCAACCTCAGACTTGGGCTATGGGTATCCTGCTGCCTCAGCCTCTGGAAGCCGCTAGGATTACAGGTGCTCCCTATGGCGCCTGGCTGGGGTTTTCCATTTTTTTAGCAATCAGAGTCTCTCGCTCAGGCAAGTCTCAAACTCTTGAGCTCAAGCAATTCTTAATTCTCAGCCTCCCCTAGTGCTGGAATTACAGGCATGAGCCACCATGCCCAGCTGTCTCATCTTTTGTAACCTGGGATCAAAAGACTTCATTATGGCTAGTAAATTGAATAATGCATGTAGAAACAGAGGTATATTTAAAGATATGAAGAAGAGCAAAAATTGCAATAGTAAATAAACTAAAATCTGATGACAGGGTGGAGGAAAGAGAGAAAATGGGGGATGGAAATTTATTAAATAGCGCTCATTAATAAGAAGTCAATAGATATTACCTAAAGAAGAAGTACATTATGTCCAATATGTAAAAGACAGGAATTCAATTTCCACTAGCTAATATTCAAAATTTGTCCCAATTCATTAGGAGAAAACCAAACACCTCCAAGAAAACACAGGGCAAAGAGTCAAATATCAAATAAATGTAGTGTAAAAAAAAGGTTTTAATGACAACCCATACATGTCCCCACGCACTCACACACATACACAGACACACACACTTGTTCAGTCTGTGAATGAATTCTTAGAATCTGGCATTCCAGACTGAAAGTTGCAGAGGACCAGGGCAGGTCTTAGAATCTCTCAGAAAGGTTTATTCAGGCAGTGAGAAGATAGTGGTAGGCCCCAAGAATAGTGTGGCTGTACCAAAGAAATGACAGACAGGGAGAAATTTCTTGTACCAATGTTATGGGTTGGATGTGTCCCCAGAAAGATAAGGTAGAGCCTTAACCCTGAGCACCTCAGAATGCATCCTTATGGAGCTGTTGTAGAGTCATTAGCTAAGCTAAACAAAGTGCTACTGGACCAGGTTGGGACATTTATCCAGTATGACCGGTGACCCCATAAGAAGATGAAGATTTACAGACATGCACAAAAAGGAGAACACCATGTAAACACAGAGACCCATGGGGAAGATACCATGTGGGGCCAGGATGGAGTGAGGGGTTAACAAGAGAGACTGAGAATTGAGAGGCAAGGAAGGAATCACCCCTTTGAACCACAGAAGGAAAATGGCCCTGCCAACACTTTAATTGGGGACTTCTATCCTCCAGAACTGTGAGACAATAAATTTCTGTTGTTTTAAGCCCAGTTTGTGGAACCTTGTTACCCTAATAAAGGAAGACAAAGATAGCTAAGAGGCTTTAAGATCAGTGATTTTCAATATACTGTCACTATCATTGGTAGTCTCCATAGTTTCAATAATTTTTTTTTTTTTTTGTCTCATGTAAAAGAGGACGGAAAACATAAGTTAACAATGTTGGTAGTCAGAGGGGATCTTGACCACCTGGGAGGGGACCAAGTAATGGGGACCAAGTTCTTAAGAGTGTGAAATGGGAGTGAGAGGGGACCAGGGGAATGTAAGACAATTGCGAATACTCAGACGTATTGCCAGGTGCCTCCTGCCCCCTGTATCTTCCTATAGGTTGAATGGATGCTTGAGGAGTTTAATTGGTTACTAAAGAATAAACTTGTTCATGTATTTTTTTGAAAGAGTTTAAAGAAATATATGTGTTTCAGAGATTAAGGTAAGAAAAACATTGGAAGAAATGCTGATTGAAATTTAGGGGTATCTTTCTTCAAGGGATAGGCAGAAGGAAGGCATTTATTGATACCTGAAAAAGAAAAGAATGCGGGTAACAGAGAGTCTTCCATTAGTGTGAATTATCTAAGGGAGGATGAAGAAATTGGCAGCTCCTTGCAGAAACTCCTTGGCTATCCACTTACTCACTAAGGTGGAGTTAATAAAAGGTCTATTCCTACTGTCCAAGAGTGAGGGAGAATTTGATCCTCTGTGCTAAGTTAGGCATATCCTGAGCCCCAGAGTAGATTCCCATGTGCTATTTGTTCAAAAACATTGTTTACATATGGTTGGTGCCATAGCTACCATAAGTATTCTTTTGTACGAATGGGCAATTAAGGACTTTTCTAGAAAGTCACATTCTCTTTAACACAGCGTTTCAAAGGGGAAACAAAATGCCATTCTTTGCCAATGCATTTTTGTGCCACAACACGTTTGTTGTTGAGCAGGCAAGTTTCAGACTCAACCCAGAAGACCTAGGTTTTAGGCCTAGTACTACTGTGACTTTGGATAAATTGAATTACTTTTCAGAATCTTGATTTTTCTAACCCTAAATAGGGATGGTAATTGAGCTATCAATATTTTAGAATTGAGAAATTTGCCAAACAGGAAAGTGTGTCAGATCATCACACTTATATTTTGTTCTAAGAAGGCATTTTATAAGCAAAATTTCCTGAATTGTTTCATCTGAGGAGTTTTTAAAAATCTTCTATCAAGGCTCAGCTCCCTAAGCACTGAGCAGTGGTTAGGTGCTGGCCACATACAGTGAGGCAGGTGGGTTGAAACCCAGCCCAGGCCAGCTAAACATCAATGAAAACTGCAACCAAAAAATAGTCGGTGTCGTTGTGGTTCCTGTAGTCCCAGCTACTTGGGAGGCTGAGGCAAGAGAATCACTTGAGCCCAAGAGTTTGAGGTTGCTGCGGGCTGTGATGCCACGGCACCAAGGGCGACATAGTAAGACTGTGTCTCAAAAAAAAAAAAAAAATCTTCAGTCAAAGTTTGATTAATTTCAATCAATTTTTGTTTTTATTTCACTGCAGGTCAGTAGCACTATAATAGAAGAAAATTCTAAATGGGAAGCAGAGCTTTGTTGCATTTGTACAAATGAGAAGCATTTTCATAGTTGAAGCGTAACTTTATTTTTCCAGTAACAAATATGATCAAGTGTAGTTACTAACAGTATGAAGTTACTGTTGAGGTTTGGAATATTAAAGTAATGCTGAACTACCAGAAAGCACAGTACAAAATGTATAGAATTGAAGACAAAATGAAGTTAACAAATAAGGAACTCAAGGACTCGCTTTGACAAGCCTTATTTTCATGGGTACAGTACGCTGATTTATGCTTAACTTCTATTTTAATCACCTTGTGCTCTTAAACAGAATTGCAAAAAAAAAAAAAAAAAAAATTACATCGGAATTTCCCCGAGATGACTTTAATGTTAAAATTATATCCATTTTCTGCTACTTCATAAAATTTGAATTTCATTGAGAATTTTGTTGAAGTAAAATTTCAGAAAAATTAGTGAGAAAAAAAGTAAAACAGGAAAAGCTCCATAAATGCAAAACTACCAAGAAATCCATTCAAATAAAATAACAGCATCGAAGCAAATTCAGCTTTGAGTTGACTTTATATTTCGATTTGGAGCCATGATCATCTGGATCATTTGGGGCCATGATCCGTAAAAATAGCAGTGTTCTGAATGACAGCCTCTTGTTCGGTAGTTGTCTTTTTTTTTTTTCCTTTTGGTTACTTTTCACCAAATGCAGTTTTGTTTTCTGCTTTCAGTATCAGTATTTATTCAGCTTCATTTCACTTCTTATTATGTCCAGCTTTTTGTGTCAATAGTGCGTTTGGAGAGCAGAGTTTTCAGGACTGTGTGCAATCGCCTTCCTATTGCTGATGTCTGGACAGAAATCGGGATATTGGTGTCAGATTGCTCCTATTGATCTGTGCTTGTTTCTTTTTTTATACCAAGCATCAGAGACATCTATGCTTTCTCTTCTTTTTTTTTTTTATTAACTCAGTCTCCTCAGTTATAAGGCCACGAGGTGGTAAGTCCAGAAAGCAGAATTGATCTTGAACTCCTAAAATCTGATAACCAGTGATAAGCATAATACCATGAGGTGGGGCATAACCAGAAGACGATTTTAAAATCTCTGTTACAATGGAGCTACACTCCCAGGAGTTCTAGCTATACTTTTGTCACCTTCAGGAGTTTCTGTGTTTTTGACCTTACTGAACAGCTGTTAAATGAATTATTCCTTCATGCTTGGCAGTTTCGTTTTGCGACTATCTTAAAATTCCCCGTAAACAGATATAGTGATCTGCATGAGCCCATTTCAGGAGAGTGAAGTCTGACTTTTTATTGCAGATATAGTATTTTATTGTATTGTCCTAGCTTCTGTTATCATCCACCTTTCTAAAAAGATTGTAAATGGAATGCTATGTTGCTGTCTGTCATAAAATTATAACTTACTATACTTTCACAAATATGCAGGTGTCTCTCTGCATAGATTTTGCTCCCGAAATGGAACCATGTTTATTTCAGCTGAAGTGTATTTATCGTCGGCGGTTTTGAGCTTCAGCACAACGGTATCTAATCAAATTGTAGAAAGATAAAAGCAATAGGGTTAACCCAAGGAAGGTAGGAATAGAAATATTTTTTAAAGTACTGTATGTGAGAATGATTTCTAAACTGCTAACATGATAGAAGCTTCTGGAACTCTAGTTGTAACTCTTACCAGTAATGATCAGGATGTGCTTCTGTTTCAGGAAAGTGTAAGAATAAAGTCTTGGTCCATAATTTATTTGCCCTCAGAGTCCCTTCAAATGGAAGACCTTTTAAAAATCCGAAAACTACTGAATTTAGAGATTCTTAGAAGTCATTTATTTTACCCCAGTGTTTGTTCAGACAGTACATGACATCTCCTTGCTAGATAATGTCCAATCTTCTGGGCCTCAGGAAAGGGGGTTTCTATGGCAAAATACCCAGTGCTTGCACGTGACAACCCTCCCTGTCAGGATCCCTTTGCTGTGCCCCAGCCTCGTCGCTCAAACTTCCCTGACTTTGGACACCCTCACGCTACACATAAAACTTTTCACATACTTGAAGATTGCTAAATTATCTCTGACTTCTCATTAAGAAGAGAAATAATTCTTGTTCTTTTCGCTTTCCCTCAAAGGTATTAGCCTTCAAATCTTTTATCACTTTCATTGCTCTCCTTTGGAACCTGTCCAAGTATTTCACAGGCCTCTAAAGTTTTGGAATTTAGGACTAGAAGTCATGTTCTGACAAGTGAGAGGATGACCTCAAATTTAACATAACAGACCTTATACACATTCCTGCGGCCTGGTGTTTGTGCTTGTAAACTACAGATGATGCGAAGCAAATAATCTGCTATTTCCTATGAACCTCTGCTCATCTCTGATTTTTCTAAAATGTAGCAGACAGACATTTCCTGTCTAAGAGCGTCATGTCATAATTGTATTTTCTCTCCCAAAGACAGTGGTAGACAACAAAACACCCACAGTCCTCCAGAGAGGGGCAGATAGTCTATTCATAGATACAACATAAGGATGGTAAATGTGAAACAATTATGAAACCGGGGGGGGGGGAGGGGGGGAAAGGAAGGCCTGTTTGTCGTATGGAATGAAAGACGAGGAGGAGGAGAGAGTGGCAGACTGAGTGGTTTTGATGATGATGATAAAAATTTTGGTATCATTTTCAAAGGTTTGGTGCCACAATCAATTAGGTGCCGTGAGATTTCAGCCTTAGAGAAAAGAGCCCGCCTCAGTGGGTTGTGACATGGCTACAAGTGACATGGCTACAAGTGTCCAACCAGGGCTGATACGGGGAGTGCAGAGCTGGGATTTCTGGCTCCATTCTGCCTTTCAAAAGTAAATTTGTTGAAAATCTGGTTTGGAAAGTTTAGGCTGGATCTAAAGAAAAGTTAACTCATTTGTGCTAAAGGACAAGACTGATTCACACCATTTTTGTTCATCTAGTTCAATGACGCTTGATTGTTCTAATCTGATGTCCTAAATCGTGGCACAGGTGAGCTCCTGTCCGCCTCGCCAGGCATCTCCAGCCTGCCACGCTCGCTCTGCTAACCCAGCCAGGCTGAACTCCCTGCGCTTCTGGGACATAGCATGCTTATTTCCCTCCGTTCCCTCGGGCATCCTGGTTCCTCTGGGCTGTTCTTCCTCTTTCTTTCTCATGTAGCTTCCATTCACCTTGAATACCTTCTCTGGGTCCCCTGGAAGGCCTCCTGCCAAGTGCTCCAGGAGCACGCATACCTGCCCTCAAAAATTACCTTTGTTTATTGCAAGGACTTAAGTAATTGTCTTCCTCCATAAGTTGTAAAAGACTGGTGAAGTCAGAGTCCCCTTTTCCACTTTGGTTTTGTAGTAGGCCCGAGATGCAGCTTAGTGTTTCATACAAGCTTCATATTTGTTTGACAAATATATTTGTCAAATAAATTCTTACTGACACCAGCATTATCTCATTAAGCTACAAATATAATAGAGTTACTCTTTCACCTTAAAAACTTTGTTTCTCATTGACTACAGGATTGAGAAAAACATTCCTACAATGCATTTTTTGTCCTTCACACCATATTCACAACTTAACTTTTAAGAATTTCACGCTGAATTTTGCACTGGGCTTTTTCTCTATACTACGATAGGCACTCCAGCCGTGTCAGACAATTTATTCTCACCGGATGTGTTGACACATATTCTCCTCTGCCTCTCATCCTGGTGATGGAACATGTTGCCTCAGCATCTAGGGCACCAACTGGTTGTACCCGGGTGTACCCTGACATCTTGCCTCCACTGCACAATACATCTCTCACGTCCCACCCAGGGCTTCTCCGCTAACAGCACTGGAGACACCTGCAGGAACCTGGTCAGCCATCCCACACGTGCTCAAACCGTCGGGAGCAAAGGAGTTAACAAACCTGCAGAAACCTTTGACCAGTAGGTAGACCCCTGTTTCACGTTCTGAGCAGACAATTCTGAAGTACACGCTTCTCTGGAGGTCCCCAGTAGGGCTTGAGCCCCAGCTGTCCACATTAAGGGCTCAGGAATGCATCTTTAGCCTGGGCTTTTCCTCTTTCCAACTTCTGTACCTCACTGTCCTCTTCTAGCCTGTGTGATTGCTTTGCAAAACAAACTAGCTGCAGGCAAAGCCTTAACTGGTTTGGAGAAAAGCCAGGGTTAAACTATCATAATATCTTAACACACCATCTGTACCTTTACACTTAGTGTTCCCGCTGCCTAGAATTCTTTTCTTTCTTTTTTTTTTTTAAACTATTTTGTTGGATTGAGGAGTACAACTGGTTTTTGGTTGTATGAGTGAATTTTATACTGGTGGTGTCTGGATTTTTGGTGTACCTACCCCTTGACGAGTCTACAGTGCACCTGGTAGGCATTTTTTCATTCCCTCCTTCCCACCGTCCCTTTTTCTGAGCGCCCACTCCAAGCCCTCTTCGCTTTCAGTGCTCCTATTCATATCCAAACCTTGACATAAATGGCATCTTACTGCAAAGCATTTCCTTGAGTTCCAGACTTAATTACTCAATTCTTCTAGTTCTGATTGCATTGTTATACGCATTTCTTTTATATCCAGCCTTGTAATCAAATATCACAGAGCTGGAAGAATATGAAAACTACTGATATTCAATTAATTAATTTATTTTGAGACAAAGTCTCACTCTGTCGCCCTAGGTAGAGTGCCCTGGCATCATAGCTCACAGAAACTTCAAATTTTAGGGCTCAAGCAATCCTCTTGCCTCTGTTTCCCTAGTAGCTGGGACTACAGGTGCCGGCCACAATGTCCCACTAGTTTTTCTATTTTTAGTAGAGACAGGGTCTCACTCTTGCACAGACTGATCTCAAACCCCTGAGCTCAAGCACTCCACCCCTCTCAGCCTCCCAAAATGCTCAGATTAGCCACTGCCCCAGGCTATTTATTTATAAGATACTTTCTAACAGATGCTTGCCTATAGCCATAGTTTTTAAAGGGTCCAAGAAAATTAAATCTTCTATTATCAATATTCAGGATTATATTTCATATTAAATAAACCCTGATTTATAAATTTCCTTTTATTCAGGATGGATTCCTCTCATTCTACACTGAGCAATAGTTTCACTGATTATTTGGAGAGCTGTTCCTTTAAGGGTTCTTGTTGTACTTGTTAGTGTTAAACATTGCCTCTCACCCAGGCTGAAGGAGTTAGGGAGCTCCAGAGGCACTTGTGGAAACCCTGGTGGCCTTCAGGGAGACTTGGGGCTGGGGGTTGGCGGAGTCATTGGTAAAGGAAGCAGGAACCCAAGTGCTATCTTCTGCCCTGCAGGTAACAGTTAAGGGGTTAATTTCCCATCACTCAGGAATCCTCAGGCCATATTTTGTAGGTGTCCAAGTGATCCTGGAGAATCGCACAAGGAAGCTGCTTCTGTTCTCACCTCTTCTGCGTCACTCTGCTGCTGTAATAGAATAGGCAGAACAAAACATGGACCCCAAGGCCTGGCAGAAGAGAGTGATGCCTGGCAACCCGGAGGCTTCTCTCAGTTCTCAAGGGCCATTCTGCAGTAGGGCAGAAGGAATTCAAGTTCTGTGACGATTCTTTTTGTGACGTTGTCAATATCCAGGCTGGAGAGACCCAGAGAAATTCTGGCTACCTAGTTAATGGAAGACTACTATCCAGAGGTCTTACTGTGGGGGCCTGAAAGATAATAAAACACCTTCTTCAAAAATTCCCTATTTATGAAATAATCTGTAAAAATTGTGTGTTATTGTCTTAATTCTTCAGTGAAGATAAAAACTTTGTTTTTGATTAGTAGAAGCATTGCTTTTAACCTTAAAATGTTAATATACGATGATTCCTTCCAGGCATATATTATAAGAATATGGATATGTCGCCTTTTACTGCCTCTGTTAATTGGTACTTTTTAACTTATCTTGTAAAACCACTTGTAAGGCTACATTTAATGCAGAAAGCCTGCATGACTCCTTAAATTATGAAAATCTTATTCCTCAAAAGTCAATAATCTCAGGGCCCTATGAATTTATTATAAATATTAAGCTTTGAATAATGTAAGCTGATCCTACCTGGTGGGATTTGTTTCCTGTCTTCCTCTCACAACACATTAGAACTCCCAGTGATCCTCTGGGACAGCGCCAGTGGATGAAAGGGGCTGCGTGGGGAGGTCTCCCTCGTGGGTTGGATACCTCAGCAGAGTGTGAGTATTCTCCAGCCCACCATCCTCTTCTGCAAAGATGGGGTTGTTAGTTAAACAGAGGACCTCTTAATCACTCCTGAGCATGTTTGTTAACTGGGTGTTTTTCGTGATCGAAATAACCTCAGGTTGGAAGCATAGGTCTTAGAGATAATATAATGTAATATTAATTATTTGGGAATAGTTAGTCATTTCAGATTTCTAACATCATTTACATTTTTGGTAAGATAATCTGAGGTCTATGAATACCCCAAAGAATATTTTTATTATAACAGTATTACGACGTTACCTCGTCTGTTGACTTTCTTTTCTCCCCACCTCCCTTCACATGTGCAACTTTTCAACCTCCCCCCATTTTCCCAATATAGTTATATCATAGTTTAGATTAGATAAATATTCCTGCATAGTTTTTCCCTGGAGCTAATAACTGGCTTCTTTGGGGGTTGCTTCATTTTCTATATATTTATCTCTGATGTCACCAAGCTCTTTACTTAAATTTCTTCTCAGTCTCTGCAGGTGCATCTGGTACCTTATCAATTTATTCTCCTTGGCAACAGCTCTCCAGGAGATTTCTGACCTACTCCCGTGTGGATGGGTTGGTCTCCAGACTGCTGGGCAGTTCCTTGTCATCCTGGGATCCCCTTTCCTGGCTTGTCCCATTGTCTCTGTCCAATGTGGGAGCTCTGCAACCCGTAATGTTTGTCTTCCTCTTTTCCTTGTGTTAGTCACTTATTTGATACCACAGCTTCTTCATGAAAGATGTCTGCCTTCAAACTACTTCTTCACTTCATCAGTTACAGAGTTACATCTTGATACATCTAAGTCGAGAGTGTTTTCATACTTTGGGGTACAAATTGCGTTTTGCTTTGTGTGTTTGGTTTGTGTTTTCTGTGTTACCATGTAGGGTTTCAATATCTGAGATCTCCGTATCGTATGCCTATGTTTTTCTAATCTCAAAAAAATGTTTTGCTCTTATGTGTTTCCATATTATCTCCATGTTTGCAGGTGAATGGCCACTTTTAAAATTACCTTCATTTTATAAACTCTCTAAAATGAAGGACTCCTGGAGGGGGAAAACGTCAGTGCTGTGTTCTCCCTGCCAGCCCCACTGGAAACAATAGAGTTCATCTGTTCTGACTCCTCAACAGAGGTGGACATTGCTTTCTGCATCTTCTATCACATGTACCCCATTAATATATACAACTATTATGTACCTTTAATCATTAAAAATTTTAAAAAATTAAGAAAGCCCCGGAAAATACAAACATAACAGAAAGGCGAAGAAAAGAAAACAAAGAAGAGTGAGTAGAAGCTGCCTGGTTATGTTAGTTTCGCAGGGCCATCAGAACAAAGTGCCATGAATCGGCTAGAAAGCAACCAAAACTTGCTGTCTTACAGCTCCTGAAGCCAGAGTCTGAAATCAGGGTGTCGGCAGGGCCGCACTCCCTCTGGAGGCACTAGGGGAGAACATGGCCAGCATCGGGTGGTGGTTGGCACTGCGGGGTCCACAACACTCCGTTCTCTGGCTCCATCTTCTCAGGACCTTCTTCTCTGTGCCTGTATCTTTTCTTTTTCTGTCACTTGTCAGGATACTTTCCATTGGATTTAGGTCCCATTCAGATAATCCATAATGATTTCATCTTGTGATCCTTAATGCACCTGCATAGGCCCTTCTTCTAAATGAGGTCACGGGTTTGGAGTAGAGATGTCTTTGTGGGATCATCATTCAACCCACTACACTGGTCACGAGGAAACTCAGGGGGAGGCATTGAGAGAGGCTAAAGTTCTGGGAAAGCTTGTTGTTCATGAGAATCTGTTGAACGGTGGGAGTGAGAAAGGAGAGAAGGTGTGTACATATATGTGTCCTGAAGCTTCTGTCTTCTTCCTCCAGGTCGGGAATCTCTGCCTTACAGACTGTGTCCTTCTTCTTATTCAATTTGCAATGATTGTACTTACAGGGAATCCTGGAAGCAACGTCCACTTGCCCAATTTTTAGAACAATTCTTAAACATAGCAAAGAATGTCTATTGTCAAAGAAGCTTCTCCAGTTTGCTACATACACACAGTATAGCCTCCAGAACTCCAAAGGACTAGAAGTTAAACAAAGATTGTTATAGTAGAAGACAAAAATAGTTACATTAAAGAATTGAAAACTGATAAAGTGAGAGGGAAGGTGGCTATAAGCTGATTCATGGAAGATTTAGTTGAACTCTAAAAAAGAATTCAGTTCTCAGTAAATGTTTGTTGAATTTGGATTGGATTGTTAATGAAAGAAGTCCTATCTAGAAATGATTTTCTTTAAATCAAGATGAGTTTTCATCTGGCCCATGTGGTAAAGCTGTGGTCTCGCCTTGAAAAGATAAGGGAAGAGAGAAATGCTTGGCTGCATCCATTGACCAGGGGTGTCAATATCGCATCACCTAGACACCCAACTGAAGTTCAGAATTTCAGGCCCCTCAGTTGCTGCAGACTCGCAGAATCAAAATCTGCGTTTAAAAAAGATGCCCTGGTAAGTCATATATACATTAAAGTTTAGAGATGCACTGGACCAAGCTAATTTCCTATACCTCTGCTTTTGTGAATAAATGGAGCTGGTTTTTAAATGGACCACTTCTATAGGTCATATGGATCTCTTGCTTGGTTAAAGCCTGCTCCTTGATTAGAAGAATTAACATTAATTAATTCCCCAGGTTGGCCCAAGATGGTCCTTCCAGATTTTTGCCCTGCCGACAGCTGCTGGCAGGAATGCTGTGCCAGGCGGGGAGGAGAGCCTTTCAAAAGGTTAGCAGCAGCATTTTCTACTTGGTGGAGACTTTCATCAATTAGGAAACAGGACCCCATTCTTCCGAAGAAATGGTAATATTGGTTCCTTGGTGAAACTCCTTTTCATCTCTTCTGAGCTGTACTGCAATTCTAAAGAACTTGGCTTCCATCCCAGAGTCTCCACGGTTTTTCTGAGCACAGTCTGCCAGATACTATGACCCAGAGAATCAAGTCGCCTCTCCCTGTTAGAAATGGTTTTAGAATGTAACAAAAGCCCACTCTTGCTCAGAAGGATGGTAGTAGAAGAAAGTTACAGGATTCAGTCTAGAATAACTGCAAAGATCAACCTGGCTGAACTTGTTTTGCTTAAGAGCTAATCAACTCTGTATCATCGTACAAACTTTTATGCTTGCTTGGCCTTGTTTTAAAAACAATACCTTCTAGCTGTTGGGACTAAATCCAATATTACACAACACAGAGGTGAACCTTTTAAAAAATATTGCTCAGTAGGAACATGAACAGTGGAATGAGGCTTCCAACGCTAAGCATTTTCATCCTGAAGAATTGCTCAATAATTTTTCTATAGTAGTCATGATTTTAATTAAAACATTTTAATCAGGGTGTGCTTAGAGACAGAGGTAGAGAACAATTCTAAACAAATCCACAGGAGTGAAGGGGTAACAAAACGGTTCAAGGATGTTGTTTTCTGGTTTCTTGCGACCGAAAATGCTGCAGAAGTTACAAGAAGAAAGCAATGTTTCTGGCCTTGGGGCTTGGAACATTTTTCTAGACCAAGGCTTTGCTGAACGAGATAATAGGAATAGAGTTTGTGATTGTCATCTACGATTTTTCAATATTTCTGAAAGAAAAGAAATTTTGCAAAAAATGGGCAAAACATACCGAAGAACTAATGATTTTATTGAATGTCATTCGAAAAATATTAAACATAAATTATACTCACAAAATGTATGTTAGCTCTTTGGTTATCTGATTGATCAATCGCAAAAAGGATTTTTTTTTAACAGTTGACCTAATAGTTTTGTTTCATTTTTAAACCCTGTGTGATTTGTTGAACAGTTTGATTGAGATAAAGTTCATGCATCATACAATTCACCCACCTAAAGCATACGATTTGGTGTTTTTTAATATGGTTGCAAGGTTTGGCAGCCGTCACTGCTGTCAATTTTCGACCATTTTCATCATCCCGAAAGAAACCCCACACTCATTACAGTCGCTCCCCACTTCCTCCTAACCTTCCCAGCCCGAGGCAACAACTACTCTACTTTTTGCCTCTACAGATTTGACTATTCTGGATATCCCAGCCCAGTGGAATCATAGACTATGTGGTCTTTGGGGACTGGCTTTTTTCACTCAGCCCAGTGTTTTTAAAATACACAATTTGTTCCTTTTTATAATAAATAATAACACTCTACTTAGGTAGTACTTGCATGATTAAAATATTATGTTTTATATTTATTATTTGATTTAAAAACCTAGTGAGATAGGAGAGCCATGTTGCATTCTACCCATTTATTTATTTACCTATTTTTCATTGACACGTAATAAGTATACATATTTACAGTTGTACATTTGCGAGTACAATTTTTCCGCAAACAGGTACGAGAATTTGGAAAACACAGTAGGCTGATGCTTCTGAGTAACATTCAAGGTGTTAAGATGCATTGCCTTCCCTCACAACAGATTGTGCCCTGACCTAACAAAAAAGGTTGGCTGCTTCTGATGTCAGAGCAGCTTTGCTCCTTCCTCAGGAGGCAAGGTGCTTGTGAGAGTTCTAAAGACACAGGAGAGGCCGGCACAATGGTTCACACCTATAATCCCAGCACTTTGGGAGGTGGAAGGGGAAGATTGCTTAAGGTCACTAATTGAAGTCAAGCCAGGGCAACATAGTGAGACCGAATCTCTGCAAAAAGAAAAAAAAAAATACTTAAAATAAATAATAAGAATAAAATTAGCCAGGCATGGTGGCACATTCCAGTAGTCTTAGCTACTGTGGAGGCTGAGGCAGGAGGATTAGTTAAGCCTCGGAGTTCTACATTACAGTGAGCTATGACCATGACACTGAACTCCAGCGTGGGCAATAGGGCAAGACCCTGTCTCTAAAAAAATAATAAAATAAAATAAGAATAAAGACTTCACTTCTAAGAAGAGGCTGTATGGCTGGTTTTGTGCCTGCCAGCTCCTAAATATTTGGTGAAATTAGCGTAAGATTTTTTTTCATTGACACATAGCTCTACCCATCACTAATCCTGGGAGAGTTCCCAAAATTATTGAGAGAAACTGACAATAGCTGAGTGGTCAGACTCCACTGTCAGGTTATGGAGGCCATGTGAGTCCTATACTTGCCTGACTGTAACAATTGCCCAGAACTTTGGTTAAAATTAGAGATTCCAAAGACCCTTCCAGACCTGTATTGAGCAAGTCTCTCCAGTTTGTTTAATAAGTGCCACAGTGCTCCAAAAAGGATGTATTTTAAAGATGATATTTTAAAGATGATATTTATTACCATATATTTCACATTTAAAAAAAAATCTCTGCATTTTAACAGGGGGCCCAGAGGCAGCCTTACAGTAAAGAAAATAGATTAAGAACTCAGACTTTATTATCAAATAAACTGGTTCATATTCTCACCAAACCTTTTGCTAGCTGTGTTACCCTGAGCTAATTACCTAACCACTCTGTGCTTCAGAACTGCTTTTCTTTAAAAAGAGAGGAGGGAGAAGAATCCAATATGTTTACTTTATGGGGCTGTTTTATATTAATAGATGAAATGAGAAAATGTATATAATGTGCTTGATAGAATAGCACTTAGTGATTAATATTATCTAATTGTTTCTATTTTGATCACTGACAATGCCTAAAATAACTAACATAAGATGCAATCTTTTAAACATGCAAAGAAGTTAACTATATTTTAATAAGGACTATAATATAGCTTCTGGTGAAGTTATACAACAAAATAATTTAATAATTCCTTTCAGGCTTGTGCAAAACAAACCAGTTTTCTATAATGAGAAAAAAGGTAGAAATACTACCATAAAAATTAAAGAGACATTAAGCTGAAATAGAATTAAATAATTTAATTACACTCATTGTAGTTATATTTAATGTAACTCAAGAACTTTCATTGACAAAATTGAGATCTCCATAAATTAAAATAAAAAATATAGCTAATATATTTTGAACACTTTCTGTGTGCCAGACACAGATAACTGAGGTTAACTCATTTAATCTTCACAGCATCACTGTGAGATTGGAGCTCATCTTGCAGATAAGGAAACTGAGGCACCAAAAGTTTCTATGATTTGCCTAAGGTTGCATAGCTAATAAGGCAAGGTGCAGTTTTCTAAACCAAGCAACCTGGCCTCTTGAACTGTTCTAAACCACCACCCAGAGCCACTGGACTAATATTTTTTTTAAAAAAAGCTACTTATTGATCAGTCAATCAATATATTACAATTGACTAAACCCCAAATATGTGTATCCTGATGTTTGATTGTCAATTATTAAGTTTGACGTATTTACTAAAATTAAATGAAATAAGTCCATTTCTGATAAATGTATGGCAAGTTTTAGTTCTTTCTCCTCCCTTTGTTCTGCTTTCATTTGATTATCACTTTCTTAACACAACAATCCCAATTTCTACATGCTACCATGTTAATAGCATTTCTCAGTTTTAAACTTTGGGTGTTAGTCTCTGATGGCTCATTATTCAGAAGCTACTACCATTCTCTCATTTCCCAGCACCCTGCTCTGTCTCCCTAGCCTCACCTCTGGGGTTGCCCTCCTAGGATGTTGGAATGGATTGAATTGTGGCCCCTGCAAAATGTATGTTGCAGCCCTAGTTCCAGCACCTCAGATTGTGACTTTATTTGGAAATATGATAATTGTCAACATAATGAGTTAAGATGATCATAGTGATGGAGAGTAGGCCTTGGATCCAATATTACTTGTGTCTTTTAAGAAGAGAAGAACTTGGCTTGGTGCCCATAGCACAATGGTTACAGTGCCAGCCATATACTCCCAGGCTGGTGGGTTCAAACCCGGCCCAGGCTAGCTAAACAATGACAACTGCAACCAAAAATAGCCGGGCATTGTGGTGGGTGCCTGTAGTCTCAGCTACAAGGGAGGCTGAGATAAGAGAATTGCATAAGCCCAAGAGTTTTAGGTTGCTGTGAACTGTGACACCATGGCACTCTACAGAGGGTGACATAGTGAGACTCTGTTTCAAAAAAAAAAAAGAGAGAGAGAAGAACTTGAACACAGACAAAAAGGCACATAGGAAGAACTCCACATGACCACAGAGACAGAAGTTGGAGGGCTCTAGCTACAAAACAAGCAATGCCAAGGATCGACAGTCACTACCAGAAGATAAGAGCAGGCAACAAGCTCCTCCCCTCCAAGACTGAGAGGGACAAAGCCTATTTGACATCTAGTCTCCAGAACTGTGACAGAATACATTACTGTTGCTTTAGGCCACCTGGTTTATGGTACTTTGTTATGTCAATCCTAGGAAACTAAAATAAAGGCCCACCAAGCTTTTGATGCCCTCACCTTTGTATCTCTCCAAACCCAAACCCCAATATCTCATTCCTTTGGATGTAGGATCTCAGTATTCTCCAAATTGAAAATTAGCTAATCTGAGGGTTAACATGTGAAGGATCGAAGGCAATCTAAACGGAAGGCAATCTAAATATGGTACTTGCTATCTTGCCAGGTAATGTACTTGACTTTAAACAATCCCTGACAACTAATTTGAACAATCAGCTGTGTTGTCAAGAATTTCAGACTGTTAGGAGAGAGGGCAGTGTCAGTGGGACACAGAGAAGGAAAGGTCTCAAGGCTGATGAGCTGCTGCAGTCTCTTGGCCATGACCCTTGTAAGCATTGTTCTTATACATTGGCATGATCCTTCTACAGTGATCTTTCCTAGCCCTCATTGTGCTTAAACACAAGGATTTGAGGATGAGCCGCCATGTCTTACCTGGTTACAGTCTCTGCTTTGGTTTCCTCTCTCATCATCAACTTAGACCACACGTTCAGCTCCTGGCCTCACTCTTCCTGCATATCCTCAACCAGCCACCCTCACTTCCATTCTACATTAGGAATCTCTAGGCAAGGTCAACGTCACGACTTCATCACAATTCACAGCCGTGTATGAGATACTCAATTTTAAAATATCCCTTCCTCCAAACTCTTCAAATGTCTCGTTAAAAAAAATATAGGCTTATGCTCTCCTGACTACTAGTTTTCTATAACCACTTCCTAGAATCGTAAGAGGTCATCCTCCTCCTCAGGATCCTGGCTTTTCTTTCCTTCACTTACTCAGGGACAACCCTTCCCACGAGCTTCCATCTTCATCCATGATTCTTTTGCTATCTCAGCTTCCCACTGGCATCTTCTCAGTTTCACCTCAACACTGCTTTTTCTGCCTGTGTTTTCAGGCAGCTGATTGTTTCTGGAGAAAATTGACCTATTATTTCCTTATAAAGTTACAGTTATTTAGCTAAACTTAGGTCCCCCCACTTGACATTCCTTTATAGCATGACCTGATTTCCTTCCCAGTCATGCTCCCTATAGGAATTTGAAAAAATTTCTAGAATTGTGCTTGGGGCCACAGAAGACACTTGCATCTAATCCTCGTGTATCTTGTATACCCGAGCTTTTTATGTTCAAGATTTTTTAAAAAGTATACACATGTGCCACAGATATATGCTGATTTGCTCACAGGGTGCACTGGATTCTGAGAAATACAGGCCCTTATATTCTGTCACAGAATTAATTTCAAACATTATTATTATTATTATTATTTTGCCCAGTAAATGCTCTTAAAAGTCTTGAGGGACAAGAAGGAAAAGAAAGAAAGAAAGAGGAAAGTAATCCTACTTTATAGTTCTTAAGGTTCCCCTGTTCCAATTATGCCCCCAGATACTTGGTCATTCTGTTGGAGGGCGCCTATCACACTGGCAGACAAAAGTTAGGAAACTGAAAGCTGGATTGCATGGGCACTCATATGTGGCTTGGCACATCTTTTCCAAAACCTGCCTCCTCAGTAATTAGAAGAGCAATATTTATTTATCTATCTATTTATTTATTTTAATACAATACTGTTTTTCAGAACTGGCAGCCAAAGACAGCACCTGGAATTTTACCTCATTTGCCCTGGGATCCCAGCCTCCACAGCTGGACTAAATTCTTCTCAAAGTAAAAAAGCATTGGGGAGTTCTCCCAGTGGTTTTTCAGAATTGCTAAATACCTGTGCTCTCTCTCTCTCTATCCCTCCCTTTCCTATTACCACCCCCACCCCCGACACACACACACACACACACACACACACACAC
>NW_003852431.1:13979685-13982536 GCF_000181295.1 Otolemur garnettii
CACCCCGCTGGGAGTGCCGAGAGTTGGTATGCTGGTGAGAAAAGAGAATGCTCATCCTTTTGTTCTTTCTTATGTATTTCACATATATTGAAAAGAAGGAGTAAAAATCATTATATAATATCCAGAGCAACAGAACAGGACAATGTGGGAAGAACAGAAAATTTTGAGAAGAACCAATTATTAATTACAGAATAAAATGTACCATCATTGGAATTTAAAACTCAAAGAAAGGATTTCAGTGGCATATAGAGCATAAGACAATTTATAAACTGGTATATCAAATCTTAATTAGCACAGAAATTATTTCTGCCAACAGCGGCAATATAGGAGATGTTGCTGAATTTTTAAATGCCTTACCTGGCTGGTATAGAACCACTTCCTTAATTCCTATTCTAGGCATTTTGAAAGGATATTTTAGTGTTATAAGGCCATGCATGAAAAATTCTGTTTGTAATGCCAAAATATGTATCTCAAGCATGGGCATTTTTTCTTTAGAAATGGGTTTTTTAATATTGGGGGATTCTGTCATCCTTTATTTCACGTATGAATTGAATCCTGGTTGGATTGTTAAATAATAATGTTTATCATTCATTAGGAATTTACTTACACCAAGCTCTCTGTGAAGTACTTTACATATATTAATCATCTACTTCTCCAGGAAGTCTAGGAGGAAGTACAACTAGTTTCTCCTTTCACAGATGAGGGAACCAAGCCTAAGCCTAAATTTCCAAAGGTACCTGGCCAATGAGTGCTGAGATTTGAACCAAAGCCTACCATTTTTTTTTTTTTTGGAGCCCATATTCTCAGTAACACAATCTTATTTCTGTGCAGATAGATAAGAACCAAAGCAATGAGCTTGGATTAAGTCATGAATGGCCAGTTTTGTCTGCATAAGACCAAGAAACTGATTTATTTACTTGCTGCTTTTTCCTAACTGAGTTGATAGTGTTTTTTACCAACTGAATCCTACATGTACAATAGTTTCTCACTCTCTTGTTTTCTTTTTTCAAATGCTATTTTAGAGCTATCCCCAACTTTATTTTTAATTCTCTTCACAGTGCCTTGATACAGTATGGGTTCTAAAAAACAGTATACTGTTGTGCACCTAGTGGACCCCAACATGGTACTATGGTCAGCAAGGGAGATGGCACTGGAGAAATCACAAAACTTCACACGAGACTCATAGCATAAAGCCTGTAAGGGCATACACTGTTCCATGTGCCCGGTGGCAGCATGAAAACAATGCAGCCCCTGTCCTGTTTCCCAGAATCTTTTTACTGGGTACATGTATACATGTAAGAATGCACAGCAGTCAGTAGTCAGCAGTCAAGGTTAAGAATGAGAGACAGGGGAGATCACAGCCCCCGAGAAGGTTGAGTAAAGGTTAAGCAGGGACAGAGGGTAATGGAACATATGAAGTGGCCAGATAATGGTGCAAATGGAAGAGAGACAGGAGAGAATGTCATCTCCTTAGGCAGACATCTCAGCTTTTCTAGTCTAAGCTACCAGTTGATGGCCTCAGCTGCCTCCACTGCCAATTTCCCCACCCAGGGATAATTACACAGACATCGCCCTACTGGGCACCTTACTCTGAGTTGGAAGATTTGTGAGGAATTCAGCCTGTCCACCTCCCACAGTATATAAGCCTAAAGGTTAAAAACCAACTTCTGACACTGGCTAGAACTTGAAGATGCAGAAATGCATCTTTTAGTCCCCTGGCTTTGCAAATAAACAATTGTTTCTTTTTTATTAGTCTCCTTGTTTGGCAATACTGCTGAGAGAACAGAATCCGAGAGAAACTTTTAGCTCTGAATCAACAATGAAGATCTTTGATCGCTCTCAGATTCCTCTAGTACAAGTGGATCTATCTTCAGATTAATTTTTAGTCTTTATCATTTTGCTGACTTTTCAAAATGGTCTACAATTTACATGTCTTTTGTGTTTATGAGGATGCTTCCAGAGTATAGTCATCAGCATGCGGAACTTCCTAAAAGCCTGTTGCAAGAAATGTGATGACTCCTACAACCTCTTAGGTGAAAAAGTTCCCTGAAAGTTTGAAATTCAGCCAAATTCAGCTTCCAGGTTTTCTTTTTCAGGTAAAGCTTGTCTTTCTTTGGGAAGTGGTCTGAACAACTGTTTATTTCATACTGTGCACTAAAGCTTAGATAAATAGTACAAAATCTATTTCACACCTGTCAGAGAGGATAATGACCAACTGTCCAGTATACCCTGGCTAAATATATTAATATTGGGAGACCCCGATGCTTCTCAAATATGGTGTGGCAAATATATTTTTACTAACACTTTAAAATCACTGTAAATTGAATCATGTTTTAGCAAAGGTATAAATACAGTAGTATTTGGTGATTTTCTAAAATAATGTGTCTTCAGTCTTCATAGTTTAATACTGATACTTCCAGACTAATGCTTTAATTTTTCTACAAACTTAAAGTAATAATCTCTTGGATATTTGCTATTTTTGGCTGATAGACTATTTCCCAATTATCAGTAAAACATTTTCCCATGTAATTTCATCATCTTTGTCACATATACCCTTATGCTTAGAAAAAGTAATTAGTGGTTAATAAAAACAACTGGCTCATTAAGAAAGGAGAAAATCCCTCCGAGGGAGTTCTAGGAAACATGGAAAGATGTTTAAGTCTAGCATATTCTTGCGCTTGCCTTTGTTGAGACTTACCGTGCCATACATTTTTAATAATGAGATATCCTTGCTTTTACATAGAAGAAAGAGAGTCTAGGTGTGGGTGAGCAGAAAAGGATATAAGATAGAAAATTCACCTATGAAAGGTAGAGCTACTTCATGGAAGAAGTGGTTATGTCCCAAGCATAC
>NW_003852431.1:13983438-13989376 GCF_000181295.1 Otolemur garnettii
TTTTTTTTTGGAGGGGGGGAGCTTTAATTTACTTTTCTCATGGGGCTATTTGGAAAGAAATATAAGATGATGTTTATATTGCTGGTTCTCTGTGAAAAATTAATCAACAATTATTAATTACCTTTAAAATCTTATTTTCAAATTAGTATTACTTATATAATAAAAATGATTTTGAAAAAGTTCATTTTTTATCTATTAACGGTGAAATTATCATATATAGTAGTAAACTTTTTAAACATTGTAATTTAGAAAAAAGTTAACTTCATTCATATTCATTTAAAAACTGTCTTTTTTCTTTAAGGTAACTAATACTCAAACATTTCATTCTATCAACTTAAGCTCCAAAAAAATTTCCAAGTGGTACTGTGAACTTGCACATTTTATGCATTCCAAAGAGACAGTCTATTTCCAGCAGATCCTGGGAAATGTCTACACAAATCTTGCTATCCAAAATACCTCTTCTTTTCTGATTAATTTTTAGCTCTTCCATAAAATAGTGTTTATAAAACATTAATGGGCAATTTAGCTTCAGTTTCCAGAGAGAGATTTCTGCTGCATCAGATCTTATATTTGCCACAGTGCAGTCTTCCCTTTCCCAATACTTGTTCTTATTTCCCAGAAGGTCTCACCATCTGCCATTGATGCCTGTCTAAAGTAAGAAATTCCTCCTCAAGCAATTCTTGTTCAAATATTACTTTTCAATACTACAACCTTCCAAGGTTACAAATGTTCCCGTATATTTGTACCCCAAAGTCAAATCTGCAGATAACTATCTTCAAAGGTATTTAATGACCAAGTGCCTTTTAATCTATTGAACCCAAAAGCAAAAAGGAAGAGTATAAGAAGTTTCAGAACTCTAAAGACGAAAGCTGCCTAACATTTTACTTGTTATATGCAGGTTTTTTAAAAACAGCACCTCAAATCTTTTATCATAAAATCCTTCAGGAATTTGCATTGCTTCTAGGCAAATGTATATCATTTGATCTTTTGATCGTGGTGGTGCTCTGTGTTATTGTTTTAAATCTCTTGTTTGTATTAACCCTTATCTATTTAAAAGTTCTCAATATGGTACATGTCTTATGTGTTTTTTTCTCATTTTAATGATATGGGATTTGCCAGGTGACATTTATTTCTATGGACAGAGAAAAGGAAAATCTATCCTTTCAGTTTCCATAGGAAAAAACATAAGAAGCTTTCCTGTGGATATTTACAGCTGTCAGGACAGAAACCCAACAACTATACAAACAACAGTATCTTTCTTTTTAATTGTATGTAGAAGGCAATATACATCCACAGACATGTGTTTGAGGTCACAGTGTTAGAATCCATAATGATGTACATTATTACTTTTGAATGAAGTGTATCAAACTTCACCAATTGATATAACTAAATAAATACTTTACAAAGAAGAAATTTGTCGCATTACTGGAAATAAGAAAATACTACTGACCACAGGCAATTGCTACAATAATGCAAAATAACAAACACTCCCAAAACTTTAATGATATGCAAAAATAAGTGCTCTATATAGTTCAGGTATCTGTGATCATCCGGGTGTCTATGAGGCTGCCAGGTATCCTGAGCCTGGCTGGGCTGGTTCACAGTAAGGGGATCTACTGTTGGGCTATCTAGGCTGACCTCCTTTCAGGAGACAGGGATAAATAAACTCCTTGCTTCTACTAGGCTATCTGGAACATGTTCTTATGATGACAGCAGAACCAAACAGGAGAACTAGTAACCAATAAGAACTTTTGAGCCCTGGCAACTGGCATGGCTTTGCTCAGAGTCTTAGTAGAAAGTTACATTTTGGAGTTACATAATAAAGAGTATTAATACAAGAAGGGTTGAAAAACTGACGCCATGTTTCAATCTACTGAAATGTGAAAGAACTTTCAAGGAGTTTATGGAAGCAATAATGATGAAGCCTCCCCTTGGATATCAACGGATAAGGAACCTACACTTCCACTCCAGCTAGTAGTAAAGCAGCAGCACCTCAGCCTTTCCCTGCCAAAGAGGTAAAAGGCAAAGCCAATGAAACAGAAAGCCTAAATAAAACCCAGAGTCTCTCTACATAATGTCCCAAGGTTTCAATAAAATATTATTCAATAAAGAAATAAGAAGATCTCATATTGAGTAGAAAGAGATAATATATGCCAATGACAGTATGACAGAGATTTAGAATTCTCTGACAGAGATTTTAAAGCAGAGTGACAAAAATACTTTACCAAGCAATCATGAGCATACTTAGGAAAAAAAATAAAAAGCTTGAACAAAGAAATAGAAAGTCTCAGCAAACAAAGAGATCCAAATGGAAATTTTGGAACTGAAACACAATACTTAAAAAGTTCAATGGATGGAGTTAAGAGCAGAATGGAAGGAACAGGGCAAATAATCATTAAACTGGAAGATAGAACAGTAGAAATCAGCCAATTCTAACAAAAAAGAGAAAATAGACTAAAATAAAATTGAACAGAGACCTCAGAGACCTGTGGAAGTATAATAAAACATTCATGTCTCCAGAATTTCATAGAATAATAAAAAGTGCAGGGCTAAAAAAGTACTAAAAAAAAAAAAAAAAAGTGGCTAAAATCTTCCCAAGTTTGGCAAGAGACATGAACTTGCAGATGTAAGATGCTGAGTGAATCCATAAGATATGCACATGAAAAAATCTTAGTTAAACTTCTGAAAACTAAATACAAAGAAAAAGATCTTGAGAGCATGAGGAAAGAAGACATGCTTTATCTAAAGGGGAAAAACAATTGAAATGGCATCAGATTTCTCATTCAAACCCATAGGGGCCAGAAAAAAAGACTATTTTTGAAATGAAAAAAAGGACTATATCCCAGAATCCTATATCTAGTATATGAAGGAGAAAGCAAGACATTCTTAAGTCAATGAAAACAAAATAAGTTGGCATCACAAAATATACTGTAAAGGAATGACAAAAGAAAGGAATCTCGAGACATTAGGGAAAAAAATGAACATGGCAAGTAAAAATATGGGTAAATTCAATAGGCGTCCTTCTCATGAGTTGCTAAATTATGTTTGGGGTTGAATGAAAAAAAAATTACAGAAAAGCAAGGATGTCTACTTTTACAAATGTTATTCAACATATTGCTACACATTCTAGCCATTGCAATAAGGTAAGAAAAGGGAAAAAATAAAACAGTTTCTATTTGCAAATGTCATGTAGACATTCTCAAGGAATCTCCAAAATCTCTTAGAACAAATAAGTAAGTTTAGCAACTTTTAAGGTAAACATACAACAGTCAATTGTATTTATCCAGACTGACAACAAATACTTGGGCACTGGACTTAAAAATACAATGTGACCTATATTCTGAAATAATTTAGCATGAAATTAACAAGGTATATACAGGGCTTGTATGGTGAAAAATACACAGTGCTAATGAAGTAATCCCTAAATAAATGGAGACACATACTATTTTTGATTGGAAAACTGAAGATAATAAAGATATCAATTCTTCCCAAGTTTACAAATGGGATTAATGCAAATCCTGTCAAAATCCCAATAAGGAATTTTCTTGCATGTATTGACAATATTAGTGTAGAATTATACAGAAAGGCAAAACAACTGGAATATCTAAAACCTTTTAAAAAAAAATAAACTGAGAGGAATCACTTTGCCTACCTCATTTCAAGATAGTAACCAAGACTGCATGGTGAAGGAATAGACACATATATCATATAACACAGAAATAGTTAAACAGAAATAGAAAACACAGAATAGTTCCCTATTATATGACAAACAGATTTTTGACAATGATGCAAAAACAATAGTTTTTAACAAATGGTTCTGGAGTAGCTGGACATCCATATGCAAACACTAATAAGTAAAAACAAGACTAAAACAAAAAAATCCCTCGGCCTAAATCTCATACTTTATGCAAAAATTAACTCAAAATGGATCACATACTTAAGTGTAAAATGTAAAATGTTCAGAAGAAAATCTTTGGGATCTAAAACTAGACAAAGTATGTTTTGTTTTTTTTGCAGTTTTTGGCTGGGGCTGGGTTTGAACCCACCACCTCCAGCATATGGGGCTGGCGCCCTACTCCTTTGAGCCACAGGCGCCGCCCAGGATGTTTTTATTTGACATCAACATCATAATTCAGAACAGGAAAAATTGAAAAATTTGACTTCATGAAAATTGAAAACATTTGTCTTATAAAACACCTACCAAGAGGATGAAAAGACAAGTTACAGAGTGGAGAAAATCACATTTGCAATGAAGGTCTAATGTTTGGTGTACATACAGAATACATACTCAAATTCAACAGTTAAAAAAAAGGAAACAATACAATTAGAAAATAGTAAAAAGACACACAAAGACCTTTCTCTGAAGAAAATATACAGATGGCAAGTAAGCATATTAAAATACGTTCAACATCATTAGCCCTTAAAGTAACGTAAATTAAACTATAATGAGATAGCACTACACATGTATCAGAATTGCTAAAATATAAAATAGCATCACCACTAAATGCTGGTGAGGACATAGAAAAACTGGGTCATTAATACGAAGTTGGATAATTAAGTTTGTGAAATCATCCTAAAAAAAGGGTTATATGCCTCATTGCTGAATATCACTACAGTCACCTTCGAAGTATTCCCTTTGGCCATCTGGTGACCATGGTGACATTCAGTAATGAGATGTGTAGCACTTGTTCTATGATGAGTTCATGAACTTAATTGTTCAAGCTTGTACATTGATTATGAGAATGTAAAATAGTACATCCACTCTGGAAAAGAGTTTGGTGTTTGTTCATGTATTTAAAACAAAACAAAAATCTAACCATGCTAATGAGTGCAAAAATAATACTTAGAATTAACAATATTTGATAGTATAAAAAACTGACTATAATCAGCAATAAATTAGGATATACTTTAAAATAACTAAAAGAGTGGAATTAGAATGTTCCTAACACAGAGAAATTATAAATACCTGAAGTGATGGATACTCCAATTACACAGATTTGATTAATCCACATTATATGCCTGTATCAAATATCACAGGTACCATACAAAGCTATACAGCTGTTACGTACCCATGGTCGGTTTTTAAAAAATAAATAAATAAATCTCAAGTCAGGAACAACTTTTAAAGTGACATCTAGTTGGAGATAAAGAAAGGTTCTTTTGAAAGAGCTATTTTCTGAGTTGGGCCATGAAGAAGGAGCTGAATTTCTCTGACAAAGAGCTAATAACCAAAATCTATAGAGAACTCAAAACTCATCATTGAGAAAAGAGCAAACCACCCCATTTATCAATAGGCAAGAGACATGAACAGAACTCTCACCCAAAAAGACACATGAATAGCCAATAAACACCTGAGAAAGTGCTCATCATCCCTAATCTTCAGAGAAATGCAAATCAAAACCACCTTAAGACTCATCACCTAACCCCAATGAGAATATCCCACACCACAAAGTCCCAAAGCTGCACATTCTGCAATGGGTGCAGATAGAGGGAAGCATTTACACACTGTTGATGGGATTGCAAACTAACAGAGCCTTTTTGGAAAGCAGAGTGGAGAATCCTCAAAGAGCTAAAAGTAACCTTCCGTCTGATCCCACAATCCCTTTAATAGGTATCTACCCAGAAGAAAAAAAAATCATTTTATCATAAAGATATTTGCACTCAAATGTTTATCACAGCTCAATTCACAATCACCAAGATGTGGAATCAACCCAAGTGCCCATCAACCCATGGATAAATAAACTGTGGTATATGTATACCATGGAATATTATTCAGTCATAAAAATGATGGTGACTTTATGTATTTTGTATTTACCTGGAGGGATTAGGAAAACATTCTCTAAAGTGTCACAAGAAGGGAAAAGCAAGCACCCAACCTACTCAATACTATTATGAGACAATAGAACATGCACAATTACATGCCCACACAAAAGAAAAA
>NW_003852431.1:13989690-14002593 GCF_000181295.1 Otolemur garnettii
TTTCTCCTTTGTAAAATGAGGATGATAATTCTATCTACCTCATGCCTAATCCTAACCCTGTCCTCTAACCCTAATAGAGTACAGCACATTCATTGGCATGTAGTTGGCATCCAACAAATGTTAACTAAGACACAAAATGAGTAATAACTTCAGAGGGTGAGAAGCATATATGATCTGGGAACGTCACACAAACTAGTTGCTTGGAGAATGGCATTCATGTGTGAGACAGTGAAGATGAAGCTGTAAAGCTAGGGCAGTGCTTGTTTGGTACAGAATCTGAAATACTAAGATAAGGGTGAGTTACTAGGCAATATGGAGACATTGAAGGGTTATTTTTTTTTTTTCCTTTTTAGAAACAAGGTCTTGCTCTGTCGCCTGGGCTGGAGTGCAGTCATCATAGCTCACTGCAATCTCTGGACTCAAGTGATCCTCTCACCTCAGTCCCACAAGTACTACAGGTATGTGCTACACATCCAGGTCATTTCTAGGTTTTTGTAGAAATGGAGGGTCCCACTACATTGCTCGAACTGGTCTTGAACTCTTGGCTCCAAGCAATCTTCCCACTTTGGCCTCCCAAAATGTAGTTATTACGTGAATGAGCCACTACATTTGGCTTAAAGATTTTGAGACAGGAAATATTTTGATTAGAACTGTGTTTTCAGAGACCTGATGGGAGTTTAGACCTGTGTGGTCCAATATCATAGCCATTGACTGTAAGTAACTATTGCATACTTGAGATGCAGCCCTTTGAAAAGTCTAAATTGAGATGTGCCTAAGTATAAAATATAAAACGGAATTTTGAAAATGGTACAGAAAAGGATCTCATTTATAATGCATTGATTGTCTCTAGAAAGGATAATATGGACATTATCATTGTACCAAATAAAATCTATGTTAAACTTAAAAAAACCCTAAACATGCAATTACCATACACCTCTGCAATTATACTCCTGGGCATTCACCCCAGGGAAATAGAGACTTATGTTCTTACAAAACTGGAATGCAAATGTTTATAGGAGCTTTATTCGTAACAGCCAATAACGAGGAACAGCTCACATGTACTTCAATAAGGGGATGTTTAAACAAACATCAGTACAGTGGAATACTACTCAGTAATACAAAGGAATGAAGTTTTGATACGCATAACAACCAGAATGACTCTCCAGTGAATTATGTTATGAGAAAACATATGATCCCAAAAGGTTACATGTGATTCCATTTGTATGACATCTTTGTAATAAAAAAAAAAAATTAAAGAAATAGAGGACAGAGAGTAGTTGCCAGAAATTAAGAAAGAGGTAAAAGAAGAGGGGAGCAGTGTGTGACCTCATAATGCAACACATCTAGTGGTGGACATGTTCTGTATCTTGACTATATCAATGTCAATATTTTGCATGTGAAATTGCATTACAATTTTGCAAATGTTGCCATTGGGGGAAAACTGGGGAAATACATACAGGAGATCTCTCTTAAAGTGTTTGTAAATTTACAATGACTTCAAAATTAGGTGTTTATGAAAAAGCATAAAAGACATATAAAAAAATTAAAACCCACAGTTAGAAGACACTTCAATGACTCATCAAGATTGAAAAGAAAAGAGGCCGGGCACAGTGACTCAGGCCTGTAATCCTAGTGCTCTGGGAGGCCAGGCCGGGTGGATTGCCTGAGCTCGGGAGTTTGAAACCAGCCTGCACAAGAAGCGAAACACCTGTCTCTAAAAAAAATAGCCAGGTGTTGTGGCAGGCACTTGTAGTCTCAGCTATTTGGGAGACTGAGGCAAGAGAATCACTTGAGCCCAAGAGTTTGAGGTTGCTGTGAGCTATGGCACCATGGCACTCAACCCCAGGGCAATGGAGTGAGACTCTATCTCAAAAAAAAGATTTAAAAGAAAAGCATGAACCAGTTAGACTAGGAAAGTATTTGCAAAGAGAAAGTAGAAACAAGAATAAAGGTAATATCATAAAAAAGTAGAATTCAAGCCACAAACTACTAAATGGGATTTAAATAGTATAGGTTTAAATGAAGAAGCATTTGATATAATCCTAAAAACAAATATAACTATAAATATCCGACAGATATAAAGTGGCATTACTCAAATTTTGTCTAATTAACACTAATTCCAAGAAATTTCCATAAAAGAGATGCTAGGTGAGCATTCAGAGAAATTTGAGCAACTTTCCTGATCGTACTTTCTTCTTTAAAAACCGAGGGGCTCTTTTACAACTAGAACTTTACTATGGAAGTGAGAACAATGTAATCTAAAAATGTTTACCCTTACATTCATTTGAAATTAAAAAAAAAATTGTTCCTCACTTGTACATATCAGAACTTCATAAAATTCTATAGTAAGATGCCTTTTTAACTCAGTCCAATGTTTTTGAGCTCAGAACTCTTTTATAATTAATTCTGAGACCCCAGGACAAGACTGATCTGTTGTGGCCTGGTCATTAAAGTCATTGAAAGAACTGGGCCCAGAGAAGTTGAGGTAATCAGATTCATCAAGGACAAGACTTAGAATCCAACCCTCTCTCCCCATCACGCCAAGGGACGGCGGCAGCTTGCAATCATGAGCCAACATGTGACACCTGTCCATACCTTGCCTCTCCCAATTGCTGTGAATATACTATTAGAATCCCAGAATCTCAGACATCTGACCTGGGAGCAGCTAGACTCTCCCCCAAATCCTAATGCTGACCTGGTGGGATGGGGACCCCAGCAAAGGTTACTGCATGTCTCATTTTCATACCACAGTTCCTGATCCTGCCAGGGGCAGGGTAGAATATCTTTAATCAAACAGGGCTCATTGCCAGTTTGGCTCTGACTTTGATGTATTTCTGGGACTGACCTAGAATGCAATGGGAAATGCACCAGCTACTCCTCTACTTCCCTGAGTTACTTTTGGTAAACTCCACTCCATTAAGTATCCTGTATGATTCATGCAATAAATAAAGAAAGAAAGACACACACTAACCCTGACCAAGCAGCTACTTGTTCTTACTTGTACTTTTAAAATATTCGGCTCAGATAAATGTATGGGTAAAGTCTTCCAAAATTTCAAGGAAAATTTAACTCCTGGGTGTCTAAACTCTTTGGTAGAATAGAAAAAAATCTATAAACTTCCTTAATTTATGTTATAAGATAAAACTTTCCAGGTTTTCTTTTTTTCTTTTTTTTCATCTTTCACCAACCAACATCTGCCCCACTGTCTCCAATCTAGCAACTCACTCAGCGAACTCCTACACTTCATTCTCCTGAATCACCCGCTCATTTCCTAAGTCACTTTCCCGAAGGACACTTCCTGGTATCCAGGATAGGGTTTTATTTTATTTTCTTCTCCATGTGACCTACTCCTTGAGTACCTTATTCTCTTTCAAGTGGTGATTCAATGCTCTTTTTACAACTAGTCCTTTCTTATAGTGAATGTTAGTTTCATTAATGGGTGTGTAAAAGCACGAAGTAACTTCATTAATATTCTCTTGGAGCCAGAACTTCAGAGCTTCCAGATACACCCACTATATCAAAAAATTAAACCTACCTATAAGGAAGCCTGAAGGGAGGCAAAATGATAACCCTCACCAAAATGAAACAAAACTCAAAAACAATGTACTTTTGTTTTAAGATGTATATTTTATGAGTACACTTGAAATACTGTATAAGTGTACTTCCTAAAATCATTGTTTGAAAGTTGTCAGGAAGTGCTAGGAATCAAGTTCTAAAAGCCCCATGCCCAGCTTCCTGGTGACAAGGACTTGGAGTTCAAGGAACACTTTGTCTTTTGTTTGACTAGAATGTATTTCATGTACTTGTGGCAAATAATGAAACACCTGTTCTCTGAGTCACTTGAACTCCCTCAGGAAAGAGTTAACTCAGGCAAAATCCCTCTGAGAAAGATATCCCAATATATTTTTTACATTTTCTTTTTACTTGATAATAAAAAAGGTTGTTTCTTTCAAGCCTCATCGAAATCCCATCTCCTATTACTTCTGTCCTTCTTTCCGTATAAGAAAGGCACATGGTGAGTTGGCATAACCAGAATGCCTAAATTCTAGAATAGATTATAAAACTAACAGAAGGAGGCCAAAGGTCTAACGCTGTCGCTAATGGCCTCCATGTGCCTTCCCAGTCGTCATCATCAGTGGAAAGTGATGCAAATAGGTTGACTTTGGAAGAACTTTGCTTCTTAGGGCAATCACCCACCAGTTTCCTGCTGCACAAGTGATGCAATCAGAGCCTATTTCACCAGACAGAGCTTGCTGTTTGCTAAGCTTGGAGGTAAACCTTTCAGCCCACAGAAAAGAATTTATCACTTCACCTCCCACTCTTAGGGGGAACTGCCTTGGATGATTCCAAATCCACCCTGAGTCAGCCCAAGTACCCAATCCCTCTGGTGTATTCCTTCTGCAAACATTCGTCTTAATGTTCCCAGCCATTTAGGGGTGTGGCCTTCCATGTGGGCAGGATTGAAATACTCTTTTTCTGTGATACTTGCTTTTCAAAAAAAGATATGCAGAATGTGTATATACTATTGTGAACGTATTTTCAGAAAACATTATAAAACAGCAGCTTTCATTTTATTACCTGGAAAATTATTACTAAGGTATGATTTGAACATGTAGTAGACAAAAAATAAATGAACTGATAAAAGCCACACTTTAAGTATTTTTACCTGAAATGTTATAATTGTCAGTGGCAAGCAGGCAGATTTAGCAAAAATGTCCTGAGGAGAAGCACCTTGTCTTCTACTCAAATTACAGATTGTAAAATTCTTTTTCCCAGCCTAGGCAATCTATTATAGCTGGACATTAAAGAGAATTCTGGATACACCCACTGGTAGGGCTTAGCTGGCAAACAGAAATCTTAAAACTCACTATGCATAACAAGTTTCTCAGGTGTAACCTGTCACTGGAGTCAAATTAGACTGCTTTTATATTGAGATAGTCTAGGTTTTCTTTCAATAATAAATAACTTTCTTTTCACAAAAATTGTGAAAATTTAACCTGGATGGTGTGCATTGTACCATCTAGGTGTGAGTTTATCCCTCTCCTCCTGCCCTCTCCCACCTGCTTGCTTTCTGTTGAGTTTTACTAGCAAATGCACACATGGGTATTTATCAATTAGTTCAAATTTGATATGAATACATGCCGTGTTTGTTTTTCCATTCTTGTGACACTTAGAATGGTCTCCAGGTCAATCCAGATTGTTATAAAAGGTATTAGTTCACCATATTTTTTTAGGCTGAGTATTGTTCCATGGTCTATACTGCATTTTATTAATCCACTCATTAATGGATGGGCACTCAGGTTAATTCCACATCTTTGCAATTGTGAACTGTGCTACAATAAACATTTGAGTGTATGTGTCTTTTTGATAAAATGAATTTTTCTTCTTTGAGTAAATACCCAATAGTGAGATTGCTGGATGAAATGGTAGATATGCTTTTAGTTATCTGAGGTATCTCCATATGACTTTCCATAGAGGTCGGACTAGTTTGCAATCCCGTCAACATCAACAGGTTGTAAGCATTCCTTTTTCTCTGCATCCACACCAGCATCTGTTATTCTGGGATTTTTATGATAAAAGTCATTCTCGCTGGAGTTAGGTGATACCTCATTGTGGTTTTGATTTGCATTCCCCTGATAATTTGAGATGCTGAGCATTTTTTTCATATGCTTATTGGCCATTAGTCTGTCTTCTTTTGAAAAGCTTCTGTTCATGTCTTTTGCCCACTTTTTTATGAGGTTGTTTGATTTTTTTTATTGCTTATTTGCTTGAGTTCTTTATAGATTCTGATTATCAACCCTTTATTATGTGTACAGCATGCAAATATTTTCTCTTATTCTGTAGATTAGTCTCTCTATTGACTATTTTCTTGGCTGTATGGAAAATTTTCAATTTTTATCAGGTTCCATTTGCTAACTTTTGCAGTTGCCATGATTACCTTTGGGGTCTTCTTAATAAATTCTTTGCCTAGGCCGATATCTCTAAGAGCTTTTCCAACTTTTTTTCCTCTAGAATTCTTACAGTTTCATGCCTTAAGTTTAAGTCTGTAAAAATATGTCATGCTCATGGATCGGCAGAATCAACCTTGTTAAAATTTCTATACTACCCAAGTGATCTACAGATTCAATGCCAACCCCATTAAAATACCAATATCATTTTTTTCAGATCTAGAAAAAAATAATTCTATGCTTTGCATGGAACCAGAAAAGAGTCTGAATAGCCAAAGCAACCAAGCAAGAAAAGACAAACTAGGAGGCATCACTTTATCAGACTTTGAGCTATACTGCAACAATACAGTAACCAAAGCAACATGGCACTGGCACAGAAATGGAGACATGTTTTTGTGTCTCTGTCTCCAACAATGGATCAGAACAGAAAATGCTGGTGTAAAACCATCCTCATGCTGCCATCTGATCTTTGACAAAGCAGACAATGACATACCCCGGGGGAGGAGTCCCTATGCAAGAAATGGTGCTGGGCCAATCGGATAGCCACACATCCATGAAAACAGGATCTGCACCTCTTACTCCTCACAAAAATTATTTACTCTTTTAAACCTGCAATTTGAAATTTGGTTGCTCTAATTAGGAAAAATTGCCATTTCAGGTACTGGTCTTCTGCCGAGGAGATTGTTTTGTTATTGTTTGTCGTACACGTTCAAGCTTTTTTATTATTTCAACAGACTATAACTTATTTACTTTAAAAGCATACTAATTGCTGTCAGTTGTACAATCAAACTCACTTTTAAAAGAGGGGTCTGGGAATATGGTTACTTATAACAGTTGCTTAAGTGCAGACAAAAAATAGGCATGCATCTAATAACACTTTAGTTTGAATGATTAGACTCATAGTCAAAGTTCCTAAGGCGAAGATGCACATGTCCTCCTACGTAACTAAATACTCAAAACCCCTGGTGCATGTTCCAAAGCCAAATGGTAACCTGAACTTTATGCTTCTAGCCCCTGCTGAATGCCGTTAGAAATTGAGGCTCGTGAATGTCAGCAATAGTTATTCACTATGCTATTCTCTGTATCCATGTGATGTATAACCATATACACTATCAATATGTATGTGGCCATTTATATATTTATGTACACATTTCTCCTGTATGTATTTATCTAGCTATATATCTATTTATATACCCATGTAGGGAGGCAGATGGCTAAGGGTTGTCCTACAAAAGTGACCACAGTGATCTTCAACAATAAGGCATATAGCACTTTTTCTAGGATGAATTTGTGATCTTAATTGTCAGACCTTGTGCAAAGACAGCCTGATGGTCAGTCCAAACAAAGAATTCCCAAATTGCTTTGAAGGGTCGACTAGACACTAGCATCCATGCATAGCTCCCCAAGGGGAGGACATTGAAGGTGACAGTAGTGGTATTCAGTAATAAGATATCTAGCACTTTTTCTAAGACCATTTGAAAAGAGAGAGATTTTCTAGTAATCTATTGCTGGTAACAAACTATACCAAAACTCTCATGGTATAAAACAATACCCATTGAATTGTGCATGATTTTGTTAATCCGGAATTAGAGCAGGCACCGCAGGAACAACCTGTTCCCACTCCTCCATAACTGAATTCTCAAACAGGGGAGGAACAAATGACTGAGTTGGCTGTTTCCAACAAAAATTACACTACTCCAAGTTAAACAGACAAAAAAGACTTTATTCAAAATTATTTCAATAATTTTGGAAAAGAGATTAAACTCAACTCCATGAAAATAAAAAGATGGGTGCGTTTTTAAGTGCTAGGATGAGCTAGTGGGAAAGTATTGGAGTATGTTAGAGTAGAGGAAAGTCAGAGTGATTAAGGCACCTCTGTGCCCTAAGTTAGGCTCCTGCGCTCTGCGGGAATGGAGAGACATTCTAACAGATAGGGTGTTGCACCATCTTTCTTGATGGTCACATTTCAAAAGAAAGGCCTTCAGTCCTGAGAAAGGCATTCTTAGCCCCAATAAGAGGCTGGGAGATTTACATCTCAAAGGGAAAAAGAATTTACATTCCCAAGTTTTCTAAAGCATGGCTCTAAGAAAAGGCAAGTGGGCAAGTTGGGGGCTCTACAGTCAGGAAGAAATCTCTGTAAAGTTTAGTCAGGCTGAGAGAATCCTTGAGGTGCCACGGTTGAACTTGACCATACGTCTGGGTCCTTCATTCTGGATGTCAATTGCTTTTCTTGGTTCTTCTTCACATAATGTTTGCTGGCCCTGTAACGTCCAAGATGCCTTCTTTACTCATGTGTCTGGTTCCTGGTCCCAGGTGTCTGGTACACTGGGGTTGTCTGAGTATCTCTCTCTCCTCACGTTTCCACATGTGTGGCCACAGCTTCCTTATAAAAGGTTGGCAGAAGGATGTTAGTATTTCTTCCATGGCAGTTAGCCTCCCCCAGACCTGGCCATCCCAGAAGCATGAGCAAAAATTGGAAGGCTTGCTATGGACCTAGCAGCTGAAGGCCCAGAATGTCACTTCACCACATTTTACTGATAAAGTTACTAAACGCTTTGGTCTATATGGTGCTAGTATGAAGAAATACCTTAGCCTGGGTAGTTTATAAGGGAAAGAGATTTGGCTCCTGTTTCTGAAGGTTGTCCAAGAGGTCAGAAGCATGGCACTGGCATCTTCTGGTGAAGGCTGCAGGTTATTTCCCCTCGTGGCAGATGCAAAGGGGCTATCTGTGCAGACAACATACAGTGAGAGAGGAAGCGGGGGTGGGGGGTGGGGAGGTGCCCAGCTCTTGTTAACAACCAGCTCTCCGGGCACTAACTCACCACCATGCGTGAGTGAGTGAGAACTGACTCACCACCATGAGAATGGCACCAAGACTTTCATGAGTGATTTGTACCCCTAGGACCCAGGAACCTCCATTAGACCCCATCTTCAACACTGGGGATCAAATTTCAACAGGAGGTTTTGAGGAACAAATATTTAAACTGTTAAAGTAGGCAGGACTGTTAGATATGAATAGGAGGAGGGGAGAGGGGCGAGCCAAACTCAAAGGGACTTTTCATGGGACTCGCTTGATGCACCTGTTCAATACAGGGCCCCAGAACTCAAGATGCCTCCAGAGAATTAACATGTCATTAGCACCCTGGTTTCATGCTGCCATGACTGTCCCAAGCATGACCATACTAGGAGAAAGCCTCCCGGCCAGGCCATTAGGGTGGAAGCAAGCACTCTGTTGATAATTCATATAATGCAGCCCTTTCTCACTAGGTGGAAATAATAAAAGCTCAGAGGCAAGGAGAGCCTGAGGCCAGGGCCCGTGCAGACATAGGCCAGCTCTCACACTGTGGAGTATATTTTTGCTTCCTTTAGCTTGCAATAAAGTCATTGTTCTACTTTTGCTTTGTTGCCTACTATCATTCTTTGTGGTGGGTAAACATAAACAGAGGTATTCGGGGCACAATCAGTAACACAACTATAGCACTAAGTCGGTCTAGATTTAAGAGGAGGAGCGTTATACTCAACCTCTCAATGGGAGGAATAGCAAAGAATCCATGATCATGTTTAATCTACCACCACCATGGACATGAAGTAACACGGCTCTACCTACAAAGGGTTTATGTTGTGTGCTACATATAAGTACAGAATCTGACAATCCTACATAAGTATAGAATCAGGTAAAAGTATACTTAAAAATGAAATATCCTTCAAAAGTGAAAAATGCAACAGATGTTGAATGGGGAATTGATTACCTGGACCCTAGCCTGGGTTTATTGCAATTAGTTATTTGACCTTAGGTAAATCAGTTAATCTTACAGACTCCTTCCTAGTCTAAAATTCAGGTGCTCCAATTACCAATATTGCCTGGATTTGTATTATTAAGCATGCACTGAGAACACAAAAAGGGCCCAGTAACCATCCTCGTTAATTCACCATTAAACCTTTCATCATGGTCATGTAAATACTTTGAAACCCTCAGAAGAAAAACAACACATGGAGGAAGGATGTGGCTATTGTAAATCGTAATAGAAAATACATTTCTTCCTAATGAATCTGTCTCGGATTTGTTTCTTCTGTAGGTTCTTTCTCCTGTGTACACTGGGGAGGTTTCTGTTTGGTTTTGACTTTATCAGACTCCCAGGTAGAGCATTCTCACCTTTGCAGAGGTAGGAGTCATCTCATTGATTATCTTGAGTAAAAGGAAATGGCTCATGCATCTTTTCTACATTATAACAAATGTCCTTTTGCATTATAATTGAATGGTGATTGTTGTGTTCAATCAATGGGAAAGGTTAAAGGAGCTTCTCTGCCAGCATTTTTAATGGAGAAGTCGATTAAGATTCAGTTTAACCATTCTGGCTGCCTCAGAATTAAAGCAACAAAGACCATCAATGGCACTATAATTACTAGTCTTTCTGTAAGTTTACACTGCTATTTATGCAGCTATAAATTTTATTATAATGCACAATGCATCTAGGTTAACCTGCTTTATTTGCAATGTAAAATATTTGCTTTAATTGTATGAAGAAAAGAAATGGCTTTGATAAAGTATATATAATTCAGTCCAATAATTTTTTTCAAAGTCTGAGAGTCTAAGTGAATCAGTATGATACTCTGTGTTAAATAGTTTAAAGTCATGGCCTTAACCTTGGGACACCTGAGACATATTTCAGTTTATTGAACATGGAGACTAACATCTCTCCCAGGTGACTGGAAAGGGTCAAATGTATTATTCTAATCCCTGTTCCAAACAGAGAAAAGGTCATTATACAGTACCTACAGCATGTTGTAAAGAATGAAAAATTCACACTGGGGGCGTGGGTGCAAATCTATTTTAGACTTGGCCTTTAAAATGTTTTTTAAATTGAATGATTAAGTGGTGATGAACCAGAAAAAATACCTTGAAATCGATCCCATTTATTAATTAGTTTGCACATGTAAAGGTCTTTCTATAAATAGTCAGAAGACTAGAGAAAATTGTTCTTCTTGAATGGAGGAATGACTTTCAAATTAACCTCTTTTTCACTATAGAAATAATGCTTATAAACGCACTTATCACCATCCAATACTTTGCCTCCTTCAATATACGAATAGAGTCCTGGGAGGGAGTTTGTGTTTTAAAAGTTTATACCCGGTCCCTGTTAACAAGCCAACTGTAGGGAACAACTCTAGAGAGAGCAATTAATCAAAGAAGCCTATAGAATTTGTAGTATTGTCTTGAAATTACCAGCTTTGGGTGATCTTCCTAGAGGTCTTTTGAAAAGCAATGCTTTCGTGAACTTGAGATATCAGGAATTCAATTAATGAGCCTGAAGAGCAAACAGAGGAGGAAATTTGTGAGGTGAGACGGAGCCTTGTTTATGATTTAATTCATTTTGGAGCGAGGAGCCTATAGAGAAAGCATAAAAAGGAAAATAAGCTGCCATCACTGTCTAAGAGAAAAAGTCAACCTTTTCCAGTTACTCAGATCTTCTCGTAACGAAAGGGCAAAGGGGGAAAAAAAATAAATGTTTTATTGCTGGAAGAAGACCCTCATGCTCAATGCCTTCATTTTATAGTTCAAAAAGCTGAGAGCCTGTGAAATGAACCCATTTTCTCACAGTCACAAATGTAACTGGTGGAGATGCAGGTCTGGAAAACTTGGCTCCGTCCTTAGAGCTTCTATGCATCTGTCACGCCAAACTACATTCTGGCTAATCTAGGGTCTAAATTTGACTTCCATACACACCAAATTCTAAAATTATGTACATTTTGCCTTGAGATATGTTCAGGCATTAGTCCTTTCACAAGACAAATAACTTCTGCCTTAATTTCTTAACAGGAAACCAGGGGAAGGGAACTAACACTATTTGTGGACTTACTATGTGTTTATGATAATATGATGTATTTTAAATACATTGGAACTTTCAATCTTCTTAGTAGCCTTATCCAGTAGGTATGACTGGCTCAGTTTTTGATATGAAAATAGACTCAGATGGGAGTGGTGCCTGTGGCTCAAAGGAGTAGGGCGCTGGCCCCATATACCAGAGGTGGCGGGTTCAAACCCAGCCCTGGCCAAAAACTGCAAAAAAAAAAGACTCAGAGGGGTAAATAACTTGTCCAATTTCATAAATTCCACAGTTCCAAGGCCAAGATTTTTCTGACTTAAAACCCATATTGTTTCTACGACATGATGCATCCTTGCTAACAGTGATTGCAACAACTTCCAGTTCCGACAATGAAGTATTCATACTACACCTTTGATTGTCAGAGAAATCCATATCAATTGATTTTTTTTTAAATTAGGCACGCATTTTTATAAGTTTTTTTCTTCTCATTTGTGAATACACAATGCATTTCAATTTCACTAATAAAGTGCTGGGGTTTTTTTTTCTATTGAAATTATGAAAATTGGACTTCATCGTAAAGTGTATTAGGAAAGACAGAGTCAGGGAGAAGCTCTTGTAATAACAGATTCTTAGTGATATGTAAACATTTTTCTATTACATATAGTTAATTTCCAAAAGCTACATGACAAACGACCAACATTTCTACTAAAATGCACTAGCAATTATGTGTGATATATTGTAAATAATTTTCATCATCTAGTAGATTTCATTAACTTTGTTAAGAAACGAGTCAATAAATGCAGTAAAACAAAAGCAGAAAAATAGAAATATTTGGCTCACAAAGACCAAAATAGTGTATCATTAAACCCATACTCATTCAAGTTCCCATTCTGTGAAAAACTCAAAATTTGTGTTTGAAATTTGTGAGGTAGGCCTATTACTTGGTTAGAAGTCAATGCACTTACTTGTGGCTAAATAAAATGTAAGCTATTAAATAGTGACAATTTGATACACTTTCTCATTTAGGACATTCTAGTGTATAAATACAGAATTAAAACTAATAAAAACAAAAAGTATCCCTTCTTGTGCATTATATTTTATAAAGCCCTATTTAATACGTGTGTGTGTGT
>NW_003852431.1:14002923-14007384 GCF_000181295.1 Otolemur garnettii
AAAAAAAAAAAAAAATATATATATATATAGCAAGCATAGTAATACTATATTGCCCTTTGGCACCATGTACCATTTATAGCATGTTAGATGCTATAACAAATAAACCCCATGGAAGTAGTTTAGCATAATAATTGTTTATTTCTTGCTCATATGAGTATCATTCCATGGCAACACTCCAAGATGTGTGATGACATCACCCTGACCCAGAGCACCTCAGGGCCAAGTCAGCACATTTGTTTATTGGAAACAATCCAGATCAAGTGCTACCCAATGACCAAAATGTGGATGGTACAAATGTTCTCCATAGTCAGTTAGTGTATTGACAGGGACATTTACAAAATACGTGGTGTTTACTTAACTTTGTCTACCATATCAAGATGTTGGATTTCTGTTACAGGAAAAAAGAAAAGCGTTAAGTTTTAGGAAATAATAAAACCGCATCTATACTTAGAAAGATCACTTTGGTGGCATTATAAAGATTCATTTATTTAAAGGAGTTACGTCAGTCAAGGAGACAATTTTTGAAGTTGTGGTCAGAGCAAGATGAGAATTGGAAAGTAATAGTGTTGGAAAAGAGGAAGCCATTGGTGAGGGTGTATTGAGAACTGAGAGAAACTGCACAGCCAGGTAGGAGGAGTTAGGAAAGCTGTATGATTGGAAGGGTTCTAAGTGGAACAAACAGGGGATTATGGGTACTGAGGGTGTGCTGTATTGCTTTTCCCTTTATTCCTGATATTATTTGAACATATTAACTGTATTGAAAAAATTTCTGTATTTTCAAAATGCCAATGATAGCCATTATCTTCTTCCCCTTAGATACAGGAAAAATGGTAGCCATGTTAATAAGAAATAATTATCCGGTAAAGCTTGTTCTTTTAGGTTTATCCAATAGACTATTTATGCTTTGACCTTTAACATCAAACTCAATCTACCAGACTCTAATTAATGACAGCCATGCTGAAGGGTTTAGGGTGATGTATACTGATGTCTGCCACATATTTGAAGTGAATCGAAAACAAAATGGACTGACAGATAAGTGGTGAACATTGCAAAATGTTAAATAAGTATAGAATTTAAGAGGTAAATAGGTGAGTGTTCACTATGTAATTCTTTCAACTTTATTTTTGAAAATATTTATATTTTATGGTAATAAAAACATTGCTTCACCAGGCTCTTGTCTGCCTACCTCTTTTTCTGACTCTACCACTGTCTGGAATTGATAGAGTACTTTCTGCTAAACACGGGGTAGGCATTCCACCTTAGCTAAGTCAATCATGATACCCTATCAACCGGGCCAGACTTATTGATATTTGGGTATTCACATGATCTACCAGAAGGCCAAATGGAGTATTTTTTGAAGCCTATTTCTTCTGGAGATTGTGGGGGAGAGTCTGTTTCCTCACTGGGAGGGTTCAGGGTTGTGAACTTTAAAATAGGAAATTTCCAAGTTTTACAGAAGCCTGAGAGGGTAAATCCAACACCAAGAAAGAGGCAAAGCCAGCACATGAATCAACTAAGTCTCCTTAGGTGCTGAAATGGTGAGTCTCTTCCTGAGGTCATTCATGCAACCCTGATATTCTCAGTCTTTTCCTGGATCTGATGAGCAGGCCCAAAATATTTCTAATGAATTCTTCCTTCCGAAATGTCTCTTTGCCTAATCTAGTTCAATTTGAGTGTCTGTGTGTCTCAGAACAAAAAGAGTATTGGACTAACCCAAGAGCTAATGTGTATGTTATGGTAGGGACAGCACTGAGTTGACCTCAGTGGCCCACACTGGGGTCACACGACGATTTGTAACTTGCTTCTGGACAGTTGAATGTGTCAAAAGTGACAGAGGAGTCACTGCTTTGATTATCTTGTGTAATAGAGGACTCTGTCTTACCAGCCTGAGCATAGGTATTTTCCTATTGTCCTTGAAGAAATAAATTGCTATGATGTGAGAGGACCTGTGAAAAGGCCACTGACTGCTGAGTGGGCCCCACTGACAGTCACTAAGAAATGGGGCTTTGGGCCTTACAAAGCCAGGAACAGAATTCTGCCAACAACAAAGTGAGCTCGCAGGAGGACCCTGAGCTCCAGAAAGCAATGCAGCTTGGCTGATGGTTAGACTACAAAGACCTCAAAGGGAAGTTCCCTGCACCTGCGCCTGCACATCTGATATAAATAAATTGTAACATTTTAAAACATATATGCTGTTGTGAGCTGCTAAATTTGTCATAATTTGTTACCCATCAACAGAAAACTAATACAGATTTTGAATACATACTATATGCCAGCTGGGAACTAGGTTATTAGTTTGAGTCCATTATCTCCTAGAACCTTTATAACAATTTTGAATCTTCAGTCCTACCTTTACAGTCATTTAGTAAGTGGTAAACCTGATAAAACAGAAGATTCAATACCTTTAGTGATAATATCAACAAAGCTCTATAAGGTAAAGCCTTGACTCAAACTCTAATTAGGTTGCCCCTAAAGCTGATGGTTATTCGAGCTCATGGCATCTCCAAATCTTTTCCTAATAAATGTATCAACATCACAGTATCTTAACACAGGCTAGGATTATTGCAAAAGTCTCGAATTACTTTTTCATTGCACTATTCACTGTCCTCTCTTCCCCCAAATCTTTCACCAAACCAGGTTACCACATTGTTTCCAAATGCTCTGATGGCTCCACAATGCCTGTGGAGGACAGGCGAAACTAGTTTGCAGTGTGTTAAAGGCTTTCTGTAATTTGGCTGCTTAGGTTCAGCCACAGGAGTTTTAGGTGTACAACTGAATGTTTATTGTGTTTGTCTGGGGTGGGGGTGGGGGGATGCAAGGGAAACTTGTGTCACAGTGTTGCTTCTTCAGGTTCAGTGGAAGCAGCTAAGCTGTTCTATTCAATGTAAGAATAAAATCAAATAATACATCTAAATGTTAACTGATTTGTAAGTGCTAAGGAGATGAGTGTGCCAGAATGGAAATCATATGGGCCGGGAATTCCCCTTCTGTTGACCACAGAAGGTATAGGCATAATCTATCAAGAACAGAATGCACGCCATACTTTGTTCATTAGCATTTAAAGAGGATGTTTGGCATCAGACAACAAATACAATGCTTGCAAGATCTTGGCAGCAGAGTATTTGTCAGTTAATGACAATCCACAGCTTTTAAGAAAAAGACTAATGCCCAATGTTGTGTTGAAATTGTTTCATTTTCGCTAACTAAAATAAAATTCGATTAACTTAAAACCATTGCGTTTCCAGACACCACATTTCCACCGTGGCAATCAGGCCTTAAGAAAAAAAAATGAATACTATCTGAACAGCAGGGAGAAAATATGCTTCAGAAACTCTAAAGAGCCATCAGATGGCAATAACTTAGCAAACCATACCCGAAAAAAGAAAATATACGAAACAGGTAAAAAGAGAAGATATACATAAAAATGAAAACAGAAAATATGCAATACAGGTAGAAATAGAAGTCGGGGCAGTTGTATCGGTTAGTTGGCTAACACAGCCTAGAAAAGAACATGTATCATGTTGATTGCAGCCCTGTATATGACTCAATTGTATTTTGGACTTTATCTGGTTTGTTAGCTATAGGGTTCATCGTTGTTCATACCAGGAACTCAACAATAACCTTTATAGTATGATTCATACACATACACAAACATGCGCATTTCTATTCGGTTTTGCTAAATGATGCCACCTTCAAAGTTGATGTGATTTCAAAAGAAATAGTTTGTAAGATTGGTGGCTTAGAAATGCAGTCAATATAAAATTTTAAGTGATAAGATTTTTTTAACATATATGTATGTGTAATTAAAACATCATATGTAAATGTGTTGTATATTAAACTAATGTATATATCAATCAGATTCACATGTACATGTATGCGTGTAAAGAAAAGGGTCTTGCATATACGTTTAAATATATAAAACTCAATTTGGGCAGGGATGAGGTAAAATTGAAGCTCATACACTGCTAGGAATGTAAATTAATACAGATTTTGTTTTAGAAACAATTTTGTCATAAATAATATTTATACCTTTTAATCCGGTAATTCCTTTTCTGTACTATTAGAAAAGTGTAGCAAAATATATGTTTACACACAAAAATATATCCTCTCAGTGTTATTTACAACAATAATTTGATATATTATCAGTATTCCTATTCATGTGACATCCATAGGATAGAATTTCATGAAGTTGTTAATATGGATCTACAAAGAGATATTTATCCAGTGACTAAAATAATTATGATTATTTATGTATTTATTCAATTAATTGAATAAAATTCTCATATGTACCAGACCCTGGACTAAATACTTGCATGGGAAATGCCTCCCAATTTATAAAAGGAAGATATAAACATAAACAAATAGGTCAACTAAATTATTATACTTTTTTTTTTTGAGACAGAGCCTCAAGCTGTCCCCCTGGGTAGAATGCCATGACATCACAGCTCACAGCAACCTCAA
>NW_003852431.1:14008687-14025947 GCF_000181295.1 Otolemur garnettii
GCACAAAATAGTTTTCTTCTGCCAAGGATCTTCTCTTTATACAATTACAGGTTAATCGTTAGGTTTTGTAGGGACCAAAATATTCTGTGGGACAGCAGGTTTCCTCTACAACCCTTGTAATTTTCCTTAGATGGGGAACAAAACCACTCTTTGTCCTTTTCTCAATAAATATATCCTCAGCAATGGCATTTCTGCAGATCTCAGATAGACTTAAACTGGGAACGCTGCTTTACAGTTTGAAACATGGAAAAATCAAAGCCAAGAATGAGACACATTCTACAAAGCTGTAAAAGGGACAACCAGTAAGAGAAATATTCAGTAGGAAGAACTAAGACCCTGCTCAGATGCCTTCTTAGTTATGACAATTTTCATAACATTAACCTTGGCTTATGCATTCATTGGTTCTTGGTCAAATCCAAGTTGTGTTTACTTTTGGGGAACACGTGGAGACACGCACTGTGAGACTGAGCACAGAAGCCAAGAGGCATAAAGCGTTCTTGCCCATGGAAAAGGGCAATCAGAGGAATAAACAGCCAGGAACAGCAAGAGTGAGTGTAACAAGGAAGAACTGGAGGGTGAAGGACATTTTAACATGTCTCAGCAGGGACAGGAAAACCTCTCTGGGTCTCTAGGCATAGGAGGGCTGAGGGAGATGACATTAAACCCCACCTCACTCTTTGTTACAATACAGTAACTGCTGACCTTATCAGTCTGGAAAATTAAATAATCATTCAAAGGGATGAGCAAGGAAATGGTGAACTTTTACTTTTAACTCATAAACTCTCAGGTGGTCCTGGATGTCTTTGCGTTATTCAAACGATACCTAGAGAGACTGAGAAACTCTGCTGAACAACAGACACTGCACTAAGGGCTAGACAAATATGCTCGAGAGATAGTTCGGAGTCAGATCGGAAAGATGAACATGCAGAAACATAATTACATTACAATGTGATAAATGCTTTTGGTGATGATTTTATTTATAAAACGATTGGCATAGGAAGAAAAAAGCAAACAAACCAACCCTCTAGGTTAATGTAGAGGAAACTTTATACAAGAGGGGACATTTAACCTGTAATTCACAAGACGATTTGAAATTTACAAAGGAAAAAGACAGTAAAGGGCTTTTCAGACAGAGAGATCATAAACAAAGTCACAGAAGGATGGAAAATGATGCCTTTCATAAAACAGTTTTAAACAATTGGATCATACACTGAGCACAGCACGGGGCATGATTGGGTAGGAGCTCATTTTGGGAGACAAATGTAACTGTATTAATTCAAACTGGAGTAGCAAAGAACAAAATTAAGAGAATCTGTAAAGTAATCCCACTTACTAATATAGATGAAACAACTCTAAAAAGATACCGAGATCTCTAACTCAGAAGTATTTTTTAAAAAATACAAAGAGAGTAGTAAACCCTCTTTGAGAAAATTTAGAGCTGATTTTCTCTTTTGGGTTCACAAATTCTTTTAAATATTATAATCATATCTTTAATATTTTCTTATTCTCATTGAACATTAGATATTATTGCAAGGTTGCAAACATTTAAAAATGACCTGACCTAAAGAAGGAAGCATATTAGTATGTAATTTCACCTCCCAGAGATAACCTCAGGGGCAAGTCCGCAGTTATCTTTCTATATACTATGAAAATAATCTCTACCTCTATATTATAACATATATTTTATTCTCTATATGCAGAATGAGATCAGCATAGTTATTTTTCACTTTTATAAAAATGTAGCAATTTTAAAAATCCATATAGCATGTATTTACAGAATTATAAAAATATTTCAATAGGGAAAAATCCGTAAGTGGATTTTCTGGATCAAAGAATATTGGTAGGTCATTTAAAAATGACCTTACTTATTACTGTGCTCTTGGCTGTGCAGAAGATGTTAGTTTGATCAGATCCTAGTAATGTATTTTTGGTGTTGCTTCAATTGCCTGGGGGTCCTCCTCATAAAATATTTTCCCCAGGCCAATTTCTTCAGGTGTTTTCCCTGTACTCGCTGCTAGTATTTTTATAGTTTCATGTCTTAAGTTTAAATCTTTTATCCAGTGAGAATCAATTTTTGTTAATGGTGAAAGGTGGGGGTCCAGTTTCAGTCTTCTGCAGTCAGTTCACCCAGCACCATTTGTAAAATAGGGAGTCTTTCCCCCACTGAATGTTTTGATAAGCTTGTCAAAGATCAAATGATGATAAGTAGCTGGGTACATCTCCTGGTTCTCTATTCTGTCCTGTAAATCTACCTGTCTATTTTTGTGCCAATACCGTGCTGTTTTGATCACTATACATTTATAGTATAGCCTGAAGTCTGGTAACGTGATACTTCCTGATTTGTTTTTATTACTGAGTAATGTATTGGCTATTCAAGATTTGTTTCTGATTCCATATAAAATGAAACACTATTTTTTCAAGCTCTTTAAAGTATGACAATGGTGCTTTAATAGGGATTGCATTGAATCTGTAGATTGCTTTGGGTAGTATGGACATTTTAACAATGTTGATTCTTCCCAGCCATGAGCGTGGTGTGTTTTTCCATTTGTTAACACTTTCAGCTATTTCTTTTCTCACAGTTTCATAATTCTCTTTATAGAGATCTTTCACATCCTTTGTTAGGTTAATTCCCAAATATTTCATCTTCTTTGGCACTAGTGCACAACGTAAGGTATGGCACACCGCCTGGGTGCAAGACGCAACTACAAAAGGGACTTTATCCAATAAATGCAAACGTTGTAACCTAATTGTTTGTACCATCACATTAATCTGAAATAAAAAATTATTTCCATAAATAAATAAATATGACCTTAAAATATATATTTTGCATTCTCCACATCTTGCTAATGCAGAACATTGCCAATCCTTAAAATCTTTGAAATCGTTGCCTCAGACCTATAAAAATATCTTTCATTGGCTTAACTTATACTTTTTGACAATTAATGAAGATAACCATATTTTAATAAGCATTTAGCAATAGTCATCCCTCAGATAAACCTATTAGCTATGATATTGACAGTGTACAAGGCTTTAATAATGTTCTTTAATGGTCCTTTCATGATCTAGTTCATTTGGGGGGGCTAGTTTATTGTTCTTATTCATTTAGAGGGCTCTTTATATAGTGTTCATTTATGTTTATTGAGAGTTTAACATGTGCCAGGTACTCTTCTAGGCACTGGGGATAAGATAGTGAAGAAAACAAATAGAGCTGCCCTCAGGAGCTAACCTCCCATGGGGGGGAGGGGCAAGAAGAAAGCATATACATACCGGAAAGGCTTTGTCAAAGTAAATCACTAAGAGTGATGCGAAACGTGATGGTACATGGGGAGAAGAAAAGATCCCTCTGATGGAGGTGAGAGGTGAGCAGACTAAAAGTGAGGAATGGGCCATGTGGGAACACCAAGCGGGAGCATTGTAAGCAGAGGAAGCAATGCGTGCACAAGGCTGCCTTAGTGATATGCTTTAACTTAGAGTCCCTCATGGATATTACAAATTAAAGAACCAAGTACTCACATTTACTAAGACAAGAATTTTGTATGCCTTGTACTTCTCTTGATTACACTCAGATATATTGAAAAAAATAGAAGCAGATTATTTCTAAGTTTTTCTTACCTTATAATTCATATTTTAAGATTTTTTTTGTGATTAGTACATTATATCTTACACACAGTATCAGGTTTTTTTTCAGAGTTTAAAATAGTTCATTGCCCCATAAGCCTCCTAATTAATTTGTTTAATTCTATGTTAAAATCTTTATGACAATACAGTTTTTACTTGGCTAGAGTACTTCCCTTGAAGATTTTTATGAATGTGTTTGTTAAAAATATTGTTTCCTAGCGTTGCTGAGCCTTTTATATGAAAAGTTTCACAGTCTTTCAGCACAGAAAATACTTTTCTGCTCAAACCTTCTTTCTTTCTTAAGTCTCATCTATTATCTATGTCTAATTTTTTTCTCTCATAATTTTCAATTTCAGACCATTTTACTCCATAGTATGATTTCTGAAGTTGGACTTTAAGATCAGTAATTCTGATTGGGGACACTCTATTCTATTTTTCCCTCATTCCTCTCAGGGATTTATTTTAGTGTTTTTGATTTTACAAAGTCCTTTCTTTCTATTTGTTGGTTTGTCCCCTTATGTGGCAGCCTGGATCCAATCAATAAAATTTTTAATGCCATTATCTTTCCATTACTACCGAGATTGAACAGTAGACATTTCAAGTTCTCTTCTACTTCCTCCATTAAAATGTCAGTGGGAGACACTTGATCTACCTGCACAGATCAATCCCCTCTTGCCATTTCTGACTCCTATTACATATCCAGTGAGTCTTCATTGTATGATCCTGGTAATAAACATAGGCAAGCAACCTCCATCAGAACGACTGTAAAGTCCATTTGATAAAACTGTCTGGGATTACATTCCAGCGCTTCACTTACTACCTTACCTGGGTAATGTACCTCTCTTTCTTCATTTGTAACATAAAGATAATAATAGAACTAAACTCACAGAGTCATCGTGCTGTTAAATATATAAAATACTTTGCCAGTGCCTGGTGCATAGTGAGCACTCAGGGAATCAAAGGGAGGGCAGATACAGAAAGCATTGGGATTGCAAAACAAATTGTACTAGGGAATGGAAAACATCAGGATAATAACAAAGACCAATTATTGACCCTAAAAGGTATGTATTATTTGAGAGAGAACAATGTTTAAGGTGAAGAAGCTTCCAAGAAATAATTTGTCAAAGGGCATAGAACTCAGGGGGTTCAGAGCCACGATTTAAATCTCTGCTGTTTCAATGCTTCTCATGAATTTGGGTCCCCAAGAGAGTGTGGAAAGATAAAAATTCATCTCATTCCTGATGCCCACTTGAACATATTGCAAATTTTAGGGGAAGAAATCACTAAATTGATCTGTATGCCAGGCTTTAAGAGATCCAGATGTGCCAAAATCTCACATTAAAAAACAGATTAATTAGGAATATTTTTTTACATGTTAATAGCAGTGCCTGGGAACTAGAAAAGACTTGGGGATAAAAACATCTGAGAAGTGAGTCAGAACACCTGGAGCAGAGCATCTCCAGTGTGAATCAGTCTTTCTTGGGAAAATAGGTCTATGGAGATGAAGTTCTTATGAGCTCCTCTCTACCCCTGCTAATTTCTGTCTTTCACAAATAACTATATTCTACCATCTAAGTTAAAAGACCTCATTGGATTTGTGTGCTTGTTGCCATTATGTTCAGTCATTGACTCTTTCATTCAATAGGTATTTATTGAGCAACTACTATACCCCAGGCACTATCCAAATACACATAAAAATTCACTCAAGGGCTTCCTCTTAACAAAGGAAAAACAGTATCAAAAGTTAAGTCAAGCCTCTGACTGTTGCAACAAACATTTCTCAAAACTTTGAGACCACAATTCTCCACCTTCTACCACCACCACCACCACCCTTGACTCTCTCGAACCCCGTCCCATCTGGGTTGGGAGAGCTTGCTCAGCCCAGATGTGGCAGCTGAGCTGCAGTGTGTCTGCATTTCCTTTCCCTTTCCCTGCTACAATCTGGCTGCATATTTCCCCAGAGGGAAAAAGGAATTGTCAATCAGTGCATCACAGGAAATCAATGAGGATCTGAGTCAAAGAGAGAGGACACACCGCTGTCTGGGGGAGGTGGCCACCTTAAAGAGTCTGAAGAGCAGGGGTGTGGAGAGCCAAGGGCACGCCAGGCAGTCATAACAGATGGGCCATGTTGTGCTCAGGCTGAGGTAAAATGTAAGCAAATGGTTTCTTTTGTATTTTTACACGGTGGAAAAATCCTTATAACAAGGGTTGGAAAGAGACATCGTAGGGTATTGTTCAGCGGCCTTCTCTGTTCACCATCATGGACTAATTTTAAGCTAATTAAGGGTAAAGAAATTAGATTAGAAACCTGATTCCGAAGGTCTTATACACCCAAAACACAAGTGAAGTAATGGAACCCAGCTAGCCATACGTGCATTTAAAAATCTTTACTGACTGAAAGACAATGGAGAAATAATGGTTGGCAAAAGCAATGTTTTAACCAGTCCAAAAGCTTCTATTCAGGGAAAAAAGGAGAAGCAGCCATTTAAAATGGTACTTTGTGTCAGTAAGTTTATTAAATAGAAAGACTGGCAATCCTGAGTAAAAGTAGACTGTCCATCCAATTAAATTACAGAATATTAAAAAGGTCAAAGCAATATAGAAGTCTTCTAATTCATGGAAAACACTAAAATTCTGATTTCTCATACTCCTGACAAAGATTGTAATTGCGATTTGAAAAGGGTAAAATATTTATCTAGTCCTTTGACAAAGATTGAAATGAGAATGTGACTGGTCACAAATGTAACCTCACAAATGTAACGTGAAAACTAATTTTGAAAAAAAAAAAAGAAGGTTGAGCCAGGATACCTTTTTTTGTCTCTGCAAAGACAATCACAAAATGGTTATAACCAAACCATTTATATTTTTAATCTTTTAACACATACTTAGACATTATCTATTTATGCGTAACTTTGTATTACTTAGCTAAAGTCTCCATGAGTTTTCTTTTTTTTTTTTTAAGTTCCCTGTGATTTCTTTTTCTTTTCTTTTCTTTCCTTTTTTTATTGAATGGTAACTATGTACATTAATGCATTTCTGGGGTACAGTGTGGTGTTTTCACATACAATTTGAAACATTTCATCAAACTGGTTAACATAGCCTTCATGTCATTTACCTAGTTCTTGTGCCAAAACCTTCATATTCTATTCTTAGAAAGGTTCACTTGTACCCTTGTAAGATAAACCACAGAAGTGATCCCTCCAATCCTCCTCCCTCCACCCATTCTCCCCTCCCCTATCCCTTCCCCCTCCCCATATTCTTAGGCTGTTATTAGGTCTCCATGAGTTTTCATGTCACATAAGCCTTAACTCTTCATCTTTTCTGTGGGCCATTTTTTGGTTTTCTATTAAGATTTCATTTACTTCATCCACTTTTAAAGATGTTCAAGAACGGGAGCCTGGTATGTGCATCCAATATTTCTAAGGGATATGGAGTATAAATTGCAACGTGTGCACAATAATGGCGTGACTTTGTTTGTAATAAACATTTAAAATGACTGACTTTCTCATAAATACACTAAGTAGAATGATCTATGAGATTTCTAATTTATTCTTGTTTAAAATTTAACCATGCTTTTTTAAAGCATATCAATTTTGTTAATACCATGTAATTAAAACATGTCAGTGCACAGCAAGTTTTAGTCTAAATTAATGACTATGAGAATTATTTTAATTAAATAACCAATTATAGAAAAATCGCAAGCATGAGAGCTGACATTTAAATGAATTTCATTTAAATTGCTTCTTAACATTGTCCCATCTAGGACACTAATGCAAAATGAACTATTGTATCAACTTAGATTATCACTATTTTTGTATGCACATAATGTATTCATATTCAATCACTGGAACTGAGTAGAATATTTGGTATTGATCTAAAACTGCTATTAATAAAAACACAACAGAACGAGCTAACGTAAAAACAAACCATCTTTCTTTTCTTTTTTTTAAATATGGACTTCTAAATGGTATTACAATTCTCACAGGAAAAAAATGTTTATGCCTTTGGGTTTTATATATAATTAAATCAGGATACTTTAGCTCCATTTTTAAGTGAATGTCCTTTTACAACTCTGACGTCCCGCACATAGTGGGGCTCCTCATATGCTGGTGATCAGTGGTAACATAGCTATTTCTTTGTCTTCTTTTTTTTTTTTTTTCAAATGTGCTATTGTGGTGTAAGGGTTCTCCTTAAGAATTAGACAATTCAAGACTTTATTAGATAAGAAGTGTACCTGTTCTATGACAATTCAGCTGGATGTCTGTTTATATGTTTGATTCTATAAGGCTCAAACACTATAATGTCATTTTCTCTACTTAAATTTTTGCAACTATTTTTTAATATTATGTAATTAAGTTTTGCTGTTCATTTCACATTCATTCTTCCATAAGTTAATGGATTTTTTAAAAAGCTAAACCTATTGTAATTTTGCCCACTAACAGGTTTTAACTTTATAAAACTTTAAAATTCTATTAAGAGAAAATTCTTTTAAATTCTCTTCTAGGAGAAGAAGAGAATGGCTGAACAAAAGCCAGATTTATCCCAATTGTGCTGCCTTATTTATTGAGAAATGCCAGTAGGGAAGGAACTATAGAAAAAGTTAAAGTTGGTTTAGATACAAAAGGATATTGAACACATTTTGATTCATTGCCACACTGTATGTAAAATTTTAAAGGAAGTGTTGTATCTATGTATAACAATTACTCCTTGGTTTACTGGCATATTACATAATTTGATACAGAAATTATGATTCTAGATGGACTACTGATGACCTTTTATTTATTTTTTTCTAATATTAGCTTTATACATCCCTCTGGAGGGAAATCTTATTTATTTAGTAGTTTGCAATCTATAATAAAAAGAGCTTTCCTCACATTTTGCTGGAGAAAGAAGCAACTATACTTAGATTTGACTGGTTAATTGTTCTTCTTCATTGGAATGCATTAGAGTATGTGGCTTAATTGTTATGTTCCTATTTGCAGACATCACTTTTTTATCATCAAAAATTAGTTAATGTCAGAAAAACGAGAGTATTTTTCTACATATTTTGTCTTGCTATCACTTTAAAAATAAAGAGGAAAAGAAAAGGCTACTGCATTTGTTGTTCATTGATTAACCAGTAATGTTATGTATAAATAATGTATCTGACAGTATGGCAGCCCACTTGGGACATTATGCCATTTACTACAAAATAGGATGCAACATACAACTGAGCAGCGCGAACAAATTAAACATCTTTCCTTGGTAACTTCAGCATTTTTATTAGGTGATAAACATCACAGTGAGAGGAAAGCAGATGTACTTATTTCGGTAATATTAACCTTAATCGAAAGCTAACTTGACATATAGCATAATACTTTTGCTTTATAAAATTTTATCCAATAACAATGGACACAAAATTATTCAAGGTCATTATGAGATAAAATCTGTAAACATTAATGACTGCCTTGTGTATCATTTCATCTATAGCTAGTGAATTATATTATTAATATTGATGAAAAAAATTTCAATATAAATCTAGTGTCCTATAAGCATAAAAAATGCCCAAATACTTTCAATGTCATAATTCTTTTGCCTTAACAAGTATGTCTTAGGGTGTTATTTGACTATGTGTGAACTTCATTCCTTCAGGGCTGGGTTTAATATAATCCCCAAACTCTTTTAGAAGCAAGTAAAGAGTGAATAAAATTAAGAGCAGTTATGTAATTAGCAATCAACATCTATCTTTCCTCCATTCTTGTTTTATTCCAATATTTACTCTTGGGGATACAAAGATAAAAAAGCTAGTCCTTAAAGAAATTAATAACTGTGAGGTTGAAAACAACTGTTAAAAGTCCATTTACTATACAAGATGTGTTGTTAAAACACATTCATCCTCTCTCCCTTCCCATCTACCTGCCTTTCATTCCAAAATTTTTAGTGTGTTCTCACCATGTGTCAGACATCCTTCTAGGAGATTTGGTATACAGCAGTAAACAAAATAGACAAAGATTCTCCCCACATCATTGTTATATACTACGAGGGAGAAATAGTCCATTAACAATAAACGTAATAAATACAAAAGTTATATTGCATGTTATGAGAGAGAGTGCCACGGGAGGAAAAAGGAAAAGAAAGCAAATGAAGGTAAAGAGGCAGGGGAAGAAGTGGTTGTGAAAGGAGGTGTCAGCATCGTCATCATTGAGGAAGGTGTGCAAACTATTTGAGCAAAGATTGAAGGAGGTTAAAAATTAGCCTTAGCTGAGAGGAAAGTGAACCCGGCAGAGAGACCACCAGTACAATGTTCCTAAATTGGGATCCTGCCTAACATTTCCAAGGAGCTATAAGGAAGCCAGTTAGACTGTAAGCAAGGAAAATTCTGAGAGGAGTTTGGATCATAGAAGGCCTTATGGGCCATTGTGAGAAATGTGGCATTTGTAAGAAATGGGGCTCAAGGCTCTATGTACAGTATTGGCACAATCTGACTTATGGTGTAAAGAATCACCCTGTCCTCTGCACTGGCAATTCGCTATAGAAAATTCCTGGTACATGAGTCTACTAGAGCCATAACAGAATATCCCAGACTGGGTGGTTTGAACAACAGAAATTGATTTTCTCACAGTTCTGAAGGTTAGACATTCAAGAACAAGGTGCTGGAAACACTTCCCACCTCTCTTAGAAAGCAGAGGGAGCCAGGCCTCTGCTCTGGTGGTGGCTATGGGTGGAACAGATCTGGAATGGAAACACAGGCCCTGTGAGCAAAGGCTAAAACTTGGACCCAGAGTTATTGATTCACTAGAATTGGACAGAGATCAGCTAGAACAAGACAGAGCCACTTAGCCCCACCATACCAAGCAGGTCCCCAGTGTCACAGGCCGTAGTATTGCAAAGTTCTTTGCAAAGCTGTAGAGGAAAACCAGTAGTCACCAGTCCCAGCTTTTGGGCAAAGGGCTTGTTAATCACTACTCCAGGAGCCCCCAATCCAATTTCACCTTGTCTGCTCAGCTAGCCAAATGGTGAAAAATAATCATGGTGTGAAATCAGCAGAAAAACTCTGACAACATGAATAATCAGAGTAGATCAACTCCTCCAAGGAACAACAAGGTGGACACACTGGAAGATACCATTCATAAACAAATGGCTGAGATGTCAGAAATTGAATTCAGAATTTGGATCGCAAATAAGATTAACTGAATGGAGGTAAAGTTGGAATTAGAAATTCAAGGAGCATTTCAAAAGTTGTCTCAAGAATTCAATGAATTCAAAGACAAAATTACCAAAGATTTTGACACATTGAGGCAAGAACTTGCAGCCCTCAAAGATCTGAGAAATACAGTAGAATCCCTCAGTAACAGAATGCAGCAGGCAGAAGAAAGGATCTCTGACATTGAAGACAAAGCTTTTGAATGCTCCCAAACATTCAAAGAGGAAGACAAGTGGAGAGCAAAAACAGATCATTCTCTCAGAGCGCTCTGGGATAATTCGAAGAGATCTAATATTCACCTTATAGGAATTCCTGAAGGTGATGAGGTGGCTTCGAAGGATACAGATGCTCTTCTTCATGAAATAATCAAAGAGAATTTCCCAGACAGGTCAAGAATTCTGAAATTCAGATAGCAGACAGTTTTAGAACACCAGCACAACTCAACCTAAATAAAGTATCTTCCAGACACATTATAATTAACTTTGCTGAATTTAATATGAAGGAGAAAATTCTGCAAGCAGCCAGAAGAAAACTACAACCTACAAGGGAAAGAATATTAGAATGACTGCAGCTCTTTCTGCTGAAACTTTTCAAGCTAGAAGAGAGTGGCCATCAACCTTTATCCTCATAAAACATAATAACATTCAACCCAGGATCTTGTATCTAGCTAAACTGAGTTTCATTTATGATAGAGAAATTAAATACTTTAATGACATTCAGATGTTGAAGAAATTTGCCATAACTAAACCAGCTCTCCAGGATATTCTCAGATCTATCCTCCATTGTAACCAGCACAATTTTCTACCACCAAAGTAAACTCACTCAGAAACCTTTGATCAAATTCCAATTTCTACAGTGGTGAAAGGATTAAAAATGTCCACTGGACTTTTGAAAAACTCGATACCCAAAATTCTACCAGGCTTATCAATATTCTCAATTAATGTGAATGGCTTAAATTGTCCTCTAAAGAAGCATTGGTTGCCTGACTGGTTACAAAATCTCAGGACATATATCTGCTGCATACAAGAATCTCATCTTACCTTAAAAGATAAGTATAGACTCAGGGTGAAGGGATGGTCATCTATATTCAGGCAAAAGGAAATCACAAAAAAGCAGGTGTTGCAATTTTATTTGCAGATACAATAGGCTTTAAACCAACAAAAGTAAGGAAAGATAAGAATGGTCAATTCATATTTGTAAAGGGTAACACTCAACATGATGAGATTTCAATTATTAACATTTATGCACCAAATCAGAATGCTCCTCAATTTATGAGAGATATTAACAGATATGAGCAACTTGATTTCTTCCAGCACCATAATAGTCAGAGATTTTAACACCTCTTTGGCAATGTTGGATAGATTCTCCAATAAGAAACTAAGCAATGAAATTTTAGACTTAAACTTAACCATTCAAAAATTGGATTTAACAGATATCTACAGAACGTTCCATCCTAACAAAACTACATTCTTCTCATCACAACAATACGCATTCTTCTCATCAGCCCATGGAACATCCTCCAAAATTGATCATATCTTAGGTCACAAGTCTAACCTCAGCAAATTTAAAAGAATAGATCTTATTTCTTGCATCTTCTTGGATCATCATGGAAAACAGTTGAACTCAGTAACAACAGGAATCTGCACACTCATACAAAAATATGGAAACTAAATAACCTTCTGTTAAATGATAGCTGGGTCATAAATGAGATTAAGAAGGAAATTACCAAATTTTTGGAACAAAACAATAATGAAGACATGAATTATCAGAACCTCTGGGATACCACAAAAGCATTCCTAAGAGGGAAATTTATAGCATTGCAAGCCTTCCTCAAGAGAAAGGAAAAAGAAGTTAACAACTTAATGGGACATCTCAAGCAACTATAAAAGGAAAAACATTGCAATCCCAAACCCAGAAGAAGAAAATAAATAATCAAAATTAGAGCAGAATTAAATGAAATTGAAAACAAAAGAATTATACAACAGATCAATAAATCAAAAAGTTGGGTTTTTGAAAAGGTCAATAACATAGATAAACCTTTGGCCAACCTAACCAGGAATAAAAGAGTAAAATCTCTAATTTCATCAATCAGAAATGACAAAAACAAAATAACAATAGAATCCTCAGAAATTCAAAAAATCCTTAATGAATATTACAAGAAACTCTATTCTCAGAAATACGAAAATCTGAGGGAAATAGACCAATACTTGGAAGCATACCACCTTCCTAGACCTAGCCAGAATGAAGAGGAAATGTTGAATAGGCCTATATCAAGCTCTGAAATAGCATCAACTATACAAAATCTCCCCAAAAAGTTCAGGACAAGATGGCTTCACATCAGAATTCTACAAAACCTTTAAAGAGGAACTAGTATCTATATTACTTAACCTTTTCCAAAATATAGAAAAAGAAGGAATACTACCAAACACATTCTATGAAGCAAACATCACCTCGATCCCCAAACCAGGAAAAGACCCATCAAGAAAAGAAAATTATAGACCAGTATCTCTAATGAATATTGATATAAAAATATTCAAGATCCTAGCAAACAGAATCCATCAACAAATCAAACAAATTATACACCTTGACCAAGTGGGTTTTATCCCAGTGTCTCTAGATTGGTTCAATATACATAAATTTATAAATATAATTTATCACATAAACAAAATAAAAAACAAAGACCATATGATTCTCTCAACTGATGCAGAAAAAGCTTTTGATAATATCCAGCATCCTTTTATGAGCAGAACACTTAAGAAAATTGGTATAGACAGAACATTTCTTAAACTGATAAAGGCCATCTACAGCAAATCTACAGCCAATATCAGATTGAATGGAGTTAAATTGAAATCATTTCCACTCAGATCAGGAACCAGGCAAGGTTTCCCATTGTCTCCACTGCTTTTTAACATTGTAATGGAAGTCTTAGCCATTGTAATTAGGCAAGAAAAGGTGATCAAGGATATCCATATGAGGTCAGAGGAGAACAAACTTTCATTGTTCACAGATGATATGATTGTATATCTGGAAAACCTGAGGGATTCAACTACAAAACTCTTAGAAGTGATCAAGGAATACAGCAACGTCTCAGGTTACAAAATCAATACTCGCAAATCTGTAGCCTTCATATATACCAACAATAGGTAACCTGAAAAAACAGTCAAGGACTCTTTATAGTAGTGCCAAAGAAGATGAAATATTTGAGAGTTTACCTAACAAAGGACATGAAAGATCTCTATAAAGAGAACTATGAAACTCTAAGAAAAGAAATAGCTAAAGATGTTAACAAATGGAAAAACGTACCATGCTCATGGCTGGGAAGAATCAACATTGTTAAAATGTCCATACTACCCAAAGCAATATACAATTTTAATGCAATCCCTATTAAAGCTCTCCTGTCATACTTTAAAGACCTCAAAAATATATATTTCATTTTATATGGAATCAGAAAAAACCTCAAATAGCCAAGACATTACTCAGAGCTGGAACATATTCTTCTTAGTAAAGTATCTCAAGAATGGAAGAAAACGTATTCAATGTACTCAGCCCTACCATGAAACTAATTTATAAGCACCCACACTTCCATATGAAAGTTATAGCCAAATTATAGCCCAAGATAAAGGGGCACTTATCTTATAAATGATTTGTAGATAATGCTTTTGTTTCCTCATAAAATTGATATATTTGTCCCAATGTTATCTTCAATGATTATGTCAATGTTTTGCCTATAGTTCATGTTTTGTAAATATTCCTGGAATAAAGGAGCCTGAAATTGAAAAAAGAAAAAACAGGGGAAGGGGGGGAGGAAGGATGGATGGAGAGACAGTAATTGGTGGGACCACACCTATGGTGCATCTTACAAGGGTACACGTGAAATTTACTAGGTGTAGAATATAAATGTCTTAACACAGTAACTAAGAAAATGCTGAAGGCTATGTTAACCAATTTAATGAAAGTATTTCAATTGTATATAAAACTAGCACATTGTACCCCATAATTACATTAATGTACACAGCTATGATTTAATAAAAAAGTAAATAAATAAATAAATAAATAAAAACAAGGTGCTGGCAGGGCTGATTTTTGGTGAGACCTCTCTCCTTGACTTGCAGGCGGCCACCTGTGTTTTCTCATGGTCTTTTCTCTGTGTGCTCACTCCTCATGTCCCTTCTTCTTCTTATGAGGAGGATTATGGCCTCACCCTAATGACCTCAACTAACCCTCGCTAATTCCTTGAAGGTCTTATCTCTAATTCAGTCACACTATGTCTGGATGGTAGAGGGGAGTGGGTAAGGTTTAACATAAGAATTGCTGGGGGCACAATTCAGTCCATACCAAAGAGTGAAAGAAATGAGATGATTATAGCAAATCAGGCAGGGGATGATGGGAGCCCCACATCAGGATGGTGGTAATGAAGCAGGTGAAAGGGTATAAATCCTGGAAATATCTCGAAGATAGACCTGAACCAATTTCCTGATTCATTGGAAGTCAGGCACAGGTGAGAAAATTAAGGCAAGGATGACTGCAAGGTTTGGGGCCTGAACAACTGGAAGAATGAAGTTGCCATCACCTGAAATGGATTAGGCTGCTGAAGGAACAGATTTGGGGCCGGAGGCAATCAGGGGTTCCGAATTGGACCTGGGGAGCTTGAGATGTCTATCATATGACCTAGTGGAAATGTCACAGGGGCAGCCAGATCTATCTGTCTGGAGAGAGGTGTGGAATGAAAACAGAAATTTGGAAGTCTTTGGCGTGTTAGGTGGCATTTAAAGCCATGAGCCTGGAGACAGCAAGAGTGTGCTTAGATGGGGAGAGATAATTCCAAAGGCCTGTGCTTCAAACGTAAGAAGTCTGGGGAAGGCAAAGAACCAGCAAAAAAAGGTGAGAAGACAAGAGACCAGAGCAGAGTGGATAGAAAAGCAGTGAGGTGTGCCGAAAGCCAACAGAGGCCAAAGGGTCCAGGAAGAGGCAGTGACCAGTGTGTTCAGTGCAATGAGGGGTTTCGGATTGGCCACTGGATTCAGCAACAAGGACTTCACTAGATGAGTTTCGTTAGGTGAAAGAGAGATCTGAATGAGTTTAAGAGAGAATGGGAGAGAACTCAGAGAAAATAAAAGCAAACAACTTTTTCTAAATAGCTTTGCCTCAAAGGGGAGCAGAAAAATGAGGTGGTGACCAGGGGCAGGAAAGATGAAGGGAGGAGCATACTTTGAGACTAAGAGAGATTACATCCGGATGTTTATTTACTGGTCAGTATGACGGAGTAGTGAATGGAACAGTGCTGACAGAGAAGAGAGAAGGAGGATTTCTAGAATGTTGTTCCAGAGGACGTGATAAGAGGTGGGATGTCGGCACAAGTGGTGGGACTGGCCCTAGGTGGAAACATGGATAGTTCTGTCTGCGCTGGAATGAGAAGGCAGAGCACACCCCACAGGTGCTGGCACGTGATCAATGTGGTGCAATCTAAGGAAGTTTTTTCTCTCTGTTTCAATTTCCTTGGCAAAGGAGGAAAAAAATGGGCATCCTTTCTAGCCCTAAGTGTAAAGCATAAATTCTAACTACGGATGCTTTCCAAAAGGCTGAATCTCAGGGTTTAGAAGGGTATACAGCTGGTAGCTAAGTGCAGAAGGGATGCAGAGCGCTCAGCGGTGTTAGCAGGTCGAGCACAGCACATACGTGGAGTGATAGTAACTTAGAATTATATAGTACTCTTATTTGCAAAATGCTTTGTGTCTGTTTTATCCTTTATTCTTTACAAAAGCTCCTTAACAAATTCTTCTCACTCCTATTTTACAAAAGAGGAAATTGAGGCTCAGAAAAAGCCATTTGCCAATCAATAGGAAGCAGGAATCTGAACTTCTGTCAGGAATTTTTCTTTATGTATTAAGTATTAAACTTTTTTAGATATTAGTCAAATATAATATTGTTTATCAGAGAAGACACTTTGCAATTATGATGAAGACAGAAAAAAAAGTATTGCACAGATGGGAGGCTACTCACCATGATTAATCATTATTATGACTATTTTACTGAGAATGTTTTCCTTGACCAACATATTCTGATAGGTGCTGGGAATTTTATGTCTCAGAAAAAGTTACATGACAAAGGAAAAAAGGACCACAGAGAGACAACGATGGATCTCCAGGAGATGCAAGCTAAGCCCCTGAACCCCAAACTACCTGGCTCTGGAGCCTGAGAAGCAGCTAATGAAGGACAGAGAGAAACTAAGTAAATCAAAGCTTGAAAATTACAACTATGGGACTCGCATTTCTCCTGACACTTTGGATTTAAATTACCAGGATAAAATGGATCTGTTTCCAATTTTTCCTTTTCTTCTTTTGTTTTCCGTGTTCCATTCTAGAAAGCCCTGGTGAAGAAAGAGAGATACAGCTATAGATATTGATAAGAAAAAGAGATGCAGCCATAGATATTGATAGAAAAAGAGATACAGCCATAGAT
>NW_003852431.1:14026568-14027737 GCF_000181295.1 Otolemur garnettii
CAGCCATAGATAGTGATAGAAAAAGAGATACAGCCATAGATAGTGATAAGAAAAAGAGATGCAGCCATAGATAGTGATAGAAAAAGAGATACAGCCATAGATAGTGATAGAAAAAGAGATACAGCCATAGATATTGATAGAAAAAGAGATACAGCCATAGATATTGATAACACCACCCTCACAAATAGGTTGACAGGAAACAAGCCAGTCAGTCTGACTCAGGGCATGAAGGCATTCTCTCTCTCGGTAGTAACTGGTCCCCTTCTTTGCACACAGCTGGCATTTTTTTCACACACTCAGTCCCCCAATGTAGATCATTCCCCTTTGTATAATGCTCTTCAGGTTATAAAGCGCAGTCGTACCCATTATCTCCTTTCTTCCTCACCACAGCGCAGCAGCCACCAGATCAATTGTTGAGGTCACTCACAGTTAGGGTATTTCAGTGAGGGAAGAGGCCATGTATGTCTCGCTCATCAACACACTGAGAGCACATAGCCTGATGCAGAGTAGAGGGTCATCCAATATCGAGTGGGATTACAGTTGTCAGGCAAGCACCATTCTCATTTTGATGATAAAACCGAAGCTCCAAAAGGAATTTACAGCTAGCAAGTGGCGGTTTGAAGTAAGGCCTTGTGATTCTCAATCTAGTGTTGTATTTTCATATCCTGAGTTGGAGCATCCATCTACACCTTTATCCTTTCTGTAGAAGACGGAAAACGCTATAAGAAAGCACGATTTTGAACTAGACATGCCTTGTTTAAAACGTGTTTAGATGTCAGACTCTTAGAAGCAGAGAGGAGATGGTGGATACAGCTGGGTGGGGGTTGCTGAGAGGTTCTGGCCAAAGAGAACAAGTTTTATTTAGATAAGATGAATAAGTTCTAGAGATCTAATGTAAGGCAAGCTGAGTATAGGTCACAATACGATGTCGTATACTTGAAATTTGATAGAGTTTTCAACACACTCACACAGAGTAGAAGGTAATTATGTAAGGTGATAGATCTGTTAATTAGTTTGATTGTGGTGATCATTTCACAAGGTATACATATATCAAAGCATCAAGCACCTTAAATACATATAATGAAAATTGAAATATATATTCAGAAATAAGGTTTAATTATCCATTGTAGTATCATACTATATATTACATGAGTGTACCCCCTCTTCTA
>NW_003852431.1:14028521-14057670 GCF_000181295.1 Otolemur garnettii
TCCTGACTGAGACTGATCACAAGCTAAGGTATACTAGACCCATGACAGTCAATGAAATCACAGAAACCTTTATGTAAAATACTTTCTTTAGAATGAAAGTTTCAACATAAACATAATGCAATAATCTTCTTTACTAGGAACAGCCAAAATTCGGTGTTTTGTCATTATTTTTTCAGCATTCTAAATGGTATTACGTTCGTCACTTATCAATAACTGACACATTAAACACTGACTGTATGTATGTGTGCCTTACACATACCCAGTGTGACTTGAGGTCATGTTGTAGTTTCAGATCCTGCCACTTGATGGCAGATGTGGTAAAAGTCAGTTAGAAAATGGGGGCGTGTGTGGGTGGAGGAGATCTCCAAGGGCATGGAAATCCTGGTGGAAATTCAGAGTCCTTGACCTGTGGATCTCCACATCTTTCACTTCAGGGGCTCAGAACAGAGTCACCTGTTCTAGCCACCTAGAAGAGTGTGGAGCTGACGGGTGACCGTGTGTGCCATCTAGGAGGCATTACTATGGCAGGAGGACAGGAAGACAGCCTGAGAGGGAGGAAGGAAGCAAAGGGGATGGAATTAGCAACAGGTCATGAGACATTCCTGGTGAAATAATCTCCCAATTATTAGACATTCTGTTTCTTACTTTGGTAGTGGATCATCTGAATATAGAGGCGAGAAATAATTTAACCTTCAAATCTCTCGCTCTCTATCCACACACACACACACACACCCTACACCTTTCTATCCTTGTATCTAATAATCAGAACCAGCTAAATACTTTGTCAGGCCCAATAAAATCAAATATGCGGGCCCCTGGAGTTAAAGCAGGAAAAAAGTGATGCTAAAAATATTAAACTATTGTTTATTCCAGTCTCTTTCTTGACTTATGATGATTTTTACTTGTGATTTAGTGTTGTTCTAAGGAAGGACAAATTAAAATTTCAGGTTATTAGCATGAATCTTACATTCATCTTTATATTGTACAATGACAGTTTTAAATACAAATATGAAAAGTATTTAACTGGTATGCTGGATCACCAAAATTACATATTTTCTGTTTTCCAGCTCATGCAGATATATGCAATTAGTTCTTACCAGCAGAGTGAAAAAGCCGCACAGAACTAAACTCAACAGTCTGTCTCGCTGTTTCTGGTTTTTTTTTTTTTTTTTTTTTTTGTCTGGGGCTGAGTTTGAACCTGCCACCTCCAGCTCCAGCATATGGGGTCGGTGCCCCAACCCCTTTGAGCCACAGGCCCCGCCTCTGTTTCTGTTTTGATGGGTGTGTTTTTTCTGCCTTTGGCTTATGATGACTAAGGAAAGAATGAAAGGAAAAGGAGCTATGGATTGCCCGTCTCTTTTTTTAGTTATTGTCTTTAGTTTAAATGGTTCGCCAACACAGAGAAACAACACCAGTGAGAAAGGACAAAGGGTTCTTAACTCCTTCATATTTGTTAGAATTGTCATTCATACTTTTTTCTGATTTATATGTGAAGTGTCTCCCACAGATGTTAATACTCTCATTTATTCAGATCCACATGCAACACACTTACTTTGTACCTGCTTTGAGTCTTGCTGAAAGATCACACGTCATGGATCCACCAGAATTTGGCGCTCATAGGGTACTATCAGCCCTGTCTGAAAATATATGACATGTGTAAAAGCGAGGTGACAAGGAACAGCAGACTTCCACATTGCACACAGGCCTCCTCTGTTCATTCTCATGCTCCGTTGTCCCACTGGATTTCACTTACAAAATGCAAATTCAAAAAGTATTAAAAACTTCAAGACACTAAAAGCAGAGCACTAAATCAAGCATGGGAGCCCTTCTGAAGGCAGGGCCGTGTGCAAAGGCGTAGGATTTTTATCTCTAAAGTTGGCCTTGACAATATTACTCAATTTTTCCAAATATGAAAAAAAATCCAGCAGTGGCTTTCATCAATAAATACCTTAAATAATTTTTCAATTCCATAAAAAGACAGCTAAGACATATCCATACCTTTGGGAAAAAAGAGGAAAGGGGAGATGGATATGGGGAGCCTGCTCACCTTTATGGGCATAATTTCAAGCAAATGGTTGTAGGAAGGAGTACGGGTGGAAGCTGAGGACCTGGAAAGCGACTCCCTTAAAATTATGTGCCCCTGGGTACCCCTTGGTCTTGGCATGAGTCTAGTATAAGGCAATTCTTCGGTTAGCAGCTTGGTCAGGGAAGTTACAACAAATCTATAATACATAAAAATGCAATAAAATCTTAACAAAATTTAAGCTGTACAGGAAGAAAAATTCTGATTTTATTCAAAAAAACTTAAATTCGGTAAATTCTTGCTAGAGGAACAAGATTGAGTTATTTCGATGAGGAATGATACAGACTCTGCAGTTTTGGGGATACCACCTTGACTGATGCTGAAAATAGAGGGGAAAGGTATTCTCTTCTTATGATATAACTCTCTTGAGTATGGCTAAAGACGCTAAATAGCTATTGAATCCTCAGAAATAACATCACTAGTTTTCTTGGCTTAATAATAATATAAATGTGTTTCCTTTTTCTTTAGACTTAGATTATTTTTTTTAACTGAGTACTTTCTCTCTATAAGGCATCTTATTTAAAAACTCAAGTCTAAAAATTTTCTTGATCAAGTTTCATGTCTTTAGAATGATTTAAAAGGCACACTCGCTGATAGGCATTCACCCTTTTGTTCCCCATCTGTGTCTGATACTCCCATGTCATAAGCCTAATGTGTAGTCTTGTCTGTGTTTTAAAAGACTGGGTAGCATATGCATGTACTGTTTTCCCTTAAATTAATAAAACAAGCTTCCATTAGATTCTTTTTAAATTTTCGTCCAATATTCTCTTTGATAAATTACAAATGTAAGCTTCTCAAGACAATATTCTGTACAAGAAAAAATGAACTTCAGATTCAGTAACCTGCAATTCGTCATAGAGCTTATTTGTTTACTCAATAAGGAAAGATCAAGTATCCCACGTGTGTTGAATGCTTTGCAAGGCCGTGCCACTGGCATACAGTGGTAATGCTGAAAGTGTGTGTAGTCTGAATTGCAGGGAGCTAAGGTGACCTGAGAATGTTTGCAGCTTTTACAAACCTTTCCTTGATCCTGAGCAAAAGCTCATAATATAGAAACTGTTTATTGTTGCTCATATATAATTTCCATCTTACTATCCCTCAAGTGACAAAGTTTATAGGCATAGTCCCTTGAGAGATTAAAAAAAATGGTTTCAAACTAAACAAACACAACAATGTGTTTTAGATCCTATTCTTTATATTTTAGGGGCTTGACATTATTTTTCAACATTTTGGATACCACCTTGACTGATGCTGAAAATAGAGGGGAAAGGTATTCTTTTCTTAGTTGATAAGATTGCTTGATTGTCATGTACTAGAAATGACCTCCACACATAATTGATCCTGCCTTTTAATTATTGTCAGGAATAGTGGCATAAGATCAAGTATTCAAAACTCAAATCATAAGCTTTGACAGATGTCCTCTCGCAGTAACTGGCTTATGTCCAATACTTCCATGTAACAGGTCAAATCGTTCAGTTATCTATGGATATGTTTTGCCAATTAATCTATCTGGAAGGTTCACCAGGAGCTACATTGTTTAAAATGAGATATGTTTTATAGATATGTTTTATGAGATATTTTATGTCTCTGTGTCTCTATGAGATATGTCTGTCGGAGAGGGACAGGAGGGGGATTGGTAACTACCACCTTGGAATTTATCTGGGCTACATGTCTATTTGTGGGAACAGAGGAAGAAATAATTTTTGAGACAATCTCAACCCTTCTCATAGGGGATCGTTTGGCCCACCTCCAAGCAAAGGTGGCATGGTTAGTTTTCAAAAATAAATTGTGAGCCCATCCTGTGTAAGTCAGATGTCAAGTACATACTACATATATCCAGTCTAAAATAGCAACTTTGAATTTTACTTTTGTTTGAAACAATATTAACCTTGAACTCTCTGGTGTCCAAATCTTCTCAAGAATTCATTTCAAGAAATAATATTTGTGAAAGATATTTGATCCACAGATGATTCTATGTATTCTAAATTTTATTCTGGGGTCAGGCCAGCTGCATATTTATAATGCATTGTTTGGGAATAATAATAATTGCTTATCCTGCATTTTTTCCAGGAGAATGACACTGACATCATTAGGGAACATAATAAAAAACATAATGAGAAATAATAATTATTAGCAAGGCTAACCTTAGGTGGATTGGGGAGGATATTTTTACTTTTATCACACACAAAGGAGTAACATTGCTTTCCTTGCAGGAATTATCTTTTCTTTATAGGGGCTGCAATCAAACTTCCTGCTTTATTTGGGGAAAAGCTCACAACTTGCAACTAGAATTTTGGGTATTCATTCTTGAGCACCAACTTTGCTTCCAATTTTATTTCATTTTCTTTTCATTTACTTTTTCATTCAAGTGCCCTATCTCTTTTTTTATCCTATTCTGTGTCATGTGTTATAGGAAATGTGATGATCTTTAAATAATATAAATTTTAAGTAAAATACTTGTGTAATTGTACATAAAATAAACAGAAGAGTTCAAGATTTCAGAAATGGAGCCATTTCCTCTGAAACGTGATCATACGATTGGGTTATTGGCAAGGAACGAAGCTGAAGATCTTTAGTGGGTCAGGAGAAACGGAGGCCATCGCATTAGTTTTATCATGGAAGAATCTAGAAATTGCTTAAGATGATAACAGCAGGTGGAGTGGAAAGAGGGACAATGAGGTGACTGTCCCTGAAGACCACCACTGTGTGACAAAGGAGAGGGATGTATCACACCGAGTAGTCAATGGGTTGGGCAAAGTTCACAAAAAAGAGGGTCAAAAATTGTTTTGAGAAAAATGTTGCGGATACAGGAGTTTCCAAAGGTAACAGTGAAAGGCCTGGGCAGGTAATCAGGACAGGTGAGGAAGGGCAGGTTAGAGTAGGGATGAGAGCTGGAGAAAAGGTTAGTGTTTGTGGAAGGGGAGGGGGCAGGGACCCTGCCTTTGTATAGACTCTAGACGATAAAGGCAGAAGATCTGGATTGAACTCACTTGTCTCTGGTTCTGAGCCGTACCAGTCATACAAGGTGTCAGGAACTATTCCCTACATCCATCTCCTTCAATTCTGGCCAGCTGTGAAAACACCAAATCTGGCACATCCACATTCTGTTTCCTACTTAATCTGTGCTTGCAGGTATAGCGCCGTATCTGTTCTCTTCATCCACTCCCTGAAGGCTCTCATTCCTTCCCAGACATTCACAAATCTAGACTCAAAACCAAGAAGGAAAATACAAATTGTCCCAGGTGAAAATTTTACAAAAGTAAAGTATTCATGATATCCCTCGTCTGTGCATCCATCCTGTGCCCTGTACTCAGTCAGACCCACCCTATAGACAGCACCCAGAAAGGAAGCTCTGTGCATCATCCTGGCTTATTTCCTACCAAAATGTTCTGTTCTCATACCCTGTTCTTGCCCCATTCCTTTCCTCTAACTCCACTCCTGAGTTTGTCTAGCTCCTGACCTTTTAGATTTCATCTTCCACTCCACATCTTAAATTTATTTCTTAGAACTGATGACAGATTTAGTGTCCTAGTATGATCTTTTGTTCCCCATCTCAACTATGATTTTGTGCTAATCTCTGTCTATACATACTTACTTCTCAACACACACACCAAGTACCTACTCTCCAGATCAAATCAGAGGAATAGAGGAGTGCTACTGGACACTCCTCTGGCCACAATGACCAGAGTTAAGCACCTCACCATCCTAAAGCCCTAATAAACGAATGCCTCCTTCTCTAATCTAATCCATCATATTTAACACCGTAGTCCCCCCAAATTCTGCTGGTCTCTAAAGGGTTCTGTTAATCTGATAATGCAATCTATCCAAATGTGTCACTAGTTCTTGTGCTAGTTTCTCCTAAGGGTTAAATATATATTTTAATTTCATCTTCCCTGGATTTTGTCATAAAAGTATTAGAATTTCTGTTAAGTAACAGTAGGACAAGTAATTTGGTAATAAACAGGGCCTTTGGGGCTATGAAACCTTTCAGAATGGAGAGCCACCCACTTCACATTTGTAGGGAGTTCCTGGTTTTACCTGTTTTTGCCACTCGCCCTTTTAGAGTTTGAGGCAACGCACAGGTGAGAAAACAGATGGCGATTAGCAAGACCCATGGCTAGAAGTGAACAATAGTCTTTGACTGATGCTGTATTCTAGCAAACAGGTTATGTAAATGAGTGGCAAACTCGAAGAGCCTTTAGAGTAACAACAATTAAATTATTGATATGCCTGCAACATTTTATACAACTAACAAATCAGCCAGCATGAATATGCAGAAGTTACAGTGGAAAAACTGACTGAAAAAGTTTAAATAAACTTTTAAAGTCACATAGTCTACTAATAATAGCCCTAATTAATTCTGTGTTTGTCATTCTAGACTTTACTGTGTTAACCCATTTAATTGCCACAACTTTCCATGAGATTCTTACCGAGATAGCCCCATTCACCCCTAAGCAAATCAAGGAACAGAAAAATTAAGTATCTTGCCCAGCACAGACAGGTAAAAAATAATAGGGCAGGGCTCAAATTCAGGAATTTTTACTCAGAGGTTGAATGTTAATCTCTCTCCCGTATAAGGGACAATGAGAATGTGATCCCTTCCATCTCCAACCTTAATCGAAGACCTAATAATAGTGTATCTGTTTATTATTCTCCTTGGGAAAAAGCCCCATTACGGACTGGGAAGGGAAAGGTGTCTTGTTGGGAAAGAAGTGAAAAATGATTCCTAATAAAATTGAATCCCAGACAATGCCAGTTGCTTGCTGTAAGTGTGTATAACTCCTCAGTGTCGTGGAAAGATAAACACCCAGCCTTCACAGGAAGCTATTTGGTTTTGGTAGCAATGATTTTTGACATTCAGGAAACTTGCAGTGCATACAGAAACATAAAGAACGTCTCACTGTTCTTCTCCGTGGTGATAAAATGCTCCATAAATAAACATTTCACTTTGTTTCCTCCTTAGTAAAATTATCTTTGCGGCTCTGATAGATTTTCTACTATTTAGGGCAACCTGTCCTAACCTTTGTTGGAAGAAAATGAGAAATACTCCCTATATACAAGATAAGACAAATCTAATAGTTGTGTTTGAAAACATCAAACAGCACTGGGCTCAAGAAGTGAGATATAAAGCTATCAATTAATTCTGTTGTAACTGTATGCACCTGTGAACAACTGCTTAATTAAAGAGGCAAACAGAAATCTCTCACAATAATACCTCACATTACTTGCACTTATGTGACTGTCAATTAGCCAGAGTGGATGAACACAATTGGAAACATGCCATGTGGACTTCTGGTAAAGAAAGAAAAAAAAAAAAGGTATAGCTAGAAGATACGTGAAAAAAGAAAGGAGGACCCACAGACAAATATGGACAATTCTCTGTGGGGTAAATATCCATTTCAATAAAGGAAATGAAAGTAGATGCTTTCTACTGAAAGGGCTGAACTCCCTCAATCACTGGAACAAAGAAGATGGAGCTTTCATACACAAATATACATCAAAAGAGAAAACAGCCGGAGCATCTGGGCTGCTTAGGAACATGAGCTTAGTGCTGGTGTTTTATTTCTACACAAAAGAAAGCCAAGAGAATCCCTGGGCCGCTTGTCTCTGAAGATAATATTCTACCTCAAGGTCTCTCCGCACAGTTTTCCTCTTTTTTCCCTCTGTCCATAATTCTTTAGTCTCTCAAAACAAACAAACAAACATACAAGCAAAAACATTACTTTGGAAAGGTGTGGAGAAAAAGAAGCTTACACCTTGTGGGAAGAGACTGTCAAGGTTCCCTCTGGAAGCAAAGATGGATGGTACAAGTTGGAAATTTCCAGTTGTCAGCGCTGGCTCACCTCTGATTTATTTTGCTAATTGAAGGAAAAGGACTGTGGAGTTATGAGATTGAAAATTGAACAGGCAACATTTGAAATATGATGAAATTACAGCACGCCACTAAAAGGCTCCTTCGACCTCTGTCATCAATGAGAGTAGTGAAATTGGTATTGCTTTGATCCAAGTACGCAAGAAAAAGTTTTAAAATGTCTCCAGAAAGCAGACAGCACGTTTGCTGTATTACTAGACAGCAATCACGACAACCCTCTCTATCCACAAAGGCCTGGAAGCTCCTCGAGGGCTGGTATAGTATTTTAGTTTTGATTTTTCTAGGACCTAATACTTTTAAAATAAGCATAACTGAAAATTACACTTTCAAAAAGAATTTCCCATCTTCCCCCGACTCTTCTAGTTCTTGAGCCTTTGAGGCAGGGACTAAGTTTGATTTTCGGAGTAAAAACATAAAAATTTAACTGGAAAAAAGCCACATCTCTTAGGGTAGTTGTTTGCTGATAAATCTTTGCTTGTCCTAAGACCTAATCTAGAAGTGAGAACATCTGAGGCTTTGGGTGTCCACAGGGGTGGTCCACATGGATGCCCATGTAGATTAGTCATATACATTTTTCCTAACTTTAACACAAAGACACATTTCTAATGTAAAAACAAAGAAGTCATCCTAAATAATGCCTAAAATTATTAGCAATTACGTATCTGTGATAATATGCTTCAAATGTGGCATACCACTTGTTTTTTGTAATAAAGTTTTGTTGGCGCACGACATGCTAATTCATTTCTATATTGTCCACGGCTGAGTTGACACTGCAGTGGAAGTGATTACTCGTGACAGAGACGACCTGACCTGCAAAGCCTGTATTATTTAGTATCAGGCCTTTACAGAAAAAGCCTCCTGACCTCTGATTTAGTTGATGGAATTATAATTTTTTTAATGTTTACAAAATATCAGGCACTGTAGTGCATCTCATTAGCTCATCTGTGTAATTTATTTCATTAAATTTACACTCTCTGGGCAGTTGGTTTGATTATTACCTCCATTTTCACAGTTGAACTTTAGAAGGGTCTGTTTTGGAGGTCACTCTTGGAAACCTTCCTTGAAGTCCCGCCACTAAGCCGCTCCCTGAAGCTTCTGTTGACTCTCCTTTGTATTCCAATAACAGTCTGTAATTACCCAAGAGGACAATTATCCCATTGTTGTTGTTGATTTTGTGTCCTGCTATCTGACAACTGGACAGCGCTGTGTCGTGTTCACTTCAGTCCTATGCATGAATTCTCCCTGATTACAACATTGTAGGCATTTGCTAAATTCTCCTTATGGTGGTGGGTTAGTCAGCTCTGTCTGACACAAGTAAATATCACAGGTTGCTTAAAGAACAGAAATTCCTCACAGTTTTGGAGGCTGGGCAGTCCAAGATCGGTATGCCACCAAGCTTTGGTTTCTGGTGAGGACTCTTTTCCAGGTGTGCAGACATCTACCTTCTCAAAGTGTTCTCACATAGCAGAGAGAAAAAGAGAGGCAGAGAGCTGGTGCTCAGGTGTCTCTTCTTATGGGCACTAGTTCCATCATTTCAAGGCTTTACTCGTGTGACCTCATTTAACCTCACTCACCTCCTTAAAGGTCCTATCTCATGGGATGGGGGGTAGGACTTCAAAACATGAGTTTTGGGAGAATCACAGTTCAGTCCGTTGCAGCCAGAATGGCAGGTGCTATAGGTTGGTTGACGCGACTTCCATTTGGTCTGTCTTGCCGTCTGCATTCTGAAGCTGTAAAAGTTAAACATTTTCACTTGCAACTAGAGACGGTCACAGGAATGAGGTCTGCCAGTGAGTGGACATCTGTTAGTTCAGCCCGTTTCCCTTCTTTATTTCTGCCCGGAACATGGACACGATATCTAAAAACACAGCAGCCAGCTTTGTGTCCATGTGCTAATTATTTGAGAGCTGGTAGAGGCCAGGATCCTTAACGGTATTGATGACCTGTTCATCTATACCCCAGTCTAGAACTGCCTGTGGTCAGCTCTCTTGGTCCATAATGTAACAGTAGCAGCCAAATAGCCCCAGCATAAGGGAAATGCCTCCCTTTTGTTAGAGCCCCTGGCACCAGTGCTATACCACTGACCAGCTCTGATACTGAGCAAGCCCTTGACCTCTAAGGCTACATGACTGCTGAAGTTCTTCTGGCTCTGAAATCACATAATTTTATGGTTCATACAGTGCACAAACTGGCAATAAGCCAGGACATTCCCAAATAAAACACTCATAATACTCTAAAGGCAGAGAGTTACTCAAAGAGTTTATGTATGAGTGATGCTTTTGTTAGTACTTAAAATATTTTCTGTTAAGGTTACCTGTAAAATCTTCTTGACCTGCTGTTTTCTCTCTGAGAATTACTTTAAATTGGTTCTGATTTATTTTTCAGAGAGAGTAGGAGAGATTTGGCCTGAGCCAGTAAGAACTGACAAAGTGTCACAACGTCTCTCCTGTCCTGCTTGTAGATGCTGCTGGTCTCTCACATGTGCCCCTGTGACTCCAATTGACCCTTAAATACACCGCTAAGCACATATTTTAAACATGACAAGATAATCAATAAACCTCATAAATATTGATGTCTTGGAGCGGAAATGCATCTTCGACTCCAGATCAGCATATGGAGTGCGGCACCCACCCAGTCATTCTTCATAAGTCCTATAGAGAGTCGTTGTCACATTATTTTTGCTTTCTTACTATGTCATTATAGATTGTGTCAAGGATGCCTGTCAGGCACTTGTACCAACAATGTTTTGAAGCCATGACATCATTTTGACACTAATTTCCATTTTTCCATTATTCCATAAGAAGCCCCTAACATCTCCTGTTTTATGGCAAGCTTTTCACTGTCTCAGAATTCAGACATCAACTGTGAATATTGCTTCCATGAAAAAAAAATACAGAAAAAGACAGGTTGGTTGTTAATTGATGTGCTGAGGATTAGAGTAATCTTTGTATATCCTGGAAATGTGATACACGGTGATTGGACTGATTTCCTACCCCTGTAGGTCTCTGCCTAATGACACCCCCATTTTTCAATTCCTTAATAGCCATAGCCCTGTTGAAGGAATCCTTGGCCTTCCCAAGTACTTTCATTTGCAGGAATACCTTCAACGTGAGTGAGATAAAACAGTGGGAGTGAGCGATTTTTCAGAGTACTTCACACTGTCACCCACCCCATCTAAGTCTGTCACACTTAAAGTAAGTGGTTTCACTAAAATCCTTCAGTTTATTGATGCCTCCTTCATCCTTCATTGCGTGTTTGAATCTGGCTCTGTTGGAATGGACTGTACATAACATAAAGTGTTCTACACCCTGCCGGGAACTCGGGGAGCGTGGGCCTTGCACGTCCTTGGAGACCGAAGTTGTTGCAGGCTTGTCCTGGTCTTTGAGGATGAATTTTCTTTACTAAGTGGGCTTACTGTGCCCAGAGAGGTGACAGAATTTAACAGCTCATGGTTTGAAAAAACAATAAGCAGAAGAGGTTAGTACAAAAATAAAGAAGAGCTCTATGCTAACAGGGCATCTTATTATATGTGGATAAGAAATGAGCTGAATAAGCATTGCAGTTCCAAGAAGAGCTGAGTTTGGACCTTTAAACTTTTTTTGTTACAAAATCTAAAAGTGTTAGGCCCTTCTGATGTGTAAAGATGGTATGGTAGCATCATTTATGGACTCTGGAGCTAGGGTCTCTCAGTTCAAAAACTAGATCTTTCACGTACAAGCTGTGTGACCTTGGGCAAATTACTTAACCTCTCTGTGCCTTCTGAAAATGAGGATAGAAACATCATCTGACCTTGCAAAGTTGTGAAGCTTATGCTAATATACCTAAAGAGTTTAAAATAATATCCAGCACAGAGTTAATGTTTGTTCAGTAAATATTACTTATAATTAATGGATGGGTTTTTTGTTGTTGTTGTTTTGTCATTACTGTGTATGAGCACTTGCCCTTTAGGGATAAATGACACAGCACCAAGTACTGTTAGTGATGTGCAAAGAAAGCCACATCTGGTCACACCTCCATTCCTAGGAACCGATGGCTTTATGATGTGTCCACTTGGCCGGGCTATACTCTAGTCCCCAGACTTGCCTTTCTGATAAGTTTCCAGGTAGGGCGAACTAAGAGAGATGTTCTCTCAGAAGAGTTGGAAGACAGAAGGGGGCATAAGCCATATTGTACCCTGCACAGTTACTCACTTGTAAACCAACCTAAGTGCTTCCATGAGGGGATTTTGCAGGTGTAATTAAAACTATCTAATCACTTGACCTTACATTTAGCAAAAGGATGGGCCTGGCTTAATCTTATTACTTCCTTCTACCCATTTCAGGTCGAAGGAAGCACAGTACCCCATCATTTGTTTTCTAATTTTTCTTTTCCTACATCATTTATCCTACCTCTCATGGTTTCCTCATCACCAGGAATATATATTTTAAATTACTGAACAGTCCCAAATGTTCAAATAAAGTGCAGTCCGTTAAGAAAAGGTTAGAGTTTTCTTGAACCTAGATTCCAAGCCCCAGCTCATGTTCCTGGGATTCCCCTGCTGGTAAACGTCTCTCCCTGATTGACTACTTGTCTGTGGACTCCAGTTCGCAAGATTCTAACCTGCTTATGATCAAACTTTCCTGCCTGCCTGCCTGCCTCCAGACTTTAGGGCTTGCTTAGCCGGCTGAAACTTTGTAAGATAATTCTTTACAATCGGGCTATCTAATCTATTTCTTGCTAGTTCTGCTTCCCTAGTTGAATATTGACTGATACAGAGACTTACCAGAAATTTGGTCAGTAATACTACCTATCTGAACCATCTTAAAATTTAAATCCAATCTTTAAGATATTTGAGTAATTATTAGGGTAGACAACACTTACAAAGTCCTCTTTAAAAATAGCCTAAAAGAGATCATTCAGTTGCCACACTACATGAAAATTAAAATGCATTAATAGTGATAGTTAATTATTTGAACCTTGGCGATCTAGTGAGGAAACCAGGAGAGATAAGATAGTGTGCAAAAATAAAAAGGTTTCTAAATGATGTGATATTATGTCAAGAATTATATTGAGAGTAAGGCAGAATAAAGAGATGCAAGTTTGAAGATGGGTACAATAGAAAAATTTGGGTGGAATAGAAATTAATGCAAAAGCAAAGATGGCAGAAAGAGAAAAGATAATAGCACTATATTTTTAAAATTATAACCTTAAAGAGGTGAGACAAGAACGAATAAGAATATATATAATATGGAAAGCCCTAGTGAGTTAATGAATGTATACTACCCTGTATTTCTGTGTTAAATGTTGCATGAAAAAGGAAAACAATTAAATAAAATATATCCACAGATGCATTTTTTGTATTTCTTTCTACAATTCTCTTCTCTCTCTTTTTAAAAAATTTAGTCAGCTATTACAAGAATAAAAATTACTTCCCCAAAACAAGTTGAGTACTTTTAGGAGTTGAATTAACTTTCTCAGTTCAGATGAGTAGACTAGAGCACATTGCAGCCTTAGGTCTATCCCTGTGACCTTGAACATGGAAAGAACTTCAAAGTAAGATAAGAGGGGGAAAAAAATACATGTACCTTTCCCTCCCTGGGTACTCTGTGTGGAATCTGCTTGGCAGACCTTTCCAGAAAAATGAGAATGTTGCAATCTTTGAGCTCTACTTAGACAAGCTAGCAACATTTCATTGCTGAACATATTGAGAAGAAAAAGGAAGGAGGAGATGAATTTTGAGGGAAAATACCAGGTTGGTGTGGTTTGGAAGATAGCAATCGAAGACAAGAGCCTGATTATATAGAGAAGCATGTTAATTATATCTCCTTTACATTACACCTTCTAATTAAGAAGAAATATCACAATATTAAGAAAGCTTAAAAAAATAATTCCTGATGACTCCAGGATGCCATTTTTCTTGCTATTTGATGGGTTTTTAGAAAAGTTTACTATGCTAACTTTTGGGGTAAGAAAAGAATGTACATTTCCTTCACTTTCTATTCTTTAGCAACTAAAAAAAGAAGGATAATGGAAAACTTCACCTTATCTCAAGCTTCTATAACTTTGGGGAGAGAGCTGGCTGCAACCTGGCTCCCTTGAAAATGTGGGTGTCATTACGGAAGAATTTGGCCCAAAGAATATGAGAATACCGTGTGGAAGATATTCTGTCAAATGATAGTTATCCATAATTGCCAGTCATTAGGGCTACTTTCTGAACATCAAAGCCTTTAGCTTTACATATCAAAACAAAAATACAAATTTAACTCATTCACTGGTGCAAGTTTACACTCTGACATGTCTGAGTTTTCTTTAAAGTTGACTTATTCTTTAGAGGAACTAGCATATTTATGTTAAAATACAATGAAGCACAAAGGGTTAAAGAAAACAGTGAAGGATTCAGACTCTTGAGTTCATTTTTGGTGCAATGAAACTTTTCTTGCCTTTTGAAGTAATACATAACCAAGTTGTCAATCAAGGAATCATTACTCACTGGCAAAAATTTAAAAACAAGTTAATCACACAGCTACAGGGTCATTCAACAAATTAAATATGCATACTATTGTCACCTTGTATTAGGATTTATGTAAAAGAGAAAAATGGTATGAATAATTAGCTTTTTCTGTTGCTTTCCTTTTTGTAAAATTTTGACCTAGGAAAAACAAACAGAAAATTTGGCATTTGTTAGCTAATTTAACCCTAAAAATAGAGATGAACTCTGCATAGCTAAGTTTCAAGCTTTTGATGAGAATGTACAAGATGCACAGTAAATAAGCCAAACCTTTTATGAAGCAACCATCAAATATAACCATAAGTAAGTAGATAGAGCAAACCGGATGTGGGACTAATTATAAAGGAATGATTTCACGCTATTACAAATTTGTACAATACAATACACACACAGTGTTTTATTTTTCATCCAAGTAGTCAAGTTTCATACTCTTTTTAGTAAATTTTCATATCATATAGCTTAGAGGTACTCTCCTTTGGGAACTATGTTCTGAATTAAATTATGAAAGAAAATGTTTTCATTACTCTTTAGGTGTATTTTTTTTTTACCACAATAAGTATTATTTAAGGTTCAAAATGACTTCTTTGTCATTTTTCAAAATTCACATGTACCTTCAAATAATATGCGAAGCGTTCTAAAAGATGACATGAGCTTTAAAACTAATTTTAAAAGATAGATTATAAAATATGTCTTTAAAAATATTATCACTATTGGGGGGCAAACGTCAATTTAGATGCATAAGTCCTTTAGTATTTGTTTTTAAAAACATTCATACATCTAATCCATTATAGTGTCTCATGCTTTAAAATAAAACCTAAAATAAAATAATTAAAGAGAGGAGAGTTAATAAAGAGGAGGCCCTCAAAGTAGGCGGGATTAGAGGATTATTTTTACTGCAAGATAAATGATTTGGCTGATGGGGAGTGTAGCCGAGGAAACTGTTTTGGATAGAGGAGATTCTTGAATGAAAGAATTGTCTAACATATTCCTGTGCCTTTCATCTAATAGCCCCACGTTCTAGGACTTAAAATCATAGTTGCCTGGTCAGGATCAAGCCGCTCAAAAACAAATCTTCAAGAAAAGAACACAAGAAATTAGAATTAAGTTAGTAGATTAGAATCAGAAACACAAAGACAGTATGATGCAAAAGCAACAAACACAAAGATCTCATCTCACTACGAGGATTAGCTGCCCGGGAAGCTCAATTTTGTGCCTCACATCTCATGAGTATGAAGAAAGTTATGGCAAGCAGTTCACATAGAAACCTTACTACTGATGCTACCTGAGCTGTCTACACTTTTCTTTTTTGTCTTATTTTTCTTAGTTATTTTAAAATTATTTGATATTGTTATGTCTTTATAGCTCACTACAAATTCACCTTGGGACGAGGATGAGTACATATAAGATAAATTACACACTAATTCACTGGCTAGATGGTGAGAGATAGCCATATATCAATCTGAAATACATATAAAAATATATATATAATATATAAATATATATATATGGCGTCATTTTTCCTTTCTCCTCAATGCTGGTTAACCTTTGCTTTGGGTCTACAAGAACCTGACACTAATTAATGGAATTAAATAAAAATAGATTTTATAAAAGATGGAATTGATACTGCTTGTGAAGAGTGGCATGTAGTGACTGAATGAGGAATCTTAAAGATGATAGCAAGTAAGAAATTTTTTTTTATTTGATCATTCAGCTCCTATAATGAAGAGACAGAAGGGAATGAGAAAGTCAGAGTCTCTGCCATTCCAAGATCAGCTTCTGGTCAGGCTGGCACAAAGCAAGTGCTTGATAATTGTTAGAAGAATACCGTCTTTAAGGAAGATATTTATAAGAGCAAAATGTAGAGCAGATAGATCCAGTAATAAGGTCATGAAAAAGAAAAAAAGTCATTAAAAAATGACGTTAGGGAGATTTTGGAAAGATGGTGAAGCACCAGAAGACTGTTCCCTCCCACATAGAGCAACAATTACACTGGCAGAATCTGTCTAACTGTCCTGGAGCTCTGAAGTTTATTGGAGACTTGCAACTTCCAGGGGAAAGCGTGGATGGTAAATTGCTGTTAGTTTTGATCAATTTCAGCTCTTACCATAATGCTGGCTACCCATCCCCATCCCTCAGAACAATGGCAGGCCACTATGCTTATGTTCTTACAGAAGCTTGAGCTAGGGACCTGGGAGCTAGAATAGAAAGAATGCTGTCCTCTGAATATCAAGGATCTGGTCTTTGATCATTGATTGCTGTTTCTGATCATAGAAGTGCAGGTAAAGAAGTGGCGACCATTGTTGTGCATCTCTCCTCATTGTTGCAAGCCCCTTCTCCTCTAACTGAAGAGACTACAGACAGAGTTAAAGAGGTAACACCTTTCCCACACTTTATTATTCTGTTTTTTTCTCTCTTGAGAACCAGAAATTGAAGACTAGGACATTTGAATGCAATCACATATGGGAGGAAAATTAGACCATCACTATGCATTCTAGGGGCAAATACAAGCTCAGAAAAGACCTGAGAAGATTTTAAGTTTACGCCTCAAGCTCATTCTCTGCATAGATACAGCCTACAACAATAAAGAAGTAAATAAAATAAGCAGCAAATTCTGGGGAAGGAAGCAAATCAGATTTCCAGATTCACCACATTTTTAGATTCAAATGACCAATTCCAACAACAAAAAAATCACAAAGCATGTAAACAAAGGAAAACAAAACCGAAAAGTACGGCTTATTTAAAGGAAGGCAAAAGCAAAAGTTGTCCCTGAAAAAAACCTGATGCTATGTAGACCCACTAGACAAAGAAAAGTTTAAAACAACTAACTTAAGGAAGCTCAAAGAACTAAAGGAAGAAATTAAGAAAGAAAATGGTGTATGAGCAAAGTAGAAATGTCAATAGAGATAGGAAATCTCAAAAGAAACCCCCCCAAAATTGGGGACTAAAAAGAAATAGAAGGAAATAGAATGAATAGAAATGAAAAAAATCACCAGAGTATTCCAAAGCAGGTCTGAGAAAACAGAGGAAATAATCAGCAAACCTGAAGATAAGACAAGGATATTATTGAGCCTGAGAAACAGAGAGAAAGGAAATTGAAAAAAAGTGAATGGAGCCTAAGTGACTGTGGGCCACCATCTGGAAGACCAATATATGCATTGTGGAAGTGCCAGAGGGAAACAAAACAAACAAACAAACAAACAAAAAAGAGGCAGAGAGAATATTTGGGGGAAAAAAGCCCCCAAAGTTTCCAAATTTGAAGAAATATGTGACTATAAATATCCAAGAAACTTAACAAACCTCAATAGGATGAATGCTGGGAGACTCAAAATAAGACGCTTTATAAGGAAGTTGTAAATTATTGGAAGCCAAAGTAAAAGAATTTAATTTAATTTTTATTTCAGATTAACAGGAAGTACACATGATTAGATTACATTACTTTCATTGGTAAGGCAAATTCCAAATTGTAGTTGTTCCTTCAGAAAAAGAATATTAAAAGCAGCAAGAGAGGAGTGACTCATTACATACAATGAATCTTCAATAAGATCTCAAACAGACTTCTCACCAGAAACTTTTTCTCAGGCAAGTAAGCAATGGGCTGACATATTCAAAGAGCTAAACAAACAAACAAAAAAAAACCCTCTTAACCCAGAATCCTATATTCATTATTTTTTTCCTACTTACAAGTAGGACCCCTCTAGAATGAGGGTCTGATGGCCCATTTTAGAGGAAGGTAAGAGAATTATTTTATGGCTTTCAGGGGAGAATGAACAGAAAGTCCTTCCTGCTTCTACTATTAATTTTTTCTCAAAAGCTAAAATGCCATATTTTGAGGCAGTGACATAAACATTGAGTCCATAACATGTGTATTTTTTTCTGGTTGTTCAATTAATTACTGCATATTTTGTGTTAAAGTATCCAACCATTGTTGTAGAACAATTTCTCCCATTCAGTAGATTTTGCATTTTACATTTTGTTTCAATTTTATTTATTATTAGATGCATGAAGTTTATAATTGTTATATCTTCTTTTTTCTTCATTTCTTAATTTTATTAATTTATAATGCAATTCTTTGTTTCATGTTAATTTTTGATTTAGAGTCAATTTTTCTGATAGTTGTATAGCCATCTATCCTATCTTTTGGTTACTATTTGTACAGAATAGCCTTTTCTATCCCTTCATTTTCAACTCATTTGTATCCTTAAATCTAAATTGAGTCTCCTTTACATAGCATGTATTTAGATTACATTTTTCTCAATTTGTCAGTCTTTGTCTTTTGATTGGAGAGTTTAATCCATTTACATTTAAAGTAATTACTGATCAAAAGAGACTTCTGTCATTTTTCTATTTGTTTTCTATGTACCCTATAACTTTTTGTTCCTCATTTCCTGCATTATAGCCTTCTTTTCTGTTTAACTGATACTTTGTATTTAAATTTCTTTATCATTTACTTTTATGTATATTCTTTAGCTATTTTCTGTGTGGTTACCATAAAGATTATATTTCACATCCTAATGTTATGGCACTATAATTTATAGAAGTTCAGTTTCAATAACATATGTAATCTATACTTCTGTTAAAGCTCCATCCCTACCTTTTTGTTGCTGATGTCACAGAATTACTTCTTTATACATTGTGTGTCTAAAAGATAAATAAATACATTTTAATATCTATATATCTCTAAAATAATTGAAATCAGGGCCACCAGGAGATATTTGTGCACCCATATTCATAGCAGAAGTATTTACAACAGCTAAAATGTGAAAGCAACACAAATGTCTGCCAACAGAAGGACTGATAAACAGAATGTGGTATATTCAGACAATGGAATATTATTCCACTTTACAAAGGAAGGAAACTCTGATATGCCACAACATGGATGGACAATAAGGACATTACGCCAAGTGAAATAGGCCGGTTGCAAAAAGACAAGTATTATATGATTTTATTCATATGAATTACCTAGAGTAGTCAAAAGCATAGAGACAGAAAGTGAAATGGTGATTGCCAGTGGCCGGAAGGAAGGGAAATGGGGAGTTGTTTTTAATGAGTACAAAGTTTCGGTTTCATAAGATGAAAGAGTTCTAGGGACAGATGATGACAGTGATGGTGGCACAATGTGAAGATACTTAAGGCCACACAAGTGTATACTTAAAAATGGTTAATATAGTAAATTTCATGGTCTGCTTATTTTGCCACAATAAAAAAAAATTGAGGGAAGATTGTTTTAGGATTTTCTAATGTTGATTTCTAATACTTGTTTAAATGCATTGTTTGAAGATTTAGAAGTAGTATGTTAACGGTAGAAGAAATAAAAGAATTAGTTGTGGGAAGGAAGAGGGTGGATAAAATACCAATGCCTTTCTACACAATACATTTCTATTCAACAAGCAAATAGAAATGGGAAACCAGAGTCAAGGTTAAAGAACAAGTGTATGGAACAACATTAAACTCAATTATCAGAGGCAGAGGAAAATCCCCTTAGAGCCTCAAGAAAATAGTCAAATGAAGTAAAAAGAAAACACTTTTCACTCAAATATGTACTTATTCAGAAAAGCTCATTTTGCTACTTGAGTACAAAACATTTACTTTGTAAATATACATACTTGATTTCTTTTGCGAATAGTAAATATCAAAAGCCAACAAGGCCAAATACAGATATTTTGTTTCTTGGATGCTCTTTGACTTTGTTAATTAAGACGTTTAAGACAGTTGATGAACCTCAATTTTCTGTAACTTCACACAAATGAGTATGAATAACATTTGGGCCATTGGAAATTTTGAACAGTGTTTGTTACTTATTATTCCCAAAGCATGCAAAGGTAAAATTCCATTTTACATAGCGATTTACTACACTGCCCGGTTCTGATCGTTGCCTCTCAATTATCACTGCTTCTACAATCAGGAAACCAAGTTACCTGAATCTTGCAAAGAAGGAAAAATCTTCATCTTGTAAGGACACAGCCACTGCGGCTGCCAATGCAGGTCAATCAGGATATAATGGGCTCTAATTAGCACTCCACAAGCTGTTAAATGTTTTACCTGCCACTGAATGGCAGTTTAAAAGGTGTGAAATATTTTCTTTCCTTTGAAAACATCACAGAGTTAACATTTTTTCCTAATCTCTTTCTTATATCTTAAAGTCCATAGAAAGAACCAAAAAATAAAAAGAGAAAAGAGAGACTCAAAAGGTCATGACTTTTCAAATCTTTTAGGATCATAGGATACCTACTTGGCTACTATCCCTCAGTGTTCAGGTCTGTAAAATGGGATGGGAACAAAAATACCTAACCTTGGAGAAGCAGTGCGAGGAATAATTATTTAATGTTCGTAACGCTCTTTGAAGTAGAAGAAAATGATTCATGTGCTAAGTGTTATAATCACCAACCTAAGCCCAGGCAGACATATCAGAAAACTTAAAGCCAGCTTTGAGGGAAGAGAAAATTTATTCTCGATGCATGTAGTTTTGTATTTCTGACACTAGCGCCAATTCCACAAAATTAGAGATTTTAAAGCCAAATTATAAAGAAAAGTCTTCCCATGCTCCTCCACAGTATGTTCCTTCTGATTCTGAACTAAACAGCGCAAGGCAATCTGGGCTTGAAATGGAAGAGTATTTCTCAGGGGGCACTCACAATTCCTCCCTCATCAACACGGAAAAATGAATTTAGAACCTGTACCTGTGAGTACGATTTTGCTTGAAAAACTATTTACGAAGGAAAGCAAAACGATCTACTCATCATATTTGTGTTTGGTGTCTCTTTTCATTTCCTATTAATGTCCTATAATCATAATTGCAATTGAGAAAATTTAAGTTATATTGTGTTTCCTGTGGTGTCCATTTCAATTTGGAAACACCGTCACATGCTAATAAACATGGGGACGCCATGGAATGCGCTACACTTTAATAGATCCTATTTGGAAAAAAGAAAAATAGGGTCCCAACTTTCACTGACCTCGAATTTAAATTGAGCCAATAAAAATATGACAAAGGATATCCAAACTGCCAAATATTGAAAACAATCGACATATCCTCAGGGAAAAATTCTGCTGGCCAGAAAAGAGGGAAAGAAGAATTTTTCCAAACTATATTTATATTACTGAGCCTATGGATATGTTTTCACTTGAAGTGTTGAGAGATTTTTGTGAAACATTCATCAGAAAGAAATGACTGAAGAAAAATAAAGGACTGAAAGCCAATAGACAAAAAGCGACAACTATGAAGACCTATTAAAGTTACATGTCATTCAGTAGCTTTTGTCTGCTGTGATTGTGATGCTACCAGCCTGGTCTTAAGATACCAGTTTCAGTGGATTAAGAACTCCCAGGTATATTTTCTTCCAGCCAGACTTTAGTCCTAAATTTCAGACCTATATATTTAAACGAGTATCATTCACCTTCTATTGGATGTCCTGAAGGTACCTCTAATTCATTTGTCTAAATGAAACTGAATGCATTAAACCTTCTGCCTAACTTTCTCCTGCTGCGTCTTATCTCAATTAATGACCCTGCTTTTCACCCAGACTATGGCATTAGAAGCCTGAGCTTCAACCGAACTACCGGCATGTAACCTATCAATCACCAAGTCATCAGTGTTCCTTCCTAAGCCTTGCTCCAATTCATCCACATTTCTTTACCCTGCCTTAGTTTAGGTCACTGTCATCCTTTGGCTAAATGAGAAGGGTGTTTCACTGGATGTCCAGATAAATGACTTCAACATTCTTCAGCAAGGAGTATGAGTTTATGGGGAGAATCCGAGATAGCTCTCAGAATCACAGGGCAGATTGGATAATTTGGTCTTAAAAAAATAGGAATTGGGACTGAGCTTGATAGAATGAATGGTGCTTCTGTTGACTTGAGTGAACACCAAAATTTTGCCTTTTTTTTTTTTTTTTTTTTTTTTTTTTTGGTGGAGACAGAGTTTTACTTTATTGCCATTGGTAGAGTGCTATGGTATCACACAGCTCACAGCAACCTCCAACTCCTGGGCTTAGGTGACTCTCTTGCCTCAGCCTCCTCAGTAGCTGGGACTACAGGCACCCGCCACAGTGCCCAGCTATTTTTTTGTTGCAGTTTGGCTGGGGCCGGGTTCGAACCCTCCACAGCCGGTATATAGGGCTGGCGCCCTACCCCCTGAGCCACAGGTACCGCCCAAAATTTTGCCATTTTTTTGTTGTTTATCTCAAGGATAAAACTCCATGAATAGAGTATATGATTGGTTTAGCTTGAGCTGTGTGCCCGACCCTTGGCCACATTTTGAGGAGGGATTATGTGCTGAGCAGGGAGCCACTATAAGGTGTGATACCTTTCTTCTTAAGACCTATTGTTTCCAATCTCCTCCTTCCCACTCTGCACACAGCCCAAAGCCCCAGTGAAGTTTCTGAAACATGGAAAAAGAGAATTATGATATCCCACTTAAACCCTGGCAATTGCTGCTTGTCATGGGTTCCCACTAATTTGAAGTTCTTGGGGGAACACTGTTTTGGGGTCTTTCAAAATACTCTCTGCCTAAAATGCTCTCCTTTCTCCTATTTGTTCTTTTTGTGTGTGTTCCTTATCACTTTTCCTGGCATAACCCAGCATTAAACTGGCTGGTGTACTCTTCGCATTGGTACCTTGACTGGTTGAAGAATGTGTCCCCAAAACTCGTCTCTACTCAGAACTTCAATCTGTGATCACTTTTGGAAAGAGAATCTTTGCAGACATGATTAAAGACTTTCCAGATGAACTCACCTTGGATTTAGGCTGGGACCCATATCCAATGACCCGTGTCCTTAGAAGAAGCAAAGACCCAGAGAAGTGGAGAAGAAGGTCTTGTGGAGACAGAGGTGATGAGTGAATTCCTGCTGCCACAAACCGCAGGCTATGAAATGCTAAAAGATAAGAAGCCTCCCCTAGAGCACTCAGGGAGAATAGCCTAGCTGGTGCCTTGAGCTCTCTGGCCTCTAGAACTGTGAGAGAATAGATTCAGTTGTTTTGTGTGAAGTAATTTGTACACCTTGACAATAAGTTCTGTAACAACAGGGAAGACATTTTTGTATGCTAGGGATTTAGCATAATGCTATCACATAGTAGCCTTTTCATTAATATTTCAACAACTATTTGTAGTATCAGTGAATAGTAGCAGGTACCCACATCTTTCCTGTATCTCTAGTTCACTAGTCTTGGCTCTATACCAAACCCATCTCCATCTGCACAGCTGAGTGTTACTGTCTCTACACCTTAGTGATCCACAGACGTACTAAAGTAATGTCTGTTAAAACCTACTCTTAACATAATATCTCAGGATTATTTAAGCTAAAATATAAGGGGAGAATAGAGCTTCTGAAAAGGAATTTGCATTTATCTGGAAAAAAAAAGCTTTAAGCTAAAGAATACGTCTCTTGCTATAAAATTTCATATCTCCGTAAAAAATACAGGTAATATTGTCTTAGGCAGAGGAAATAACCTTGGATTTCTGAAATTGAGTCACTTTCTTCAGACTCTGTAGATTGTATGACCTTGTCTGATCTCAATGTTTTGCACATAGATCTTTTAGTTAATAATTTTAAGACTAGAAAGCAGACACATGTCTCTCAAATTCCAAAATATCATCTTCTGGGTAAAAGACTAACAATTTGATTACATGAAAATTCAAAAACAGGAAGCAATGTCAATCTAGTCTCAAGCATAAGGGTAAGTAAATGAATGTATAGGTTCTGCCCTGCAACCAAATGAATCCTGTATTTCAAATGCTTCTCTGTAGGACATTGGCAATATTGGTTGAATCAATCAACCTGTTTTCAATATTCATATAGTAAATGATGCCTGTTTATTTAAAGCCACAGCACATAGAGAAGCCCGAATATCAAAGACATTCATATGAGTGCAGATTTCCTTACCCTTCACGGAGCCTACACAGACTCACACTTGTGCCAAATGTTATAATAAGGTATTTCACACTGTGCACATCAGTTAGAATCAAGAAAGGAGCTGAATTTCCTGGGTTATTAAGAGCCTTTTTTCTCACCAGCTCCATTAGTCATTGTCCAATCTCACAAATGGAATAACAAAACCTCGCGAAGGAAGACATTAGCACTCATTCTGAAGAGCTATGTACTATCTGTCTTAATATTCCGGTTTTGAAGATTTCTTAGATGACACATTTTGAGATTGCTTTGCATGTAGAGCGTATGATGAAGCCCTCTAACACCTCCTAGCAAACACTAGGCCACTTGTCACTTATTATCATATATAAGAAAAGGCTAAAAATTGTAGGAGAAGGCCTTTATTTATTTTTCTTTCTTTTTTTGAGACAGAGTCTCACTCTGTTGCCCTGGGTAGAATGCAGTGGCATCATAGCTCACAGCAACCTCAAAGTTTTGGGCTCAAGTGATCCTCTTGCCTCAGTCTCCCAAGTAGCTGGGACTGCAGGCATGCACCACCATGCCTGGCTAGTGTTTTCTATTTTTAGTAGAGGTGGGTCTTGCTCTTGCTCAGGGTAGTCTCAAACTCCTAAGCTCAACCAATCCACCTCCGTGGGCTCCCAGAGTGCTCAGATTACAGATGAACTGCTGTGCCAGGCCAGCAGTAGGCCTTTAAAAATGTAGCCTATATTGGGTAGCGCCTGTGCCTCAGAGGAGTAGGGTACTGGCCCCATGTGCCAGAGGTGGCAGGTTCAAACCCACCCCAGGCCAAAAACTGAAAAAAAAAAAAAAAAAAACAGTGTAGCCTATAATATGCAGCAACAAGCTCTTGCTAATTGGGTAAAAGTGCTTTATAACTCCTGCAAATTATTCATACACTTATGAATAAAAGTATAGGATGTAATTGCCTGCCTTATGTCAAAAACAAATTTTCTGAGGCCAGGTGCAGTGGCTCACATCTGTAATCCAGCACTTGGGAGGCCAAGGCAGATGGACTGCCTGAGCTTGCAGGTGTGAGACCAGCCTGAGCCAGAGTGAGACGCCATCTCTAAAAACAGCTGGGTGTTGTGGCAGGCGCCTGTAGTCCCAGCTACTTGGGAGGCTGAGGCAAGACAATCGCTTAAGCTTAGGATTTTGAGGTTGCTGTGAGCTGTGATGTTACAGCACTCTACTAAGATGACAAAGAATTTCAAAAAAAAAAATTTTTTTTTTTTCTGAAACTAAAACTATTGTGTGGTTTTCAAAGAATAAATTTTTGGTTGTAAGGAAAATATTAAACATTTTGATCTTCTGAAAAATATAAAGTATCACTTACCATTCAGTTATTTCTAAAAAGATACTTAATTTAGGAAACTCAGAATGTATTGCTGATGACTGAAGGAAAGCAGACCGACCTCGTAAATTGATTAACTGCCTCGGAGTATCGCAAAGGGAATGTTTCAGTACATCCCTGGATAATGGGATGAGCAAGTTTTAATCCAGGAGGCACGACATTGTGAGGGAAGTTTGGAATTTCGAAGTGTAGACCAGAAAGCAGGTGTACACACCTTTCTTCCGATTCTTGCTGAAGCAACTGAGGGTGCCTCCTCTTTGAATCCCCTTCCCCACATTGGATATGTCAGAGCATGTTTCCGGCTTTATTAGGCAAATGGGCTGAAAAATAGAGTGAAGGCTAAGGACAGAATAGTCTCTGGAGTTAATCCATTTGGGGACACCTGCTCAAGGATGCTGCCCCAGTTAATTGGGAGATACGTGATAACCAAGACCTGGATAGTCTCCCACTGCTGTCGGCCTCTGTCCTCAAGAGAACCTAACCCCCTCTCATTTCTGCTCGTTTCTCATGTCCCCTTGTGCAGGGCCCTTTTCTACTAGACTTTCACTTTGTACAAAGGATCATTTCTCTTGGAATAGCCCCATGTTATATTTATTATTTTATTTGCTGCCTGTACAGTCGTCAATTTAAGCAACTTACCAAAGAGAAATTTCTGGATAATTCAAATGGCTTTCTATTGTTTCACACGCACCATTCCACAAATGTAAATGATACTTTCATGGAGATTCTGGTTGGAAGTCAGTATAAAGTGTCCTAGTTATAAGGGCAGAAGACAGGGGAGTTGGCAGCTAGTTGGAATGACACCATGTCTGGGTCACCTGGTCCAAAATGCTACAGAGAAGATCTGGTTAGCTCTGCTCAACCTTTAGATTGAGCTCCTTAAGCCAGGGTTTTATTCCTGGTCCAGTACCTGATAGGGAAAGGAGGAGGCTGGGTCATTTGGTTAAAACTAGAAAACAGAGGTTGTTTTTGAAGCAGACTCTCTTAGGTTAAATTGGCAGAGAAACAAAGACTTCAACTGGGATTCAAACTAACCTTCGGCTGTCCCAAATCACATGCCCCCTCCATCGCATCATGTTGGTTGTTCTTGGCTGACTGTTTTCTTTATTTGACATGTACAGTTTGGTGACTGTATCAGCTCTCCTGGTTTTCAATAGCCCCTCTGCCCTGTCCTACATCTTCTCCCTTGACCCCTTTCCAGAATCTACAACTTGGAAACCTAACCACCCGTCTTCGTTATTAAAGATGTCTCAGAAATCAGATCAAACTGAACATGTACCTTAAGAACTTGCTTTGAGAATTAGAATTAATCTATTTAGAGCACTGAGAACATTGGCTGGAATAAAGTAGATGCACTTTATTTCCGGCGTTTTGAGATACACCATAATTTCATAAGGAACTTGCCGTATGCTAAATAGGAACAAAAGGAAAATGATTAGATAAGATGGAAACATTGTCATCATAATTACTTTTCAAAATTATATAGTTTTGATCCCATAACTATGAAATCTAGGATACAAAATACTGGCGTACCTTGCCTTTTCTCTCTTGGAGAGAAAACCATCTTATCTATGAGTCTTTCTCCTCTTGGGAGATACCATCTTATCTATCAGTCTGCCAGACAAGTTGAGTCTCTTTTGTTACCACTGATTTAAGGCAAAAATCCAAATCCTGGGGAGACTATTTTGGATCTCTCTATGCTTTTCAAATTTCTGCTCTGTCGTTCCTGACTCTGCCAGAGGTAATTAACAGGAGGGTCTCTATGACTGATGCCACAAATGATACTGCTCTTTCCAAGTAATCTGAATTTCCTTTACTTAAGGCCCTGTACCCTTTATCCTTTGTGGGGCCTCTTCAATGCCTGCTACTTAAAAATTGGAATGTAACACAGCTTTAATGTCTTAATTCAGAGGACCTAATTAAACAGAAAATCATACTGATCCACTATCTTTCCAAGTAGCCCAAGGAGCTACAGTTGGATCATTTTCATGAAATTATTCTGCAATAAAGTTTATGTTACAGTTGAGAGCAACCTTAGAAACCGGCTGTTCTAAAACATTTATCTAAAGATAAGAGTTCTCTAACATGAGAAACTGCGAGCTCACCCCACCCCTGGACCTCCGAGTCTTACTAACCTGTTTAGCATTCAGTGGAGAAACCTGGGAGCAACCCGGATCTGCTGACATCTTACATTTCAGGCCCTTTCAACTGATTTCCTTTTATCTTATCCAATGTTACAGCCCTGCCCATAAACACATTCTCACATCTAACTCTGAATTTCTCTGTCAGGATGCTTTTAATTTTATTTAGGTGTGGTCTTTGCCCTGGCCCCAGGCTGCTGCCCTGGCAGTACACTGGTTCTGGATCCAATCCTAGGGCCAACCTGTGCTGCCATACTGGTCCAAAGTTCTTACGACACACTCCTCTGTGTAATCCAGTATCTTCCAAATCGAACTGCAGAAAGACCTCACCAAATCGATATACTTATGTTTGTATGTACAAACTATGAGGAGAAAGGAAGGCTTTCAGATCTACCCCATGAAAGACTGACATGGACATGTGAATGTGCTGTTATCTTTGGTGCTGTTAGAGTCAGTATTGCGTAAACTAAGAACCAGTTCTCACACAGCCAAATCCAGGCTCCACCAGTTACCAGCGGTGTATTCTTGAATGGCTTACTTAACCTCGACTGTGCCTTTTCTCTAAAATGGGGGTGACAAAAATAGCATTTACTTCCTAGGATTATGAGGATGACATAGAAAAAATATTTAAAACATTGCCTGGTATTTAAAAAATACCATGTATTAATTGAACACTTATAAATACTTGACCATTAGTGAATATTCAATAAATATTCATAAAGCCATCATTTGATCTACTTTCTAAAAACCAGTTTATTGGAGGTTTTTCTTTTATATTTATATATAAGAACTTCTGTCTGTTACACTTTTTCTGGAAAAGAATTTTTTAGAATTTTCTTTAGCAAATGAATACTAACAAACTTTCACTCTATCTCAACACATCTTTATTTTGCCTTCATATCTTAAAGATATTTTTGTTCGAAATAGATTTCTAGGTTGGCATTTATTGTCTTCCGTCATACTGAAAATATTATTTCAGCCTTCTGACTTGATGCTGTGGGGGTCGGGGAAGGAGCAAGTGGGGAAAGGAGGGAAGGAAGGGGTATGCGGGGTCGCAGGGTATGGCACACCTCTGGGGTGTGGGACACAATTATAAGAGGGACTTTATCTAACAAATGCCATCAGTCTAACCTAATTCTTTGAACCCTCAATGAATCCCAAACCAAAAAACAAAACAAAACAAAAAACCAACAAAAAGAAGTTTTTGCTTTCAAAGTTCTTATAATTGTTCCTATAAAATGTATCTTTGGTGTTATGCAGTATCACTGTGGTGTGTCTGGGTGGGTATTTCTTTTTCTTTTTTCTTTTTTTCTTTTTTTTTTTTTTTTTTT
>NW_003852431.1:14057690-14061532 GCF_000181295.1 Otolemur garnettii
CCACCTCTGGTATATGGGGCCAGCGCCCTACTCCTTTAAGCTATAGGCGCTGCCCTGGATGTGTATTTCTTTTTACTCATCTCAGGATTTGTTGAACTCCTTGCATCTTCATCTGGTGCAGAAGGTTCTTATTTCTTATCTCTTCAGTACCTCTTTACTGGTCCCTCTCTTCTCCTGCCGGAATTCTGATAAGCTATGTTTAAAACCCTCTCACTGGATCATTAATGCCTTTGAATCTCTTTCATATTTCCTCCTTTCTGTCTCTGTGCTACATTCTGAATAATTTTTTTAACTTATCTCCCATCCTACCAAATATCCTCTCCTTATGTGTCTAATCTGCTAGTCAACCTAACCACTGATTTATTTAGTTATTTATTTTAGTTTCAATTATTATATTTTTTATTTCTGGGTTTGTTGGGTCCTTTTCTGAAATCTATTGGTTAAAATTTTCATTAATCCAGGCAGCACCTATGGCTCAGTGAGTAGGGCGCTGGCCCCACATATACCAAGGGTGGCAGGTTCAAACCCAGCCCCGGCCAAACCACAACAAAAAAAATAGTTAGGCATTGTGGCAGGCACCTGTAGTCCCAGCTACTTGGGAGGCTGAGGCAGGAGAATCGCCTAAGCCCAGGAGTTGGAGATTGCTGTGAGCTGTGATTCCACAGCACCCTACCAAGGGCAATAAAGTGAGACAGAGTCTCACTGAAAGGCAATGCTAATAAATTTTTTCATAAATCTTTTTCTCTAGATATTTGAATATTTTTCTTTCAACCATAAGGATTACGAGGTGTAAACTCTTTGCGGCTTTCCTTTTGTTGTCTTTATTTCGTCCTACTGGGTTTTAATTTCAGTACTGTGCTTCTTGCCTTAGATTATCCTTTTTTATGAGAAGTTGTTTTTATTGAAAAGGCATTGGGAGGATTTTTGGAAACTGGGCTAAAGTTGAATTCCTCCACAGAAAATGTTTTGTTTGCTTTTTTTCTGAAGCACCCACAGATACTACCTATCAGGTTCATTTAAGCAAAATTCACACATTGAATGTTTTTAACCACTTCAATGTATGGTGGCCTTAGGATTCAAATTCCTTTGATGGCAGGTTTGTGATTATAAAATTCTGAGGAGTGGATTCTTATCCTCTTCCTTAGCCTCTTTCTGCTCTGTTGCAAAGTAACTTTGTGTTTGGGAGAAAGAGCGCTATTTTTGGTTAACTTACTCCCTGAGGGTATAGTCATTTAGGGTCCCAGATTTTTCAGGTAAAGTCCTTCTCTTATAGCACCACCGTGGGAGGGGCTTGGTTTAACTTTTGACCTACTTGCTAGAGGCTGTGAAAGTCAAAATTCACAGTTCCCACTTAGACAAATGCCCTTAGGGGTGAAGCAGTTGAAAGACGATGCTAATGAGGAAGATGGCAGGGACTGAGGGGAGGAGAGGGAAGAACCCAAGGGGAGGGAGGCTCTACCTGCTTTCACTTATTTGGGGCCTGATGATGTTTTATAATTTTGTCATCTTTTCAACGATCAAAGAAGTTTTAAAAATATATTTTATCTGCACATTTTTTTCTTTATATCACCTAGGAAGGCGAATCCTACATAATCAAGTTATAGGACACATTGGTCATACTGAGTACTAGTTAACAATATCAAACAGCACTCAGAATTTATATTGTATATTTTTTCATTTTAATTTCTACAGAGCTTAGCTTGTTCTAAGCATTTAACAAATATTTGTTGACTAAAGTTGTTAACTGAACTATGTACTCGGGGGAAATTATGTAGCTATCTTAGGAGCACCGTACCTTGGGAAGTTTGACCTTGTTCTCTGAAAATTCATGAAGCAGGATCAGATGGAGACATTTAGAGACTTGAACATTGAAAAAATGTAAGTGATTCTCGTGGTGAAATTGAAATTTTCAAATAAAACAAATTATTTTGTAAGGTGATTCTTACTAGTAGGGCTTCCTTTCAAACCCTCAAAGCTGGTGGGCAAAATGAGTGTGTGCTTACAGTGTCATTTAGGAATAAAAAATAAACAATCCAGGGGGAAATTTTTAGAAAAGAGTTCAACATGATTTTTTTTTTCCTATTTTCTTTCAATTATTGGGATCTTCAGTGTTTTTTTTTTTTCTTTTTTGAGACAGAGTCCCACTATGTCACCCTTGGTAGAGTCCTGTGATAACACAGCTCACAGCAACCTCAAACTCTTGGGCTGAAGCAATTCTCTTGCCTCAGCCTTCCAAGTAGCTGGGACTACAAGTGCCCATCTATACACAACGCCCATCTATATTTTGTTGCAGTTGTCATTGCAACTGCAATGTTTTAGCTGGCCTGGGATGGGTTAGAACCTGTCAACTTCAGTGTATGCGCCTGTACCCACAGGGCTACAGGCGCTGAGCCCTTCAGTGTTACTTTAATTTGATCATATGATCATTTATTCCTGCATTCTGTTCTTCACTCCTCCGTCACCAGCTCTGACCTTGGCTTTACCATTGCTGTAGTTAAACTATTTATGTAGCCTGCAGATTTTAACATTTGTGACTCTGCTTCCAAATATTTCAATTCAAACCATGCCCTGGCTTTTCAATTTCTAGGTTTTGTCTCTCACATTAAATGCTAACCGAACCTTGATTTTGTGTTTTCTGTTCCCAATTAGAACTAAGACTTTATATCAGCAATATTCTTATGTTGAAAAAAATTTTTACATTGGCTACCTATGACAATCTCCAACAAATGAAAACAATATCTTTGAATTTAACACATTGCTACTGCCTGCTGATTAGAACATTGCATGGCACAGCCTTGCCAATATAAAGATGCTCTCCAGATATTTAAGAAGTTATTGACTTCTGAGCTTTTGTTACCACAATAAGATGAAATTGCATTTGGCACCTCCAGCTTTTGCTTGCTCAGCCTTCTTCTGTCCTTACAGCAGTGATGGGACTATTGAATTCGGTCTTTTCTTCTCCCAATCTCAGTTAAGAGACAAGCCAATCAAATTCTCTTTCCTGGGAATCTGAATCCCTAATGAAGTCCAAATGCAGAAATTTATTTCATTACCAATTTCTTGTTAAAGAAATTATCCAGGTACTCCTGACTGGGATTTCCAAGGCTGTTTTGTCTAATTCTTTTCACTATGAAGTTTTAGTTCAACTTTTCCTTTGCATATTCAAGCCACCCTGATCTTTTCAATAAAGTCTTTTTTTGTTTTCTGTTGCATGCAACTCAAGGATTCTAACTAAAAAAGGTTTTCTTTAATTTTACCATTGACATATCTCCTTCAAGTGTCAGAGCTGTGCTTAATCTCCAAATGCCAATGAGCATTGAGAATAGTGTCACATTCAGAACGGGTCAATACATATATTGACAAGGGAGACTTTGTAGTTATCTCAGGAGTCAAGAAGTTTCAAGATCACTTCTATACATTGTCTATGCAATTTATGCATAAACAATGATCAGAAGTCCCTTTGGGAATCTTCCTCTGTAGGTAATATTGCATTTCTAATTATGTAATTATAAATTTTTCAGTATATAGTACATTACAACACTTCTTTCTATGCTTTGGAAATTCCTGTACTTTCTACACCTTGACAAATTATATTGTTTATTATCTGTAAGCATAGAAATAATAGCAATAATCCCAATGGAAAAGATCAGTAGATGTAATTACTTTAAATGTTTAAAATTCTAGACATCAAAATAAAATATTCAAACCTTTAGATTTAACAGTTCTTCTTCTAGAAATGTATTCTCAGATTGTAATTCCAAAAAGAAAAGTTTATTAAATTATGAGGCTGAGTTTGCAAATAACCTAAATGTTCAAGAATAAGAAGGGTAATAAAGTTACCT
>NW_003852431.1:14062135-14064480 GCF_000181295.1 Otolemur garnettii
TAACCCTAGGGAAAGTTCATTAACGTTGAACAATTGTCTAAGCAGATGGTAGAATTGTGACTGATATTTCCCCACTAGATTTCTTTATAAAAAAAGAAATTTAGGCCAGGCTTGGTGGTTCACATCTGCAATACTAGCACTCTGGGAGGCTGAGGTGGATAGATTGCTTGAGCTCAGTAGTTCGAGACCAGCCTGAATAAGAGTGAGACCAGGCTCTACTAAAAATAGACAAAACTATCTGGGCATGATGGTCCATGTCTGGGCATGATGGTCCATGTCTGTAGTCACAGCTACTTGGGAGGCAGAAACAAGAGGATCACTTGACCCCAGGAGTTTGGAGTTGCTGTAAACTACAATGATGCATTTTACCCAGGGCAGCAGAATGAGACTTGGTCTCAAAAAAAAAAAAGTAAATTGGGACCACAGCTACGGTGCATCTTACAAGGGTACATGTGAAATTTACTAGGTGTAGAATATAAATGTCTTAACACAATAACTAATAAAATGCCATGAAGGCCATGTTAACCAGTTTGGTGAAGATATTTCAAATTGTATATAAAACCAGCACACTGTACCCCATGATTGCATTAATGTACACAGCTATGATTTAATAAAAATAAATAAATAAACTAAATTGGAAAGTGAAAACAGGTTCTTAAGATAAAAACTTTTTAATTTGATTTTTATTCTTTCTTCATTAATTAAAAGTTCTTATATTGTTTCGTAGCCATTAAAATTATTAAAATATGATTTAAAAAGAAAAAAATTTTAAAAATCTAATGAGACATTTCAAGTGAAAAATAATCTTCAAACCTAAAACTTTCTTGAGTCACTTTTTATAGAAATCAAATCATACGATTAACTGCACAAAATTACATATATGCTCACGCAGCTTCACTGGGTAAGACAGTAGAATAACACTTGGAGAAGCATAGAATTCAATCCATCCATAAGACTTTCCTCTATAGAAAAGAGCTCTTTATGGAAAAGTCACCTTGTTATCATTCCCAAAGTAATGATGTTGTTTATAGTTCACAGGCAGACATTGGTTAAAATCAAAGTTTGACGACTTTAATTTTAATAACTAAAACACTTTAAAGGGACGTAGCATATGTCAGGCTGTCCAGTGTAACCTAATGAGGATCACACTTTCTCAGGCAGAAACCAATCATCCTTGGTCCAGATCCACGTTAATTTTCAGAGAAGCTTTTAGGGGAAAGATTTTCTGATTTGGAATACACATCTCAAGAACTTAAAGTGCTCCCAGGTCTATTTGAAACCTCATTTGCAATGATCAGAGCTGTGTACCAGCTATGCTATGATTTCTGATAATGGGTTCTGCATTAATTTCTGTTATTTCAGGAATTTATGTAGATAAATCTCATCTAAGCTTGTTAGTCTTATCACCTTGAGATGGTTAGAGAGTTAGAGGCAGACTAATTGGGGTGCCTAAAGATGGACTATAGGAGGAATAAGTCCTACCCGACTTACCAGTAAAAACAGCTACACTGAGTGCTCCGAAGGTATCTAGTATCTTACCTAGTGTGATTGGTTTGAAGTTAAAATCCCCAATGAAGCTCTTCTAATTTTCTTTGTTTCAATTAATTTTGTTTCAAGAAAACCAAGATAAAAGGCACATGGTGCTTTTTTTTTCCCCCACCGGTTGTTTGCTCCTTCCTGCTATCTCTTTTCACACAGAAATGTCAATAAAAAAGATAGAGATCAGGGAGTAGAGAACTTTCTATTGTGATCCTTGGCTCAAGGGCAAAGATTCCCATGAATTAAAAGGGTTATTGAAGAACTGCCTCGGAGGCAGACAGTGTTGACCAGCAGGCCCCTATGATATTTCTCTGGAGAACAGGACAGTGCAGTACTCCATTCTTAATAATGCATGCTGAAACCCAGGACCTACGTGCCCCACTTTTTTCCTGCGTGCCTTACACCTTCTGTGAATCTGCCTGACAGCCCAGTTGATTCCTAGGTTGGGATATGGTAAAAAGAGGTTAAGGTTTATCACATTCCTAAGATTATGGTCATGCTTTTTCTTTCTGGTATTACCCCTATTCTACAAGGAATTCTTTTCACCATAAAATTCTATTCCCAATGTGTTGATTGACCTCTTGTAAATATAGACCAACTACTAAATAAGTATCAACTGCTGCTCTGGATTGCCAGTAATTGGCTCATCAACCCCTTCCAGGGATCATTTTTAGTATTTCAGTTGTTTGTGTGAACCATGCCTGGACAATGCTATTCCCACCGAACAGCTTGCTTTTTTACTAAACAGGACTTAAATTTTCAGCCTCTTAATTTACATTCCACCCTTACATCTTTCTGTCTTATCA
>NW_003852431.1:14065835-14068319 GCF_000181295.1 Otolemur garnettii
TTTCAAGGACAATTTAAAGAAAGTATGAGAGAAATTCTTCTGCTGATGGCTATTAAGTAATTCAGAACATACTTCATTAAATTCATCTAGAAAAATGTCATATTTTATTTATTTGAAAACATTAGACAAGTTAGAAGGTAATGTGGAACAAAAGCAAATAACGACCGATGGAAGGAAGAGGCCTGGGGGAGGGGATGATACTGGCAGTTAGGGTCCCATGTACTCAGAGGGTAATTGGTAAATGAGAGGGAGCTGATTTGAGGCTGAAAGCTGAGAAATAATTTTGAGAGATTGTAGAGGTGAGAGGCAAAGATTGTCCATAAACAGAACCCAGGTAAACCACCATCGTATTGAGTTGGGAATCTCAGAAGGCTTCTGCCAGGTAACAGGTTAACTAAAAAGGGTAGGATATAGTTCAGCTTCAAGTTATTTCGGTCCATGAACTTGGCTTAAGGTAATCCAGAGAGTTCGTTGTTATGGGTTATTTACTATATCCAACATAAATGCTCTCTAGAGAACTATCTAAGACTTCAGACTATTTCCATGTGTAATTGTTTTGCCAATGAAATAACAAGGGACACAGGCAGCAAGATACAATGAATTGAAACTAATAAAAATAAGAAAGAAGAAGAGTAGCTTTCTATGTATAGTCTTCAAATATTGAAATCAAGCAGACATATTAAAGTCACTATCTTTTCTACTTGCAAGGAGATTCAAGACAAGACTGGGAATTTGGCAGAGGCCTGCAACAAAGAAAGAAAGTCTAGGACTGAAGTATAAAACAACCAAGTAGAAACTTGGCTAATGAGTTTAACAACATATTAATCAAAACTGGAAAAAAAAATTAGTGGATTAGTGGATTGGAACATAGGTCAAAAAAAAATATCCAACAAATAGAACAGAGAGACAAAAGGACGGAAAATACAAAGGGCAGAGTTAGGAGACCAAAAGGATAATTACTAGAAAGATATGTCTTTTTTAAATGAATCTAGTAACATTGATTTAAAGCCAAAATTAATAAGACACTGTAGTTGAAACTGCAAGAGGGTTTCGGTTTAAGTCCAGTTGCTTGTTGCACAAATATCCAATTATTGAGATGATGAGGATTGCCAAGGAAGAAAGGGATTTTTAATATGACAGATGCCTTGCCAGGAGAATGAGAGAAGCTGATGGGGTCTGTCTTTGAGACTAAGGGAGATCTTGGGGCAGGTAACGGTGTAACTAATGGAGGGTCTACCTGCATTGGGGCAGGCTATGGGGGGATGTTGAATCTTGGTGTTAGGAAAGCTGCCCAGGGAATTCAGGAATCTCACACCCTTTGTCTTGCAGAAAATCAACAATTTCTGGGAAATAACTCAAAAAGTCAAGGATTTAGTTAGGGAGAGAATTATAAAAAACATACAGAGGCCATTGAAATTCATTTTTGAGGCCAGTGACAATACAATGAGAAATTTTAAAAAGTCTAAACTTATGAGGGATTTTTAACAAAATTATCTCAGAAGCTGATTTAACAAGTAGACACATATATCAGTAGAGATACAGAAATTTTAAATTATGTAAAGTATTAGATTAGCAAATGTGGCGGAATACTATGTAGAATAACCATAGTATGTTGTATCCAACATGAACAGATAATACATTCTTTTCAGGCATATATGTAATTTTTTTTTAATTGACCGTAATCTGGCAATATAAGGAATTTCAGTTTGTATTCCCTAAACAAAGTAAAATTAAGCTACAAATTAATTTTTAACAAGTAGCTACAATATCTCATATGTTTAGAAGTTAAGAAATATTCTTTTAACAAACCATATGAATTCATAGAATTAAAATGTCTGCAATCACCTTCTCTATTCAACATTGTTCTAGAGATTATCATCAAGGAAGTCAAGCCAGAAAAAGAAATAAAATGTAAAGGGTGTAGAGAGAAAGACATAAAATTGTCATTATTTTTATATAATAATTGTATTTGTAGGAAATCCAAAAGAATATGAAGATTAATTATTGGAATTAATAAGTGAGTTCAGCAAGACAAAGTCATATAAAAATCAATTGAATTGCTATAAATCAACAAAAAAGGGAATATAAAAGTTTTAAATATAGACGTAATTTATAAACTTTTGAACATCCAGGAACAAAATATGTGCAAGACCTTTAGACAGAAAACTATAAATATTATTAGAGAAATTAAATGGACAGATCTTCTCTGTCTAAACCCTGGATGCCCAAAGTGTGGTCCACTAATTAGCAGCATAGTCATACCTGGGAGCTTACAGGGAATTCAGAAACCTGGCCTCCATCCTAGACTTACTGAATCTGAAACTATACTTTATCAAGACCCTGCAAGGAGGACAACACAGCAAGCTAACTGCCTTGGTATCAGAACACCGCCCCTAAATGGCTCAAGCTAGTGGCTGGAGGTAAGAACTTACAAGCATCTCTTCTGCCTAGAACACTAGGCTCTCTGCTTTCCCACTCCTTCCC
>NW_003852431.1:14068435-14122131 GCF_000181295.1 Otolemur garnettii
TCCATTCCTTCCTCATTTGACCTGGGGACAGAGGACTGCCCTCTTGACCCATTGTGCACTCCCTGCCTGGCTGGGATCTTTAAGTAAAACTCTTTGAACACATTTCCTATTGAATTTGAACGTTCCCTCTGAAGAAATAGGCTCCAGGTTTTCTCCAGGAGTCAGGTGAGGGAGAACACAAGATTGGAATTCTACTGTCAGAGCAATGGGCTCTAATAGGCTGCATCCCATAGGTTGTTGGTATGTTGTGTTTCAATTTTTGTTTTTCTCAATATATTTCTAAATTTTTCTTTTAATTTCTTCATGAACTCATTGATCACGTAGGAGCTGTTTAATGCATTTGTAAATTTTCCTAGTTCCTTCTGTTATTAATGTCTCTATTTTTATGCCATTGTGGCCAGAAAAGACGCTCGTGATATGATTTGTCTTCTTAATTTTGTTAAGACTTGTTTGTGGCCTAACATTTGTCCATTTTGTAAGTGGGATGTCGAATTCCCTACTCTTACTGTATTGCAGTTTGTCTCTCCCTTCTGATCTGTTAATATTGGCTTTATGTTATTTAGGTGCTCCAATGCCATGTGCATATATATTATAATTGTTACATCCTCTTGCTGAATTGACCCCTTTAGAAGTATGTAATGAACCTTCTTTTTCTTTTTAAAACTTTTTACTTTAAATCTGTGTTATCTGGCATAAGTACAGCTATTCTTATGTTCTTTTTGGTTTCCATTTGCATAGAAAATCTTTTATTGCAGCCTTTCACTTTCAGTTTATGTGTGTTTCGCCAGTGAATTGAATCTTTTGTAGGCAGCATAGAGTCTTTTTTTTTCATTCATTCAGCTACTCTATGTATTTGATTAAAGTATTTAATGCATTTACATTCAAGGTAATTATTGATCGGTAAAGACTTACTATTATCATTGTGTTCTATTTATTTTACAGCTCCTTTGTTCCTTTCTTCCTCTCTTGCTGTCCTCCTTTATGGCTTCAGTGATTTTCTCTAGTGGTATGTCCAATTCCTTGATTTTTATTTTTTGTGTATCTGCTATAGGTTTTGCTATGTGTTTATCATAAGCCTTATAAAAAACTTTATAGTTATAACAGGCTATTTTAAACTAAATAAATTTATTTATTTATTTTATTTTTTATCTTATTTATTTATTTTTGCAGTTTTTGGCCAGGGCTGTGTTTGAACTTGCCACCTCCAGCATATGGAGCTGGTGCCCTACTCCTTGAGCCACAGATGCTGCCTTTAAACTAACAATTTAATTTTGACTGAAAAAAAAAAAAACACAACTATGCTCTTACTTTACTCTCCCAACACTTTGAATGTGTGATATCACAATTTACATCTTTTCATTTTGAATATTCCTTTACAAATTATTGCAGCTATAATTATTTTTAACAGTTTTGACCTGTAAACTTCATACTTAAGATATAAGTGATTTGCACACCACCATTACAGTATTCAGAGTATTTTGACTTTGGCTGTGCGTTTGCTATTACTAGTAAGTTCTATGCTTTCAGATGTGTTTGTGTTACTCATTATCCCCTCAGCTTGAAGAACTCCTTTTAGTATTTATTATAAGATAATTGTGGTGGTAATGAACTCATTTGTTTGTGAGTAAAGATCTTTGTCTCTTCTACATATACTGAATATGCTCTTTATGCATATTTAGGCAGTTTTATGTCTTCAGCAGTTTGAATATATTATCCCACTTTCTTCTTGCCTGTGAGGTTTCTGCTGCTAGCAATATTGGTACCTATTTATATGTTTTGGGGTTTTTCTTTCTTTGTTTATTTATTATTTTTGCTTTTAGGATTCTATTTTTGTCTTTGTCTTTGGCAGTTTATAATATATTAAAAGAAGTCTTACTTAGATAAGATCTGAGTAGAGATATTTAATTTTCATGTACCTGAATCTTTACGTCTTTTACAGGTGTAGGCAGATTTCTGCTACTATCTCTATAAATAAGCTTTCTGCCCCCTTTATCTTTTCTTTCTTCTTCTTGAACCTCTATGACTCAAAAATTTGCTCTTTTGATATTGTTCCATAAATTCTATGTGCTTTCTTCATTCTCTTAAATGTTTTTTTCTCCTCTGGCTATATATTTTAAAATAACTTTTCTTTGAGTTCATAGAGTTTTCTTTTGCTTGATCAATTCTGCCATCAATGGCCTCTATTGCATCTCTCATTTCATTCATTATATTTTTCAGCTCCAGAATTTCTGCTTGATACTTTAATTTTTATGTAAATTTCTGTTAAATCTCTCTTTTTGGTGACCTATTTTATCTCATTTCATTGAGTGGCTTCTCTGTATTTTATTGAAGTTCACTGACCTTGCTTAAAAGAGTTATTCTGAGATCTCTGTCAGAGAGTACATACATCTCCATTTCTTCAGGGCAAATCAATGGCACTTTATTTTGTTCATTTGTTGATGTCATATTTTTCTGATTATGATTGATTTTTGTTGTTAGGTCAGTGTCTGCACCTTTATAGAATTAGGTAATTATTTCTGTTTTCATTTACTGGCTTTTTATAGAAGCTCTGTGGCAGCTGCAGGCAGTATAGCTGTCAGAAGCCTGGAATCCACTAGGGGAGGTTCAGCACTGTGGAGGGGCAGACCACAAGACTGAGGCATATTGTGGCGGACTGGCCATTGCCAGAATCCCAGGAGAGATGTGGTTGACATGGCACTGGGGCACATCAAATATCTCAGCCCTGCTGCTGAGGGCTTTCTAGAGTCCAGGGCCACTAAAATTGGCCAGGCAATAGTGTTGACTAGAGTTTAAGTCAGCCACCCAACCCTGAAGACTATGACTATGCATTCCTGCCTTGTGTCAGACAGGGTCTAGAGGCTTAGTTATTAGGTACTGGCCTGGAATATGGAACTATGGGGAATCTGTATGGTGCTGGGTTTTACTATGGTGGTTTTAGTATTGGGATCTAAGGCAATGCCCTGAGCTTAATTCTCTCCCCCCCATCCCCACCCCCGAGTAGTCTATAGCCCAGGACATGCTGTGCTACCTGGGACTGAGAGATGGGTAGATAATATAAAACCAAACATCTTAACCTCTTCAATTCATCTTTTCTTATTGTTGTGCTACAACTAGGTGCTTTGATGTCTTACCTGGCTTCTTTAGCTCTTGTGGAGATATTTTCACACAGACATAGCTGTTCTAATTGATGTTTCTGCAAGAGGGTAATCATTGCACAGTCCTACTCTACCATGTTGCTTTGCCCCTTCAAGTCATTTTAAAATCGGCATTTCTAACTGAATGTTAAACTCTTTAATCCTTATAGAAATTTGGTTGACTATCAACTTCAGAACATTTATAAATATGATCCCTTCTATCAAACTTTTTCAAAATGATTTATCATAGTTTATTAAAACCCCTTTGCTAAAAAAAAAAAAAAAACCCTTTGCTAAGTGGTGTAATATAAAAGGCAAAGTCAGTTGTTCCCAAACTTGTCTGCATGTTGGGACCATCTGGGAGCTTCAGAAACTACTCATGCCCCAAAGATTTAGTTGGTCTGGGCTGTGGCCTGAGCTTTGGAATTTATAAATAATCTTCAGGTGATTGTAACATGCAAACAAGTTTGGGCATCACTGGCCAACATAGGTGTTCAGAATTTTCTCAGAAACCAAATGATCTTGAAATTATCACCTATGTTCAGAGTCTATATTTATGATTTTTCACATCCTTCTCAATAAAATAAAACAATTCTAGCTGTGATGATTTATTTTTCAAAGCAACTGGCAAGTCCAGGGTACCCATATTGGAAGTATTTTCTTGCATGAGATCAATATTTAAATCAATAGACTTGGAATAAAGCAGATTACCTTCCACACTATTGGAGGGCCTCATCTAATCAGTTAAGAAATAAAGGACCAATCTTCTTAGAAGAGGAAAGAATTCTGCCTTCAGAATGTCTTTGGACCCAGGTTCTAGCTTTAGCTTTAGCTCTTACCTGGGTCTTCTGCCTGCCAAACTCCCTTCCCTGAAGATGTTCAATGTGTCAGTTTCCACATTTTTCTACACTAATTTCTGAAAATAAATCTCTCTATGTAGATATTTATCTCATTATAATCTGTATCTATCATCTCCTATTCTGAGTCACTGGAGATCCCCAAGTAATACAGTCACTAATGACCTCTACATTGCTAAATTCACTTTTAGCTCTTGCCTTACTTGACTTTTCAGTAATACTTCACCCAATTGATGGCTATCTTTATTAAATTATTCTTTTTCTTTGCTTCTGAAATTTTCTCCTAATTTTCGAGTTGCTTAAATTTACTGGATTTGAAAAAACACTGATGCCTGGGTCTTAACCCCAGCATTTTGACTTAATTGGTCTGGGGTGCAGCCTGGGAGCTGAGATTTATAAAGTTTCCCTAGAGTCAAATATTTAGAGCTAAGTTTCAGAATCACTGTTCTATAATCTCCCAAAGCCTGACTCTGACCTGAGTTCATCTAACCCACCTTGTTCATGGGGAGTCTTCATTAATCCCTCTTCCTTTTTTGCTGCACCTGGACTCTAAAAAATATCTTTTTTTAACTTTCCTGACTAAAAGTTATGCCCAATCTGAAGATAATTTTTACCTCTCAAATATAATGTGAAACTCCATTCCCTCTTTCGGAGGAGGGAACAATAATAGGAAGGGACCTAGTTGTCCTCCTATTGTTCCTACTAAGGCTCTGGTCAGGAAGAGTGAATTCCCCTTGTCTTCCCTTTGATACAAGATGGCTACCACTTCTACCCCAGGTGAAGCTACCACATCAACAATGTATCCTGTAGGCTTACTTTCAATTTGCCTAATGCAAAAGGAGGTCAGAGCTCAAAATCTGTACTTTTAACTAAACAGGGTCAAAAAGGAGATAGACTTTGTTTTTATATCATGTTCCTTGAAGAGAGCCTGGTGGAGTGAATTATCATGCAGCTCTTTAACACATAGATTTACATATGCTGAAGGTCAAATGATATGTTCTGAAGCTAATGAAGGCCAGTAACTCAGCTAGTATCCACTTCAGCCCCCTAAGAACAGCTTCATTGTGAGTGTTTTGCTTTGTTTGTATAGTGCAGTATTCTTTATTATTGTCCTTGGGGTTCTCACCACTATTATTTTACTCTTTTCAATTTGCAAAATATACAAAACTGAAAAGCTTAGTGCTGAAACTAATTTTTTATCTAAATCCACATACTAACCAGATGTATTCTGTCACACCATGCTAGTATATGCTGTTTGATGTTGTGCATCATAGTATTTTTTAAATTATTCACATATTGAATTTAAATTTATGCAATAAAAAGGAGAGAAAATGCTCTCTTAGTTTGCTTTTTTGCTGCTATTTATCCATATCACTTTTTTATTTAAATGGCAAATCTCCAATTTTGAAGTTTTATGCTAGTGCCTGAAATCCAAGGAGGGTGAGTGTTTTTATTTTCATTGTTTGGGAAACAAAAATGTACCTCTGATAATTTTTGTCTTTGATTACTGCTTCTTCAAAGGATTTAAACCAGAATGAAAGCCTTTGAAATCTTCAGAGATGAGGAGACAAGAGAGTTATTCTGTATGCACTGGATAAACAGATGTCTTTGCTTTTCAAACCAATCCTGAAAAATTTAATCACAAGCTTCATCAGAAACAGAACAATTTTTGCAGGTGTATAATGTTTTATATTTTACTAATGTGAAATGGAAGAAATAATGTCATTTTATTCCTTTTTTCTTGTCTAAGAATTTAGTTCCAATTAACATTTCAGACAACTTTTTTTTTTTATTATCTCAGGAAAATAGATACATTCCATAAGAGCAGAAAAAAAAATCTCTTCTTGTCACTCCGGGTACAAATAAGCTCTGTTAGAAATGTTTCTATAAATTGCTTGGGAAGTTGAGAAGCTAAGCTGAAAAATTCCAAATTAATAAAAGCCAAATTTCATTTTTACTCAATGGATAAAATCTTGTAATTAAATTTATTTTGAGACACCCAATGACTTCAGCATGAATTTCTCTAAAGGGTAAGGGTAAAATTAAGCTCGATGTTACAAACTGAGAAAAAGACCACATGAATAGACTTTGCATTGTGGCTACTGATGGTCTAGACTGGATAACCCATTCTTTGACATAGCTGCTCATTGATTCACAGCAGTACAGAAATGGACTTAATGATGCAAAGAAACATTCTCCGTTTCTTACGTTTTCAGCCTTTCAGGATAAAATTACTTCCTACATACTTATGAGGATAAAAGGTAAAAAGAGGATCAGGCTGTCCACTGTAGAATTTACACTTGTACCAATTAAACATGGATAATTTTAAATTTTAAATCTTAAGTGACGATTCAAATAATACCACAAAATTGCAATTCAAGCACCTTATTTAATATCTATTTTTTTCAAGACACTTTTAGGAAACACTACCAACTGCTACACCCTTCACAGTTCTAATTCTTTTGCAGAAGGTAAAACACAAAAATGGGGCCAATTTGCCTAAATGCCTCCTCTAAAGAACAAGATTTACTTTTTCAACACTGTGTCCTTTGAGTCTTAGTCTTCGCTTCACTGAATAAATTTGAAAATGTTAATTACACTGTATTAATTTGAAAATATTATAATATTTTTGAAATAAAATAAATTTTAAAACATTAATTTTGAAATATGAAAATGGTGAATGAGATGATTTTACATTGGCAAAAATGGGCTGCAGATGACCAAATCGTCCCTTAAAAATTGCCTCGTAGATTATTAAAACTGAAAAGGTCTTTAGAGATAACTGCTGTATGTTCCCTTTACTTCAACCAGCAAGTAGTAAGCTAATGTTTGACAAGGGGTTAAGTGACTTATAGGACTCAATTCCTAGGGGGTGGATTCTGGCTCTTTTTCAGCTCCCCTGATGCACTGCTAAGGGCTCTTCTGCCCTTTCTGGCTCCCCTGGGCATCAGTAAGAACAGTTTCCATGGATTCAGTTACCACACCAGGCCCTTAAGCTTCCATCTCCTCTGATCTCTCTTCAATCCAACAATAAGATTTCATGGACAAAGGAGAAACACCACTAGCTCTTCTTCTCCAGGATATGTCCCTATTAGCAAGTGCCGTTTACAATGGCAGCCCTGTTCAAATTCATTGACATGGCTTACTCAGGAACAAAAATGACTATATGCATAACTTATGATGACCAGTATAAATTGTTATACATTTTAAGCCAGGGTTGTAAGTCAATATTTAAACCTAAATGTATTCATTATGATTTCCCTTTTGCCATGGCTGAGACAACCACAGTCCCTATGAACGTTGATTCCTGTTCTTTTCTTTTCTCATCTACTGAAGCAAATCAAAAATAAAACTGTGAGACATTTCATGTACAACCAGGAAAAAAGAACTTCAAAATTTGCTTTTATATGACATTATTTCCATTTGGTTGACTGTTCATGTCAACTATAGCTATTTGTTTACTATTATGTCCCTAGCTAGGTACTGTGACAAACCCTCTACATACCTTCTTTATAATCCTTATACCATGGTTAAGTCTAAAAACCAGTATCATGTGAACAGGGCCCCTTGCTTAAAACTAAGTGTCTTATTTTTCTGTACTCAATTCAATGTCCATTTCAAACCCCCTTCTAATCTGTGGTAGAAATATTAATCCAATCATCTCAAAGTACATTCAGTAAATCTTGACGTTGTTTCTTCATTATTTTGCTTCACCTGTAACGTTGGGACCTTTTCCATCTACTTCCCTTTACATTTGCATAAAAGTTCTAAGGACAAATAAAGAATCAATGCTTAATGACATCATCTTTGTTTTATATTTACATCTTCCAATTGCTATATTAGTTTTCTATGCTATATGACCAATTAACCACAAACTTAGCAGCTTTAAACAATACTCCTTTATTATCTCACAATTGTGCAGATTAGAATTCCAGGTGAACTCAACTAGATTCTCTTTTTAAGGTCTCATGAGGCCAAAATCAATGTTTGTAAGAACGGGCTCTTATCTAGAAAAGAAACCATTTTCAAGCTTATCCAGGTTGTTGGCAGAGTCTAGCTCCTTGCAGTTAGGGAAATGAGGTCTCTATTGCCTTGCTAGCTACAGGTCAGAGATTACTCTCAGTTCCTAGCCTTCAAGTATTCACAATAAAACCCTTGAGCTCCTTTGAGAATCTTCCACTACCATTCTTAGGGAGTGTGATTCCTTTTCGGTTCCTCCAAACTGTTTGGAAGATGTTGATCATGAGCCTACTTGCCCTCCAGGTATAAATAACAATAATAAGCCAAGGACTTTTCTGAGTGCATATTATGAGACTAGCCATCAAGGTTCAAAGTCCCAAGCCTGCTTTTACACATACCATCCCATTTATTCTTTTCAATGTGTTCTCTTGATGACCCAGTGCAGCCATCTCCACCCTAAGCTTTCATGCCATGCTGTGTGAAACTTAGTTGTCCATGAGAGAAATGGGATATCAGAGAGAATGGTAAAGGAGGGAATCCAAGATTACACTACTGCCCTTCCTTGTGACTCTTTCTTTAGCTTCTTGTCTTCTTTGCCAAAGCAGTTTTCTCCTACAATAAACTCACATTGCATCTTTATTTCCATTCTCTGAAACCTGGAATTTAGAACATGATCTCTATGTACTGAGACCTTTGGGAATCTGTCTTTTGAAATAACCAAAGCTTGACTCTTTCAAATTGACTTCCAAGCATTTTTTTCTCTCCCAGGAGCTGTAACACTACATCACAATTAAAAATGTGAACATAAACTAAAAACAAAAAGCATGGAATTGTCATCTTGTTTTCTGATCAAATGAAGAACGCCCTATTTACTGTTGAGGAGAAATTAGGGTGTCAAGGGAGCACATGAGTGTGGTAAAGAGACAAGAAACACAATCTTTAAGGCTCCCAAATATCAGCACACCTCCATATAGGTCAGACTCTGAAATCAGGACCTTATCTTAATCATACTATAACACTGCTTTTATCATTTTTATTAATTTCATACCCTTGATGATCTTATCTAAATATTTAGATGATTTTCTGTAAATTTTTGAAGTAAAATATATATACAAAGTGGACATAAAGTTCATGGGCAATTTACTATGTGAAAATATTTTAAATTGCACACACACTTTATGTCTACCCTGTATAGTAAAATGCACAGATCTTAGGGGTAAAATGTGAGTTTCGACAAATGCCTATGCTTCCAATATTTCAATAAATTATTTTCTGTCTCATTAATCCCCATCTGTATATGCAACTTCTGAGCTTCTTTCTACCCACACATTTGATGTCTATGCTTCTGAACTTCACATAAATAGAATCATACAATAGAAGCAAGTTTCGTGTCTGGCTTCTTTGATTCAGCATTACATTTTTAACTTGCCTCTCAGTGTTGCATTTGTTTGTCTGTTTGTCCTAATTACTGAATAGTATGCTATGATATTAGTATACCATAATTTGTTTATCCTTTTTCTACTGAAAAGGTACATTTGGGTTATTTCCAGGGTTGGCTACAATTAATATTAATAAACCTTCCATAAACATTCACATCCACATCTGTTTGGAGATGTATATTTTAGTTTCTTTTGAGTAAATACCTAATACTGAAACTGGGTCATGAAATAGGTATACATTTCATTTGATAAGAATGATACGAAACCTCTTTCCAAAGTAATTGTAGCTTTTTACATGTTTACCAGCAGTATAGGAGAATTCCAGTTATTTCACATCTTCACCATTATTTATTGCTGTTAGCATGTAATCTTTGCCATTCAGGTTTGTATTAATACTATCTCATTGCATTTTTTAAATTGTTTGTCAGTTTGATTCAGAAGGCTAGAATCTTTACTCCTTCCACAATAAAAGTCCATGACATACAGAAAACTTCCCTTTGGGTATAGAATTTTTAAAATGTATAACAGTTAATGTTAGGAAAAACAACCGTAGTATATGGAAAAGGTCATCCAGTAGTTGTGAATTTGGTTTATATGATCCTAAAATATATAATAAAAAAAATTGAGAGCGCAAAGGTTAAAAAGAATCAAAAAATAGTTGTAAAACACATGTGACAAGGCAATCTGAAAAGGGAAGGTTGTTAGTATAAGAATCATAAGGAAATTAACTGTATGCAAGCAAGTTTGAAAAAAAACAAAACATTGTCAATTATTTCCAGGTGCTCCATGTTAAAAACAACATTGTGCGTTGTAGTTCCTTCAACATACCAGCAGGGGCAAGATTTCTAGAGCAGGCCTCTGTGTTCTGTTTCTGGTGCTCTTCATCCTTGCCTGGATCTGAGTTTTAACCTGGTATCCTTTTTCTTCAGCTTAAAGGGTCCTTTCATACTTTCTATAGCTCAGAGCTACAATAAAAAATTTTAGTTTCTTTTTTTCAGAAAATGTTTTTATTTTACCCTAGATTTTGAAAAACGCATTTACTTGTATAGAACTCTAAGCTGGTAGGGTTATGCTATTTTTCTTTCAGCCCTTTACAGGTGTAGTTTTAGCACATGATACTCCTCACTGAAGTCCAAGCAATTTGCAGGCCCCTGGTCCTCCTAAATGCTCCACAGGAACGTGTGGGTTCTCCAAGCTGAGTGGCCCTTCCCAGAACATGTGCCACACACCTTTATTTTGAGAAGTAAAATATTTATAATTTAAAATAAAAGATGCAATCAGTTCAGTGTTTTTGGCCTTCTGTTGTTTCTCATGAGAAGCAAGTAGATGCTCTGCCTATGTTTTTCTATATTCACTGAATATTTTCAACATTTTGTCTTAGATTTGGAATTTAGCAGTTTGATTATAATATGCCTACTTATGGTTCTTTTTATATTCCATAAAAATTTATTGAACTTTGATCTTTAAGTTAGGGAAGTTATAAGCCATTATTATTTTTTTGTTGTTGCAGTTTTTGGCTGGGGCTGGATTTGAACCCACCACCTCCAGTATATGGGGCTGGCACCCTACTCTTGAGTCACAGGTGCCCCCCAAGCCATTATATTTTCCAGTATTTTTCTGGTCCAACCTTATACTCCATCTGGAAATTTAATTGCCCAAATGTTAAAATTGTTCCACAGGTTGCTAAGACCATTATTATTTTTACTTCATTTTTTTCACCTCTTTTATTCAGATTGAAAAGTTCTTGTTGATCTGTAGTACAGTTCATCAATTATTTTTCTGCCATTTGCAATATGGTATTATATCTATTTACTGATTTTTATTGCATTTTATTGTCCGTAATATTCATTTTTTAAAAGAATAATTTCTATTTCTCTCCCAAGATTCCCTGTTTATTCATTAAGAGTGTTTTTCTTTCAATATGTTAAACATATCTCTAATAGCTATTTTGAAGTCATTGTGCACTAAGTCTAGCCTCTGGGCCATCTCTGGGTTAGTTTCTATATCAATTGATTTTGGTATCACAATAGATTATTTTTTCTTATGTCTTCATATCTAGTGATTTTTAAAATTTAATATTGGATACTATGAATAATATTGAGATCCTGGATTTTGCTATCTTCCACTGAAGAATTTTGATGCTTATTCACTAGACAGTTCAATTACTACCTGATCATCTTGATTTTATGTTGGCTTTGTTTTAAATTCTATTAGTGTAAATCTGGGGCAAGTTAACATTTTTTCTCAAGCTTTTATAAGTTAGGGTAAGAAGGACTTAACCTCTAAATCTACGAATTTGTTAGGATATTGTTTGAAGTTTTGCTAATGAGAGTTTAGAGTAGGTCTTCTAGAATGTGGTTCTTACTTCAAGGCAGAGCTTTTCTTAGCTGGATGCTAAATTTGGTAATAAGATATTAATATTATCTTTCCATTCTAGAAGGACTAGAGCTCCAGAGTTGCTGGTATTTCGGCACTGCTCAACCTTTACTGTTTTCATTCCGTTCTCAACTTCGTGGGAACTATGATGAAGTAACCCCCAGGAGGTTGCCCCTGTTCCCATGCAGCCATGACTTCCCACATAGACTCACAGGAGACTCAAATAAGGACTTCCCCACCTTCCTGCACAGCCACCTCCTCATAGATGCTCTTCCCTGCAGATTCTAGCTGCTTTTTCTGCTCCATACTCCCATCTTTACCTCCTGAGCTCAGCAAGACAGCTATCTTTGCCCTACCTGTAGTTTACTTCATATAGCTGGAAAATTATGGAATTTGTCTTATTTGTTTTCCTTCTGGCAGAGATCAGAGTGTTGCAATACCTGTGATACAAATACAAACCTGAGTACCTTTTAAATATATATATATTTTTATTTATCTATTTGCTTACTGATGTAGAGAGCTAGGCAAAGATTAGTTTCTCAATCATGGTTGGAATCAGAACTCAAACTGATGCATTCTTGTACAAATAATTTAAGCCCTTGAGACCTTCTCAGGTATAAAATGATGGAGTTTCCCACCTAAGTGACATTCTTGTTTTAAATACTTTGTTAAACTACAATAGTTACTTCAGGGTCTATTTAAATATGAGGAATTTGACTTCCCAAATGCCATGATTTTCAAATTACTTTGCTTGTGTGTCTTTTAATTCCTCCATCAGGATCTGCTGAGTTATGAAGCTACATTTGCTTCAGTATTAAAGAATACCATGTTAAAAATTAATTCAACAAATATTATTGATGGCAACTCTGTTTCAAGAACTATGATTGTATAATGTACAGTTTTACTAATAGTTCTTAATTTTCTCTTCTTTAATATTGTTTGGATACTATAAATAAATCTTCATCTTACTTTCCTCCCTGTTTACTTTTATATAACTTTCCGTAATTCATTATTTAATATGTCACTTATTGTTCACTAAATATGTACCAGACACCATTGCCTGCTGTGAATATAATGAATGGCTGAGACGTAATACCCACCTTTAAGGACCTGTGTCTATTAAAAAGGCTTAAGCTTATGAAAAGTTAACTAATAAAACTGTGCCCAAAATATTTTGGGGATACAAATGAGAGTGATTAACTCTGCCAGAGGTTTCTGATAAAAGTTCCTGGAAAAGGTCAACTTTAATCTGTCAGATTTGGTGAGAAAAAGCAATTGAGACTAAAGGTTTTAATCCCAATTCTACCTATGTTTCAAGACCTGATTCTGGTGTTTATGTTGTCTAGGATGCTGTGATACTGTTAGGAAATTTTCTCCCTCCCATTTAATATGAGAAAATGTACTAGTCCCTGAGTTTTCTACATAGCAGTTCCCCTGCCTTCTCTCAAGCCTGAGTATGATCCAAGAAAATAAAAGTCTATAGGACCATAAGCTTCTGCTTCCTGCCTAGAGGATTTGAGCAATTCTCTCAGCAAAGATTACTCTCCCCTTATTAAGAATTCTCATTCTGCCGGGCGTGGTGGCTCACACCTGTAATCTTAGCACTCTGGGAGGCCAAGGAGGGTGCATAGCTTGAGCTCATGAGCTCGAGGCCAGCCTGAGCAAAGGGAGACACCCATCTCTACTAAAATAGAAAAACTGAGGCAAGAGCATTGCTCGAGCTCAAGAATTGGAGGTTGCTGTGAGCTATGACACCATGGCACTCTACCTAGGGCAACAGCCTGAGACTCTGTCTCAAAAAAAAAAAAAAAAAAGAATTCTCATTCAGTCTAATAAAATAAAATATGTTCCACAACATTTTTACATAGCTGAGCATTATCAAACATAGTACTTACTAGGAATTCACCCTTTTTCAAGTATGATATCCTATCACCAAAAAGATTGTAATCTAAAATGAAATATGGATTGAAAATACATGGAGCATTTAAAGAACAATAAAAGATAGTTTAAAAAAGAATATATATTTTTCTTCCAAAAAAGGAGTATCTTGGATCTCATCTAAAGGCCTTGGAGTTTATGTAAAGTATATGAACCTTGTGCTTTTGTAAATCCTTATTTAAATTTTGGCAAGCTAAGGTCATCTGTGGTTTCAGGTACCTTTTGTGGCAAGTCATGACAGAAGTGTCACTGGGGCAGCTTTTCTTGTTCTGGTGCTTGCAGATTTGAAATTGAGAAGATGTAAGAAAAATAACCAGAGAGGAGTACACACGCACATGTGCGTGTAGGAACAGCCACTACGTTTTCTCTCTGAGAAGGACCTACAGAGATTTCCAGTAGGAATGCAGGAAGAAGATTCAGGAGGCTCCTTCCCTTTGGTCAATCACGTCTCAATTGGGTCTCAAAGATTCTTCCCTCAGTGTTTATTGCACTAATAGTTTCTGGATTATGTTTTAACTGAACTCCCTCCCCACCAAACTAGTGCCTTCTCTGTTAATTATTCTGGGGTCAAAAATAACCATAAAATCTAAAGCTTCATTCCATATAGTTTTTTCTTTTTCTGGCGGCAATAATTCCAAAATTGTCTAGTGTACCTGTATACAGCAGGTGTTAATTCATGTGCATTGTGCATGTATATAGGTATGCATACATATGTATGTGCCTGTGTATCTAACACTAGCTTTCATGTAGAGAGGAATGTTGCCAAATAAGTATGCATATAAATTTTTATTTATTGAAAATGTAACTATTATAGCAACATAAAAAATCAATGTTTGTCCAATTATTTTCTGCAGGCAGTATCATGCACTGCAGCATAGCTTCTCATTAGATTAACTCAAACTGTTCTTAAATACCATTTTACCAGCTGTTACTGGATAAAGGGCGAACAGAACAGTTTGTAGTAGCAAATATGTAGCTCTCTGGCACGTATTCTTGCCAACATTGTTCCAGCTGTGTATATTGTTTATAAAAAACAAATGCCCTTAGTGGTTTTTCTTAAATTTTATTGAAGTGTATTTTTTTTCCAGAATAATCTCATATGTTCCTTAAGGAGAAAAAAATGTTGTTTAAGCCTGTAAAATAAGTCAAATCCAAGCCATAACTGAACATACTTTATGCTTTAATTTAGAATAAAACGTGACAATTAAAGCACTAAGGGGTAGATATATCAAAATATAGTGAAATTTCCCAATTTCCCCAAGTAGATTTTTATATATCAACTTCCCCCAAATAGTGTACATTTCTAGTAGTTTAAACTGGGATTTAATCAAGTAGTTAATAGTCAAACTTTTAAAATATTGACCCAATATATCTTTGAAAGGACACATAGCCCAGTATTTTGCCCTATTTCCCAGTTTTAAACATTTTTTTCTTAACCTAAGCCAAACTTTTTTTTCTATAGATAAGAAACTGAAAGACCCAGATGATTAAGAGTCTTGACCAAGATTATAAGACAGGACTCTCGGGTCCTGTCTTATAATCCAAACGTACTGTCTTATAAATTCCAAAGGTACCATTTATTAAGCAAATTCCAAGGTTACTTCATTTATTAAGCAAATGAAGTTTTATTAATGGAAATAGAGCATAGACTGGGACATCTGCCTTCAATTCCATTCACTTTGACCATATCATGCTGAACGACAAAATTTTTATAAGTCATAAGGTACAAGAGAAATACAATGTGTTAACATTCTGAATTCTAGCAAAATGAAATTTTAATGTTGACTTTTAGGAAGGCATTGTGAAGAGAATTTTAAGCAACTGTTAAGTCCTCTTAAATATGTGTGTATCTATATGTATAGATACACACACAAACAGTATGTGCATACTAAATGTGAGGTCCCCAACCCCCAGAGCACAGACTTGTACCAGTCCACAGCCTGTTAGGAACCAGGCCACACAGCAAGAGGTGAGTGGTAGGCAAGCAAGCAGAGCTTCATTTGTATTTACAGCTGCTCCCGATTGCTCATATCCCTGCCTGAGTTTGCTTCCTTGTCAGATTCACAGTGTCATTAGAGTCTCATAGGAACACCAACCTTACTATAAACTGCCCACAGGAGGGATCTAGGTTGCACCCTCCTTATAACAATTTAATGCCTGATGATCTCAGGTAGAGCTGAGGGAGTGACACTAGTTCTGGGAAGTGGTTGCAAATACAGTTTATCATTAGCAGAGAGTTTCAACTGCACAGAGACCATAATAAATCAATTGCCTGCAGAATCAAAACAAAACCATCCTCACCCCTCATCCATGGAAAAATTATTTCCCATGAAACTGGTCCCTGGTGCCAAAAGAGTTGGGGACTGTTGATTAGATGATTGAAAGAGTAATTATTTTCTCATTTCACCAGCAGCCTTCTCTTATCTGTTTTTCATTTTTCTTTAAAATTTTAGTTTTTCAATGAGGAAGCATATTTACAATTATTATTATTACTATTACATTATAAAGTATAAGAATTTATTTCCTTGCTAAATAGAATGCTTGTATTGCCTTATCCCATAATCTTCATTCTAAGCTCAATACTTATATTTTTTCCAGCATATTAAAATCACTATTCCCTCAGTGTTCATCATGAATTTTCCTGTACATATGAACCCTGAATTAAACCATTTTGATTAAGGTGAGGATTTCTGAAGAAAACAGAAATAATGAAATTGGATTAAAAGATAATATTGCTGTTTTCTTTCACAACAAACGAATGTGTCACAGATTTTCCTTACTGTAACAAAGGTTATATACTAGTAGCTTGAGAGCAAATCTAAACAGAGTACCCAAAATTTCTGGCCAATGTTGGTGTACATCAGTATTCAGTCAGAACTATGTAGTGGCTGCACTGGAAAAGGCATAGATGCTTTTCTTTTTTCTTTTTTTTTTTTTTGCAGTTTTTGGGCACGGCTGGGTTTGAACCTGTCACCTCCGGCATATGGGATCAGTGCCCTACTCCTTTGAGCCACAGGTACTGCCCATAGATGCCACCCATAGATGCCTTTCTTTGCCAGAGTCACCACCACTCTTTAATGTCTCACTTTAGCTCATTTCATGCATTTACTTACCTGCCTGACTGTGCAGGCAATTATATTTGAAATACTTGGTAGACACTGGGAGTGACTAAAAGCATTATTGTAAGAGCTAGAGAAGGAATATGAAATAGCAGATTCTATGTGGCTATTGAGAAGGTCATATTTGATCACGCTCATAATATATTTTTTAACAATCTTTCAAACTAATCACATTATTCCCCTGATTAAAATACTTCAGTGGCTCTGCAATAGCTCTTTTGGGTTCCTTTTACCTTTCTAGTATAATTTTTTGCCTCTGACACGCATCATCCATCCACAGATCTGATACAAAAGCTAGACTAAATGACTTTCAGGTTTTATAAGTCATAATTCTGTTTTGTACCAGCTAGGTCTTTGCCCTTTGTGTTCTCTTTACCTGATGTGATGTCCACAACTCACCCCACAACCTACTGACTCACATCTCATCCAAAACATCACTTTCTTCAGGAAGCTTTCCCTAAACTGCTGAATCTGATGTAGAAGGTCCTCCTCTGTGTCTTATCCTCCATTGTGTATGGAATTGGATGTTTGCCCATCTATTTTCATGCTTCAACTGTAGGAGGCAGATCATCAGTGTATATGTATTTTTCACCACAATATTGCCAGTGCCTAAGAGTTCCCCAAACACATAAAAGGCATTTGATCATTTAGTAGATGTGGGAATGGGTGAATTAGTTGGCTTTCGTGTGGATGGATGGTTTGCACAGCTCTGCAATGAAGGGCAGAGCAGGAAGAAATGCTCTGGTGTTCTTCCTATGGTCACTTTGAAACCTGACTACGTTGGTCTGGTTGCCTTGTCTACTTTCCCTGATATCAGTCCCAGTAAAGGTTAGGCTTCAAAAAACTTTTCAAGCCAGTTGTTTCTCTCCAGGGGTCATAAATTTCCCATTTTCCATCTCTTCTCCATGAGATCCATGTGTGGGAATATGTTCGGTGACAATGACAGTCAGCACCTTGAACTGGGCTTCAGCTTTCCAGCCCCTATTCCCTGAAACTTTTTCCCAGTTTGGACCTCTTGGGATCCAGTCCCTTTTCTCTTTCCTTGGTTCTTTATTCTCTGCCAGGCCCTTGAAATAGGAATTTGCTTCCTTCTGAGTTTTGGGTTGGTTCTTTATTTTTCTTTTGTCCCTGAACAGCACTTTTTACCATACTCCCTAACCTCTGACTCCCCTGACACTGAGTGCCACACCATACTATTCTCCTGAGTACCCTGCTCACTTTGGAGGAAAGCAGCACATTAGCCACCAAACAGCAACTTTCTGCTCTCATTTACCCTTGAGTTCTTTTGCTTCTGTCAACTCTCTTCTTCACCCTACTGAAATCAATCTTTCTTTTTTTTTTTTTTACCAGTGTTTTCTAATGATTTGTGAATAGGTCTGTGAGTTCACCATTAAGAGTTTAAATTTCATTTTTTCATTTTGGTGCTAATTTAAGAATTATCCTAAGTATACTATGGATTATTTGGACGACCGCCTTATAAGTAGATTACTGCCAAACTGTTTTGGTGCCCATATTTCTGTTTGTGTTTACCATGATATCAATGCCAAATAGCACTGATTTAATAATCCTACAGTAATGAAAAAATAACAAAGATTGAATAAATATGGAAATGATACTCTCAAGTCAAATGAAATCCAAATAACATCACAAATAGAATATCATGCAAATAAATATTTTGACAATCATTCATACAGAGATAAATGCTGGGAAAACTGAGTCCATCACAAAATAAATACTAATACAATCAAAATAAACTGAAAATACTTTTCGTGATAGCAATTGGCAATGTGTAAGTTAACATTTTGTCTTTGGAAAACATTTATCACATAAAATTGTTAGCTTGAATTTTATTTTTTGGCAAAATTTTCATATATTTCTAAATTTAATTTGCTTTTGTGTAAGAATTCTAGAATAAAATTTAAGTATGAATAGTGTTATGTTTGAAGACAAAGAAAATAATAGTCAACATACAACATTGGGAGTCAATGATTAAAAAAATAAAATTTCTAAACAACACGGACCTATTTCAGCCAACATTGCTTCTTGAAATCTTTTCTCCAAGTTTTTATCTTAATTATAGAATTAAATTCAGTTTATGAATTTGTCTGTAACAAGGATAATGGAATGATGTTAAACTACAGGTGTTTATAATCTGCCACTTTCTCTTACCTGACAAAGAAAATGCTCTCTCAGTTCCTCTCTCTCACCCTAAGTCCAGTTTTCCCAGAAATATTTGCAAAGAAGAATTAGAATTTATCAGGCAATATTCAACCCAAAAAGCTGAAGGGAAGAAGAAAACTTTAATAAGTTTTTTAATTAAAAGAGTGAAAAAAAACCCTGATACCAAAGACAAAAAACTGTACAAATAGAAAACTACAAATCAATATACCTTCTGGATATTGATGCACAAAATCTCAAGAGAACACTAGATAACAAAATTCAACAGCATATTAAAAGAATTGTACACCATGACAAAGTAGTGTTTATTACTGGAATGCAAGGATGGCTCAACATATTAAAAAAAACAATCAATGCAGTATACAACATTAACAGAATAATGGGAAAAAAGCATAATCATCTTAGTTGATGCAGAACAAGTTCTCAACAAAATTCAACTCCCTTTCATGACAAAAACACTCAACAAACTAGAAATAGAAGGAAACTAACATAATGAAAACCTTGTATATAAAAACATAGCCAACATTAAACTCAATGGTCAAAAACTCAGTTTTTACTCTATGATTAAGAACAAGACAAAGAATAGGGCTTTCACAACTTCTATGCATAGTACTAGAAAATTCATCCAGAACAATTAGAAAAGAACAGAAATAAAAGTTATCCAAATTGGAATTCAGCATTAATATTAAATTAACATGTGAGCCTGAGCAACCCAGTGAGACTCCCATCTCTATAAAAAATAGGAAAATTAGTCAGGCATGGTAGTACATCCCTGTAGTTCCAGTCGTGTAGGAGGCTAAGGCAGGAAAATTGCTAAAGTTCAGGAGTTGAGTTTGTAGTGAGATATGATGATGCTACTGCACTCTAGCCAAGGTAACAGAAAAGACTCTGACTTAAAAAAAAATTAACTTAGTATGTGGGAAAGAAGCAAAATTATTTCTGTTAACAAGCAATAGGATTTTATATGTAGAAAACCCTAAAGATAACAACAACAACCACAATAAGTTAACCAAAAAACTAATTCAACAAAGGTGCAAAATGAAAAATAAAAATACAAAGCAATGAACAATTCAAAAAGGAAGTCAAGGAAACAATTCCATTTACAATAGCATCACAAAGTAAAACAATATTTAGGTATAAATGTAACCAAGGAGGTAAAACTCTTCTTTCATGAAAATGATATAACTTTTATAATGCAAGAAATTAAAGAAGACATCTATCAATAGAAAGATATGACATATTCATAGATTGGAACAATAGCAAGAATATAATGTTTCATCTTAAAATGTACACAAAATCTCAAGAAACCTTCCACAGCTAAAACACTCTTTAAAAAGAAGAGAATAGCTGTGTATCTTACACTTCCTGATTTCAAAATCAAAACAGTGTGATGCAGGCATAAAAGGAACAGATAGACTAATAGTATAGAATAGCCATCACAGAAATAGATCCTCACATATGTGGTCAAATAATTTTTGACAAGGAAGCCAAAACCATTTAATGGAGAAAGGTAGCCTTTTCAACAATTGGTGTTGGGAAACTGGATGTTACATGTAAAAGAAGAATAAAATTGAACTTTAACCTCACATCATGTACAAAAATTAACACAAAAAGTTTGAAGACCTAACTAAATGCAAGAGCTAAAAAACTCTTAGAAGAAAACAGGACTTCATGACCCTGGTATTGGCAACAATTTTTTTTAAATTTAAAATCCAAAGCACATGCACCAAAAGAATATATAATTTGGACTTCATATAAATTAAGAATTTACCATATTTTTGCAGGTAAATACACTCCCATGTATAATGGTCACCCAGATTTTGGCTCAAAATTTCAGGAAAATGCTCTGGGAGAAAGTTGTCAGCTCTCAACCAGGAGATATAAGTCTGGGAATAGCTAACTGGTAAATGTGCAGATCACACCACCCTCCTGCAGCTGCTCACTCTGTCAAGGCCCACTTCCTTTTCTCCTGGGAGCACATCCCTCCCCACCACTTCTGCGGCTTCAGCCAAGAGGGGTATGTCCATGGCCAGTAGGGTATGGACCACTCTGCACATAGCAGGTCCTTGGGGCCTGTGTGGGGTTTCTGCTTCCCTCTGCACAACCACAGCCCACATTGCCAACACCTCTCTGACTGCTCCCTTTCCTGGCTGCAGCCCACCTGCCAGCCCCTTCACAGTTCCCTTTCCTGACTGCAGGCCTAGGTGGAAGAAGGTTGGGCTGGAGTCTGGCTCCCACCAGATTCCAAATCCTCCTGAACTGGAATGTTCTGTGCCTGGCATGGTCAGGTGGGAAGGTGCAGTGGCCCCAGGATGCCCATTGGGCTCCCATCCTGAGCCATACTACCCATATATAATGAGCATCCCTACTTTTACCTCAAAACTAGTGTGTATTATACATGGGAAAAAATGGTCTGTGCATCAAAAAACACTATCAACACAGTGAAAAAGTAACCCAAGAAATGGGAGAAAAAATTACTAATCATATATAATGATAATGAATTAATATTCAGACTATATAAGTAACTATAACTCAAGAACACACACCAAAAAAAAAAAAAAAAACTTGACTGAAAAATAGGGAAAGAACATAAATAGATACAACTCCAAAGAAAATGTACATTAAATATATGAAAATATGCTGAACATCACTAATCATAGGGAGATGTTAATCAATAGAGCAAAAAGATACTATTTACACCCATTAGGGTGGCTATTAATAAAAACAAAACAGGAAATAAGTATTAGGAAGGAGGTGCAGAAATTGGAATGCTTGTGCTTTGCTGAGGGAAATATAAAATGGTGTGGGTGTTATGGAAAATAATATAATGGTTCCTCAGAAAAATTGGCATAGAATTGCCATAATATATAGGCGTTCCACTTCTGGATATATACCCAAAAATATTGAAAGAAGAGGCTCAAATAGATATTCAAAAATCCATGCTCATAGCATAATTAGTCATAATAGCCAAAACATGACAGTAACCTAGTGTCCACTGAAGGCTAAACGGGCAAATTAAATCTGGTATACACGTACAATGCAATATTAGTCTTAAAAAAAGAAAGTCCTTCCCAATGTGGTAGTGTGTACCTGCAGTCCCAACTACTTGAGAAGCTGAGGGAGAAATATTGTTTGAGGCTAGAAGTTCAAGGCTGTAGTGAACTAAGACCATGCCTATGAATAGTCATTGTACTCCTACCTGGGCAAATAGTGAGACCCCATTTCTAAAATAAATACATTGTTCAGGGAAAGGATAACACCTAAAGCCCAGAGTGCAGCACTGTACAATGTACCCATGTAACAAAACAATTGTAAAATCCCTAAATCTATTGATATAAGAAATGTTGGCAGAAAATAAAATAAACAAGCAAATAAACGAAATAAAATGTTGACATATGCTGCAAACATGGATAAAACTTGAAGGCATACACATTGAATCAAACCATTTACAAAAGGATGAATATACTGTATAATTTCACTTTAAGGGGTACTTAGAGCAGGTGAACTCATAGAGACAGAAAGTAGAGGAGCAGTTTACAGGAGCTTTTGTGAAAAAGGAATGTGGAGTTATTGTTTAATGTCTATGGAGAAAAGAGTTTTGAGGGGAGTAGCCACCACTCATTTAGTAGAAAATACTGAGAATAGGAAAGAACACAGCAGAGATAATTTTAAAAAATCTTTTGCTACATATTACAAATTTATTTTCTTCTATTAACAGTCTTTGAAATATGGTGGTGACAAACTGCTGTGCTTGTAATTTATTTTCGTTGATAGATACTTTTTTTACATAAGAATCCATATGCAGCTTCACATAAAACCCAGATATGTGAGGGTTATACGTTTGAGTATTCAACATTTATTAAGCACAAATTATGTCTCCTCTTCAAAAAATTTCTGATACTAGACATCAAGAATTTGAGACCTTGACTATGTATTAAATAACCTGTATTTATTCTTGTTTTCTGAAATAATACCTTTGAGTTGGCCTTTTCCTACCCATTCCCAAAATTGTTTGTAGATTTTTAAACATTACATTTTTCCATATTTTATTTGCTTACTTAGGAAAATAATTGAAACATTTAAAATAAGGAATGACCTCCTTGTAGTGGAAAAAAGATAAATGTTCTATTTTTAGAATAACAAATGAACAGAGAAATGAAAAAGGGCAGAATAAACATTTCGTTTGACAATCTGTCACATACAAAATAGAGCAGCAGTGCTGTGATGAACAGACCACTGCTACAGATGAACCCACTGCATATGGAAAAAACAATCTTTTATCCTTGAATGCTCTTGCTTTTATTCCTATGCCACAATTCTTTGGAAATCTACAAACACAGAGTATTCTAGGATGAATAGAAGAGAAGATAAAAACATGACAAATTCAGGAGCAAATGTGTAAATTTAACTTACCACAGAAGAATATGAGAAATTTGTATAGATAGTTTAAAATTATGTTTGGTCCCTTTAGATAACAATAGTTTTCAGCCTTCTATTGAAATACATTCAAAAGGTTTAGTGCATCTTACAAGGGTACATGTGAAACTTACTAAATGTAGAATACAAATGTCTTAACACAGTAACTAAGAAAAGGCCATGAAGGCTATGTTAACCAGTTTGATGAAAATATTTGAAATTGTATATAAAACCAGCAAATTGTACCCCATGACTGCATTAATATACACATCTATGATTTAATTTTTTTTTTAAAAAAAGGTTAGCGTTTCTTCAAAACAATTTAAAGTTAGAATTGGGTTGAAATGTAAAATTAGCTTTCTTCTCAAGGGAATACTCAAATTCATCTATTCTTCCCCCTTTTCCTTCTCCTCTCCCTCCTCTCCCTCCTGCTTCTCCTTTTTTTTTTTTTATTAAATCATAGCTCTGTGTATTAATGCAATCAGGGTAGAATGTGCTAGTTTTACACACAATCTAAAATGCTTTCACCAAACTGGTTAACATAGCCTTCGTAGCATTTTCTTAGTTATTATGTTAAGACATTTATATTCTACACAGAACCTTCGCTGTCAGCCAGGTTGGAGTGCAGTGGTGTGATCATAGCTCACTGTAGCCTCAAATTCCTGGGCTCAAGGGATCTTCCAATAGCAGCCTCCTGAATAGCAGGAGCTACAGGCATGCACCACCACAGCTGACTTATTCTTCTTTTAAATCTTTTTTTCAAAAATAAATAAATCTCATCTCTAATCATCAACGAAGATAAAACCACCCTGAGATATCACCTAAACTCAGTGAGAATAGCCCACATCACAAAGTCCAAAGGTGGAGATGGTGGTAAGGGTGTTGAAAGAAGGAAACACTTATACAGTGTTGGTGGGATTGCAAACTAGTGCATCCTTTTTGGAAAAAAGGATGAAGAATCCTCAAAGAGATAAAAGTAGACCTCCCATTTGATCCTGCTACCCCATTACTAGGTATCTACCCAGAAGAAAAAGATGATTTTATAACAAAGACATTTGTACTCAAATATATATAGCAGCTCAATTCACAATGGCAAAGATGTGGAAATAACTCAAGTGCCCATCGATGCATGAATAGGTTAATAAACTGTGATATATGTATACCATGGAATACTATTCAGCCATAAAGATGGAGACTTTACATCTTTTGTATGTGCCTGAATGGAGTTGAAGAACATTTTCCTTAGTAAAATATCTCAAGAACAGAAAAGCAAGCATCGCATGTACTCCATATCTGAAACTAGTAAATAAACAACTACAGGCCCACAGGAGAGAAAAACGTAATTAAATTCAGGAAGAAGGGAGGGAGAAGGGAAGGGGAAAGGGTTCAGTAAACTCCTACCTATCAGGTACAATGTGAGGGTATAGGGCACATACCCTATGCCCTGGGTGAAAGACCCACCTACAACTTGGACTTTATCTTACAACCACAATGTAGCCTAATTTTATATACCCTTACATACAATTTTTAAAAATATAATAATTTTTAAAAACAATAAAGGAAAAGCAAGAAATCTCTTCTGATGAAAACTGTACAAATGAGACATAGACATCTGGAACCAAATAGAAAACCAGGAAATGAAACTAACGTCTTACAGCCACTTAATCTTTGATAAACCAAGCAAGAACATACACTGGGGAAAAGAATCTCTAGTCAATAAATGGTGCTGGGAGAATTTGATATCCACATGTATGAGACTGAAATGGGACCTGCACCGTTCTCCACTCAGTAAAATTGATTCAAATAGATAAAAGACCTAAATTTAAGGCATGAAACAATAAAAATCCTCAAAGAAAGCACGGTAAAACACTTGAAGATATTGGCCTGGGGAAAGACTTTATGAAGAAGACTTCCATGTCAATATGTCAATTGCAACAACAACAAAAATAAACATATGAACCTTAGTTAAACTTAAAAGCTTCTGTACAGCTAAGGAAACAACAAACAAAGCAAACAGACAACCTACACAATAGGAAAGGATATTTGTGCATTTTGAATGAGACCAAAGCTTCATATCTAGGATCTACAGAGAACTCAAATCAATGGTCAAGAAAGTTAAGTAGAAACTTCTCTCAAGAAGATAGACAAATGGCTTATAAACATGAAAAATGCTCATAATCCCTAATTATTAGAGAAATGCAAATCAAAACCACTCTGAGATGTCATCTAACCCCAGCAAGAATGGCCCATATCACAAAATCTCCAAACTGCAGCTGCTGGTGTGTATGTGGAGAAAAGGGAACACTTTGACACTGCTGGTGGGACTGCAAACTAGTACAACCTTTTTGGAAGGAAGTATGGTGAACCCTTGAAGAACTCACACTAGACCTCCCATTTGACACTGCAATCTCATTACTGGGCATCTACCCAGAAGAAAAAAATGCTTTTATGATAAGAGCACTTGCATTAGACTGTTTATCACAGCTAAATTTACAATGGCCAAAATGTGGAAACAGCCTAAATGTCCACCAACCCAGGAATGGATTAACAAGCTGTGGTATATGTATACCATAGAATACTTACTATTCAGCCATTACAAAAGATGGAGACTTTACATCTTTTGTATTAACCTGGATGGAAGTGGAACACATTATTCTTAGTAAAGCATCACAAGAATGGAGAAGCAAGAATCCTGTCCTCAATTCTGATATGAGGACAATTAATGACCTAGTACATGGTGGGAGGTGGATGAAGCGGAGACCAGAGAAAGGGAAGAAGGAGGGGTGGGCGGTCATGGTGTGTGACATACCTTTTGGGGGTGGGACACAATTATAAAAGGGATTTTAGCAAATGCAATCAGTGTAACCTGGTTCTTTGTACCCTCAATGAATCCCCAACAACAAAAAAGAAAACTATACAAATGTTTGGATTAATGCTATGAAAAATGCATGATCACTGTAGTTCATCAGAACATTTTGTTGACCTTGGCAAAACGTTTATCTATAGACAGTTCATTCATTCCCACTCTCCTTTATGACTCTATCAACCCTCTCAAGATCACCACCTAATAATTTTCATCTAGCCTAGTTCTCCCACAGATGAACTCATCAGCTTATTGCAAAGGCTTAATTTATTAAGAATCCACTTCTTTGCATTCTGCCTCATTGTATACATCTGAAAATATCCTAATTTTTTGACATAAGTGCTTAAACTCATTACATATCATCTTCTTCAGCAGTCACATGGAGCAATGTAGGATGATGTCTGAATTTATAATATTAATAATAATAGGTTATGTTTATAAATGTATTATGTGCCAACCACTGTGCTTACTATTTCACATTTGGAGGAGCACCATAGCCCAGTGGTTAAAGGCGACAGATTTAAACTGCCTGTTTTGAAATCTTAACCAATTATTCAGCAGAGTTGTTGATATGGGCAAGTTGTTTTACCTCTCTGTGTCTCAATTTCTTCATTTGCAAATAACAATACTGCCTAATAGGGCTCTTATGAAGATTCAGTGAATTACTAATAGTGCCTGGTGTTTGTTAAATAAAATGTCCTTACATGGATTAAGTACTTCACATCTTAAATACTTATGAAGTACTTGAATCTCAGTAAACTTTTAGTTATTTTTTTTTTTTTATTGAATGGTAACTATGTACATTAATGCACTTCTGGGGTACAGTGTGGGGTTTTCACATGCAATCTGAAATACTTCCATCAAACTGGTCAACACAGCCTTCATGTCATTTTCTCAGTTATTGTTTTAAAATGTTCACATTCTACTCTTAGAAAGATTCACTTGTACCCCTATACTTTTAGTTATTATTAATTTGACTTTAGGTATATTATTTTTTGTAATATTGATGTGGTTGATAACTAAGAAACAGAATGAAAGAGGCTCTACACCTAAAGGTCGGGCTTCACCAGACCTTTCACTTTCGTTGACCAGTCACGGGAGATGGATGGATGTTTTTATAATAGCTAGAGAAAGGTCAGGGAATGGGCTTGGTTATCTGAGAATGTGAGAATGAATGGTGTCTTTTTAGGAATTTTCTCTGTTCTTTTTCACATTCTCTAATTGTACTCACTTCGGTGATCCATCCTGGGACTTTCTCTGGCTCAATCAGTATAAAGAAAAATACAGTTGCGTATTCTGTGACCTTTTGGTACCTTTTCATGATAACCCCTGGGGTCACAATGCACAGTTTGAGAAATACTGGTTTAAGCTATATTTCCTCTGCTTGTTGATGAGTGTGTCATACGGGACAAAATCAAAGGCCATGCTGAGGTTGAAATGTATTGCATTCATTGCTTTTCTGCTATCTACAATGTCCTCTGCTCTGTCAGCAAAGGCTATTAGATTGTTCTTTGATAATTTGCTCTTCTAACTCATGTTAGCTATTACCCTGCGATCTTACTGTTTACAAATTGATTTTCTGATGATATGCTCCAACATTCTTACATGCACTGAAGTTATCATGAATTGGTCTATAATTTCTAGCATTTATTATACAACAACTTTTTAAACGGATCTCTATAGAACCGCTCTTGTATGCTTTGAGCATCTCTCCCATCGTCCCTAAGTTCTCGGGATGACTCAGCCAATTCGTTATTTCACTGCAAGATGATTGTTGTCAGCTCCACTGAGATAAGCACATAGAAGTGTTTTAAGTGATTAGACTTTTTACTACTTGTACTTTATCTTGCTATCCTACCATTTTATCTCTCTCTCGCATTCCCTCCTTTTTCTCCCCCCTTTCCATCTTCCTTCCTCTTTCTTTTGCTATACAAGTAAAAATAAAGGCCATGTGAAAAATTACTCACTATGGACTTTCTTTAATTTCTTATTCCTTATCATAATGAAATATTAATAGTGCCTACTGTATGAGGTACAATAATGATTGTCGCCCACCATGTTTTTAAAAAGAAGCCTTATCTCTCAGTGATATATGCTAAAACATTTAAGTTTGAAATTGTATAATATTTGAAATTCTTTTCAAAGTAAAGCAGAGTTTAAAGTGAAGACAATTTCCAGTATATGATATAAATTGGAGGGCCCAGAAAAACAAGTGTTTACTGAATGTTTCATCTCAAAGCAGGTTCATAGAAATCCCAACTGTGGAGTTACAAAGGGAACTGAGAATGGTCCGTGTGTGACATTGTAATAATATTTCAGATGTCTGGATTAATACTTAAATTTATTCAGAAGATTTTATCCAAGTGTGCTGGGAAAGAAAATACTCAGTATGAAAATGTGGCTGATATTTCTCAGTTCTTGATCTTCCTCTGTAACCTCTGTGTCTCCACCACCATATACGTCACTGTTATTTTATTTGTCCAAATGCTAATTTTTCTTTAAGTTCAGATACCGTTTCTCCCAGAAGCATCATGTAGTTCCCTTATGTAGGCAGGACTCTCTCTTGACCTCTTTTATAACACTTCCATGCCCTACAATGTCTTGTAGCTAAGTACGAATGTCCACATTCATATTCTCTACTTAAAATGATTCTGAAGGACAGGATACATTCTAATTCAGTATGTCTTTGTGTCTGGTGCATTTCTAGGAACACCTCAATAAATAGATGTCTGCTAAATGAACAAATAAGTGAATAAATGGTGAGTACAAAAGTTGGAAGAAAAGGAAAGGCAAATGCAAAAAAAAAAAATAGTTCCCAAACCCAGCATCACTTTAGATTTCTGTTGTCTTCATAGATGAAAACGTTCTTGTAGACTTAATTAACAATAAAAACTTCATCAACTCATAACAGCAGCTAATTTTTGTCCCTGCCTTTCTACAGAACATTGTGTCTTTTTTCAACAGCAGATCAACAGCCACATTTTGTAGAATGGTTTGTTCGTAAGCTGTCAACATTCAAATAGCTCTTTTGTACATAAAGCAAGATAAACTGAAGTTGGAATTGGCTATCCGGAAAGTTAAACTACTTCTCTAAATACCGAATGCATGTTTACTGCTTCATGAGCCTGTTGGCAGTTTCCCTAAAATGACCAACATTAGAGCCATGTAAACATTTTGAAGATTACACCACAGACATTCTTGTCTTTTCTCTTCTGTAGTGATTACTATAATGTGTTCATTATGGGAAAGCACGCCCTAACAATGCCTCACTGAATTTTAAGGGAGCAGTGGTTGGGAGAAGTGCTGTGCGTCCAATAGCCATTAAGAAATCAAGATGTGTGGACCAAAACTTATCATCAAAGAAGTTAAGTTGCATTTAAGTCTCAGGGTACATATACTGTTTGGAGTAGTTCCTATTCTGCTGCTAAATATCTTGGTGACTGGAATACAAGCTGCCAGGAATTTTTACATTATTTGCTTTCAAAATTATATAGAATAACAAAATTGGCACACAGTAAACTAAGAGGTACTTGCTCAGGATTTTTTAAACTTGGAAATGTGATTATCGCTACTTTATCAGAAAGAAAAGGGAAAAGAAAAATCTTTTGTTTTTATATATGGTATGTGATAATGAATGAGGTAAACATCAGGCCGTGAACATCCTCTTTATTTTCACAGTCTTGTTAGATAGATAGATGAGGCAGGGATTAGCCATTTCCTCCCCAAACCATTTAGTTTGGTTTAGAACTAGAGTGAGCAAGGCATCTGGGGTTGCAAAATGTAAGGATGCTCTCAGGTTTCTGCAAATACCAATCCTGCACTTTCATGACCCTGAACTGGCATGACCCTGGAAGTGAGTGACTCCTTACATTTTACATCCGTGGCTACAGGGTTGCCACATCCAAATCTCAACAATGTGATTGCCTTACTGGGCAGTTAGACTACATTTCCCAGCCTCTCAAATTAGGGTTGATGTTGTGACTGACTTCAGTCCAGAAGAATACAATAGAAGACCTATGTCCCTTTCGGTCTTGATCTACAAAATTCTCTAAAGTTCTCTGATGAGGGAGGGGAATTGCTCACACCTAATGGGCACAATGTAGGGGTATATGATATACCTCTTGGATGCAGGACACAACTACAACAGGGAGTTAGCCTAAGATATGTAAACATTGAACCTAATTATTTGTACCCTCATATTGATCTGAAATTTAAAAAAATAAAGTTTTCTGATGATAATTTGTAGTTGTCAACTTGACTGGGCTAGGGAATGCCCAGATAGCTGGCCAAACACTACTTCTGGGTATGTCCATGAGGGTGCTTCTGGAAGAGATTAGCATTTGATTTAATAGACTGAGTAAAGATCCGCTTTCACCAAGGTGGGTGACATGACCCAATCTCTTGAGGGCCTAAATGGGAAAAAAAAATTGGACAAAAGATGAATTCTCTCTCTCTCTCTTTTTGAGTTGGGACATGCATCTGCTTCTGCCCTGGGACATCAGGTCTCCTCTGCTCTTGGGTCAAGGCTTACATCAGCTGTCTCCCTAGTTGTTAGGCCTTCAGCCTGAATGGGAAGTTGCATCAGTAGCCCTCTTAGTTCTCAAGTCTTTGGACTTGAACTATAGCATTGGCTTTCCTGTTTCACTAGCTTGGTGCTTGTCAGCACCATGAGGTGGATATTCTAGACCTTCTTAGCGAAGTGATGTAACTCTCAGAATAAATCTCTTACAGATGAATATGTATATGTGTCATATTAGGGATACACACACACACACACATACACTTCCTCTCTATGTGCACTTCTATGTGCATGTGTGTATACATTTTATTGGTTCCATTCTCTGGAGAACCTTGACTAATTCAAGCACTGTACTCCATGCTTTTTTTCCATCTACCGACTGATTAGAGAGGGCTTCAAGTGCGTAAGAAAGGATGGAGCCACAGTTTGGAGGGAACCTAAGTCACCTGAGTTGCTACGTAGAGATATGCTCAGGATAGCAGGCCAGCCAGGACAGATACTTGAGAGAATGAAACTTTTATTATTTTAAGAAACTAAAATGAGAGAGTTGTTTGTCAAACAACTAGTCTACTTAGATTTATAGTAAGTATAATTCTCATTTGTTTTTGTTGTTGTTTGTTTAAGAGAAAACTAAGGCTCAGGGAACCTAAGTTAACTGTAGAAGGTCACACAGATCATGATGGTAGATCTAGGATTTGAGCACTAGTCCATCTGACTACACACATTCTGTTACGGAAATCACTAGAGGTGATTGCACAGAATACACTTAATAAAGTTAGTGACCATTTACAACTATGTGTCCAAGATGCTGTGTGATATGTGATAGTTTCTGAAACACATTCAACCTTAGAAGTTTTAAGTTGGAAAATAAAAATGGCATTATTCTTTATGCAAATCATTTAAAATAGGTAAATTTGCTACCTAAATGCATCCCTGTTTGGATTTGAGCTGTTCCAGAAATTCCCCACTTCCCCCTCCCCCCACACACACTCACACAACAGCCCCTATTTCAAATTTGGGTCACCAGATCCTGCCAACTTCTAGAAGCTTCCTGGTTTTGGTTTACATTAAATTCAGCCACAAATTGTGGCAAAAAAAAAAAAAAAGTTGACGTAATAATAAGATTGCATAGTAAAAAAATATTCCCTTTTCTTTATTAATCCCCAGATTTTATTGGCAGAGACTTATATCAAATAGTGAAACCTATAGTATCTATCTGTTACCCTTACAAAAGAGAGCTCATTTAGAGATCTATATTCTGCAACATAAATACATACACAGGATCTGTTTGGTTTTTGTGGGGTGAGAGGGAAGCCAGTTAAAAGGGAGCCACATGGGAAGGCAGGACAGGAGAACACATGAGGAAGGCTGCTGTCATCTCATTCTGCAGGACATTCACATGTCGTCTGGCAATGAGTTCTTTGATTTTTCTCTCTTCAAAGCAAATCAACAGGGAGAGATATGGGTTTAAAAGTAAAAATGATTTTAATAAATAATTCTATGGTGGTTTTCCTCATGCTTCCTAACCAGAAATGTAGAAACATCTACAATTCTTTCCACCCTCCCTTTTAAAAAAATTGACAGATAAAAATTATTTATACATTTCTATATTGATTTTTAATTGAAAGATAAATGATATAATTTATATATTAATATAATAAGATTAATCCCCGCTTATCCTTGGAGGATATGTTCCAAGATCCCCAGTGGCTACCTAATATCTCAGTTGGTACTGAAGACTACATAAGCTATTTCTTCCTATACTTACATATTTATGGTAAAGTTTAATTTATAAATTAGGCATAGCAAGAGATTAATAATAGAATGATTTCAACAATATAGTGTTATAAAAGTTACATGGACTTCATCTCTCTTTCAAAATATCTCATGACACTGTATTCCACCTTTTTTCAGACCACGGTTGACCACAGGTAATTGAAACCATGGAAAGCAAAACCAGGCATAAAGGGGAATGACTGTGATCATGCTTTCTTAATTTAAGTAGGGAGATGATGTGGCTAATGAAAAGATCACAGCATTTGCTTTTGAAAGAGTGGTTATGCTTCTGATTTCTTCAAATACTAGATAAATAACTATAGGAAAATCACTTGTCTACAAGATCCAATTTCCCACTTGTAAATTGAACATATTAGTGATATCTAAATCACAAGATATAATGATATGGATATCTTTATGATAAAATTTATCATGGAGAGTTAAGTTGGACCAGGTACATGCTTAATAAATATATTATTATTTTTTTATTTTTTTCCATTTCTGTTATCCAGAGTATTTATTTTGTTTTATTTTGTTTTTGAGAGAGATCTCACTCTGTCACTTAGACCATTAGAACACAGTGGTGCCATATCTCACAGCAACCTCAAACTCCTGGGCTCAAGAGATCCTCTTGTCTCAGCCTCACAAGTAGCTGGGACTACAATACATGCCACCACGCCCAGGTAAATTTTATACTTTTTGTGGAGATGGAGTCACTCTTGCTTAGGTTGGTTTCAAACTCCTAATCTCAAACAATCCTCCTGTTTTGGCTTTTAAAAGTCCTAGAATTTAGAGGTGTGAGCCACTACTCCCAGCCATATTTTCCATGTTTTGCTATCACAATAAATTGAGATGTATACTCACACAGAGTATAATGGGGTACCTTTTTAAAAGGGGTTCTGCTTACTTGGGTTGATGGGCAAAAGTACTGCAATTTTGTTTGTGGTTTTCAGGGGGAGTGATCTTCTCCACTTACCCTGGGAACTACAAGATGCTTATATTGTTCTGTTCTGTGTCCTTTGTATCTAGAAAAGAGCTTTCTAAAAAGTTATATATTCCCAGAGTTCTGTTGAGATTCATTATTCATTACACTAAGTAATTTTATCCACTCTTAAGTTTTCAAATCATTACACTGAAGAATCTAAAGTACATATATTCTGACTAGACACCTACCCCTTCCCACACCCAACCAACTGCCTGTGGATAGATCATATTGAATTTTCTGCAAATATTCTTAAACTCAGCAACCAACAGTGATCTTCATACCTTCTCTCAAATGTCTGCTCTTTCTCTTTTATATTTTAGCAAATGATGGGAACATTCTTCACGTAGGGCAGGCATCAGCACACTATAGCTCAAGACCCAAAGTTGACCCACTGTGAATGTGGCACACTTGAAAATAAAGCTGTGTTAGAGCACAGCCATTCCCAGACACTAACATATTTTCTCTGGTTGCCTTTGCCCTTACTGCAGTAGAGCTGAGTACTTGTAACAAAGCTCTTATGATCCATAAAGACTAAAATATTTACTATCTGACCTTTGAAAAAAAAAAGTTTGCCACCCTGAATTAAGATAATCAGGGTCGAAATCCAAACCATTGATATCCTCCCATGCCTTTCCTTCATTCCCTCATCCAATTAATTTCCACATCCAATAAAATTTACCTCCTAACTAGCTCTCCAGTTCTGCCTCGGCTTCAATTTCCACCATCACTGTGATATTGATTAACTTTATCCCGACTATTCTAATATGCTACCTGGATTTTCTGACATTATTATTATTTTTAAGGTTATAGCATCCAATATTCCCTAGCAATCTACAGTTACTAACAAGGCCCCAATCCTCCTTGGTTCTGAGATCAGATGAGATCAGAAACATTCAGGGTGGTATGACTGCAGACCCTGACATGTTCTTAATCATATTAAACTGTTCTTCACACTCTAGTCAGAACTATCTATTTTTTAAAAAAAAAAAAAAACCTGATCCTATCTTTATAAATTTTTTTGTTGGGTCTCTAAAATCCAGAGTATTAATTATTCTTGCCATAATATTGCTTACAATTACTGGGCAAATTTAAATCACACCAGCTTTATCATCCCCCATTCTCTGCTATAATTTTATTCTTTACCATCATGAAATTACCTACTGTCCCCCTGAACACAGTTCACTATTCTCACTTGGGTTTACATCTTTGTTCTTGCTGGCCTTTCTGGAGCGCCATCCCATTCTAAATTTTAATTCACTTAATATACAGTTATATTTTAATTTTTACCTCTAGATTACTTCACTGAGATAATCAAGTGGGTCAAATCTCTCATCTGCCCTGACATAGCATAGTACTGAATAAATCACATTTTCAGTCTTCTATTTGTGATTTCTGAAGTAATCACAAAATCTTCTACTTATTCCAGTTTTACTTTCCGACCAGACTCTGAATTTTCCTGTCAAAAGATTAAAGTGGAATTTATCTCAGCCTTACCTCTAGGGGATAGGCTCTGATCATCTTAAGAAAATCAGTTTATTCCATCTTCCTCATTGAAGTGATAACTTTATCTCATTCTTTTCCTTAAGAAAGACCAGAGGCTTGGCTCAGTGGCTCACACCTGTAATCCCAGCACTCTGGGAGGCTGAGGCTGGTGGATGGCTTGAGCTTAGGAGTTTAAGACCAGCCTGAGCAAGAGCAAGACTCCATCTCTACTAAAAATAGAAAAAACTAGCTGGGCTTGGGAGCACATGCCTATAGTCCCAGCTACTCCAGAGGCCGAGGCAAGAGGATTGCTTAAGCCCAAGATTTTGAGGTTGCTGTGAGTTAGGATGCCACTACACTCTACTCAGGGTGACAGGTGACAGAGACTCTGTCACAAACAAACAAACAAACAAAAATAAAAACAGAAAACTCAAGCCTAAGGCTACAGATGGCAGGTGGCACTACCCTGAATTATAACAGTAAATCCTCATTACAAAGTATTGAATACTGTAAGGACAGACACTATGCTTTACTCATTTTTATTTCTTCAATGTCTCATGAAGTCTGCCTCATAGATGATCAGAAAAAATGTTTTCTTAACTAACAAATACATTGATAGCAAAGCTGGAAATTATCTTACTTAATACATTTACTCAAATTAAAATTGACTGACCTTCCCTTATGTGTTGAAAACCATATAAATTCACAACTATTAAACTGGTTCATGTAACCAACAATAAATAGTACATAGTAGGATTGTGACAGTCATAGTGTTACACCCATGAAAAATGTCACTCCCTTGTTTTTTTCAGTTGTTTATTTTTTTTCTCTGGGTCTGTACTATTTTCTAATCTTTTATCTCTTACACTGATCCATGGTCCAGTTAGCATTCTAGATAATACTTTTTCCACATGTTTAGTGTTTATACCCATTTTAAAATATTTTTATTATTCCTGAAATTATTCAAAAGTTCCATTTTAGGGGCAGACTATTGATTCAATGCATTTATACAGCTCTAGCTAATACAGGTCTAATATAATACTTCACGTGTTCAGGCAATACTGTCAATTCCAGTGTTCACTTTGAATGATGTTTATTGCCTGTTACCCTAAGAAGAAATTCTCTCTCATAAGCCTGCACCAGAAGAACTTCATTATTTTACACTGCAACTCTTTTTCACTCAGGAAAAATGTAAAGTCAGTTCAAACTTCTTTTTCTTCTTCTTCTTCTTCTTTTTTTTGACAAAGTCTCTCTTTATCTCCTGGGCTAACGTGCCGTGACCTCAGCCTAGCTCACAACCTCAAACTCCTGGGCTCAAGCGATCCTCTTACCTCAGCTTCTCAGGTAGCTGGGCCTACAGGTATCCACCACAATGCCCAGCTAATTCTTGGTCAAGCTAGTCTTGAACTTTTTTTTTTTTTTTAAAGACTGAATCTCACTCTGTCGCCCTGGCTATGGTGCTGTAGCATCATAGTTCACAGCAACCTCAAACTCCTGGGTTGAGGCGCTTCTCCTGCCTCAGCCTCACAGGCATCTGGAATTATAGGTGCTACTACATGGCCCGGCTACTTTTTCTATTTTTAGTAGAAATGGGGTCTTGCTCTTACTCAGGCTGGTCTCGAGTTCCTGAGCTCAAGCAATTTACTCATTGCAGCCTGCCAGAGTGCTAGAATTATAGGCATAAGCTACTACACCCTAGCAAGTTCCAACTTCTTTTGGTCAAAATTACCATATGTATTTCTAACCAGCTTATGGTTTCAGCAATTTCTGCTTCAGTTCAGTAGATGTTGGTTGCTGTATCTTTCTGGATGCACCTGTCTTTCCAGACATCAAGGTGCTAGTTTTCTCAGCTACCTCATCTCTCTGAATAGCCTTTGATTTTCAATTTGTCCACTTTTTCTTACCAAGATGGCAGTGATGACATCCAACCTCTTTCCAAGTCAGAGCTAAAATCACAAGTTAATCTAACCATTTTGAAGAGCAAGATTATTATTATTTGGGATTAAAGATAAACTTCCCTGCTTCAAATGAACTGCTAATCCTATTATGTTTTCAGTGTCACTAAGCATATACCTCAGTTCCCAGGGACCATGATTTTAATATGTAAGAGTTCTACACCTAATGTACATAGTTATGCTATAAGAAATTTAAAAAATAAAAATTTTAAAAAATTTTAAAAAATAACAAAAAAGAGTTCCACACCTATTTTAAGGGTTTTAAATCCCAATCATATTCCCCAAAAAAGGAACAACTGCTTTCCCAATAGTTTTACCACTCACATGCTGGTCATGAGACCCATGATTAGCCAAAACATGGTCTAAAGAAAATGGCTTTGTTGTTAGGACCACCTACTATGGATGGCTCCACCCACAGAGAGAGATTTGACTCAACGGGTGAGAACTTAGAAGGACAAAGGGAATGGAGGCACTGGTAGTGTGAGTGGTCGCTGAAAGGATGTGCCAACAGAGAACATTATATAGAGGAGATGCGATGAGGGGTGGGGAGAGAATCACAACTGACCAAATACTGGGGGAGCAGAATGTAAGAGTAGGCAGATGCTTTGAGGCAAACACAGAGGGTGCATGCAGTGCTGAGTAAAAGCAGCACAGATCCAGAGAACAGCCGAGAGGGAACACTGACTCCTTCCAGCAACATGCTGTCCTGCTGTTGGAATCCCAGCAAGGACTGTGGGGTTGTGAGTGATACCCCACCCGTCATCAGCACCAAGTCTTACATCAGTGAAGCTCAACTCTATCTGCTGACATTGAGGTCTATTTGGTCTGTTTTCCTAATTTATTGGGGGTGGGAGGTGGGGTTCATGTTTTCTGTAAGACCTACTTGGCTAAAGGCTATGATTCCTTATTCCAAAATTTATCCATATAATAATGTCTACAATCATTTAAAATAACTTGATCATCTCTCTGCTCCATTACACTAAAAAAAAATCTAATGAAGCAATTGTGATCTCAATTTTAGAGTTTATCTAGGGCAGCAAATTTGGCCAACATATCAAATTGTAAGTAACAGAATGTTTTCTTTCATTTTGACCTAACATCTTTTCTATCTTCCATAGTAAGAAGTCTTTCATTTTTCTTTGTGGACTCCTAGATATTAATTAATATGATAAAACAAATGTTAATGCAGCAGTGGGTGTTAATGGTGGGTTAATGTATGAGCCTTTCTTTAGATAACATATTTGCTTTTGAAAGGATTTTTTTTTCCACAGCAGAAAGGGAGGATGGAGTCAGATAAATAAATTTTGTCATGGTTATGATTAATGCAAGCCTATTTTTACCCAGGTACTGCTTTAGAGTATATTTTGGATACCCTACAAAAAAGAAGTTTATGCCACAAGCTTCTATAACTGGGTGCTCCACCTGTTAGGAGTCAATAACTGGTAATTGAAAATATTTTAGTCAGATAAATGTCAGTTTGCTATAAAAGAGTCCCTCTATTTTCTGCATTTATTTCATATTGTAAACTTCCAAGGCCTTTAATATTCATGTCTACACAGTTTGCTAGCATTCTCTTAAATTCATTTACTTTTTGTAAGATTCCACAATTGCATTTTGCCCATTAGCATATTACAAGTTATTATTGTGTGAGATAATAGGTAGATATCCTACCTATTAAACATGTTTTCTCTCTGATTTGTCTGTTTTATGGAGGTTATCCAGTTTTAAAGATTTAAACTAATCTGAAAGATTAGTGAAAATTCAAGAACCTTTCAAAGATTTTTAGACAAGATTTAACCTAAAATTTAGAATACTTAAATTTTCACTTAATTTTTTGGGAACCATGCCAAATTACTAATGAAAGATTGCCTTCCTTCCCACCTTCCTTCCTCCTTCCCTTTCTTTTGTAGCAGATGATTTCTTAAACCTGTGCTTGGAAAAGCCCTAATTATTCTGCAGAGGTTCTCAAGTTCGCACATAGCAAGGGGAAGACTCGCAGAAAGTGCAGTGACAAAAATCATTTGAAGAATGACTTCCACTACTTAACATACAAAATCTAAAACCACTGTCATGGAACATAATGTGGGAGATGACCATGAACTTCCAGTCCTAAAAATACTGAATAGCTACTACTGTGAGGAAATCGATGTATCTGAATAAATATCAGTACGGCCACATAATTTAAAATCTAAAAATGAATGCCAGTGCTCTTTGTTTAAGCAGTTTCCTCATGTAATATATTTTGACAATATGCTACGTTTATTTTCCAAAGAGCTGTAGGATCATTGTCATATGGCAAGTGATTTCACAAGATGGTTCGACCTCCACTCAGGGAGTTGATCAAACTTTCACAGTGCCAGCCCATTAAGTCATTTTTGTTTCCTCCCTCAGTACCTGCCCTCCAAAATGCATACTCTGCAGGTTAATCCACAGGACATAGTGAAAATGCCCAAATGTTCTCCCGAGTAATCCAGCACTGCATACTGATCAATCAGAGAATATATTGTCTTGCATACTGATCAACCTTGAAAAATAAAGTTCACGAGCAAAGAAATAGAGAATGAAAGCAATAATCTACTTAAATTTGGGCCTAAACACGATTTACCTGAAACACCCATACAATGTTACAGAAGTAGACATTGTTACATTTTGGGTTTTGTTTTAATTTTTATTTTCTAGGCAATTGCTTTGGATCTTTTGCTTTTGTAAGCATAGACCTTGGGAAGGTCATATTAGTCCTATAAAACCTATAAAGGAGCAATCTGAAATACCATAAATAATAGAATATATGGGCACGTCTTTATTAGGGTTCCTTAAAATAAAAATATAAATTAATCACCTATTTATATGGTTTCCAGCTATAGGTGATTATCACTGTGCAAAATATTGTGCCATGTATTCAATTTCTATAGAATTTATTTTAGCATGCTATGATTTATAATCCCATGAAGGCTCATCTATTGCAAAAACCTTTGGAGAAGTATGTAGTGAGAGCCAAATGGAAGAAAAATCTGCTTTTTAAGGAATATATAAATGCATCCTAAGTGCATGCCATTTGATTCATACACAGTAGCTTTAAAATGCAGCACACAGTTCACAAGCTATTGGTAGCCATACCTTTTTGAAAGTAGGATAAATATGTAATGGAATATTGGAAGCTTTGATAAAGTATAATTGGTATCAAAAGTCAATAGTTATAAAAATTATTTATTGCTTACTTAGCCAGGCTTCTATAGTCTGTCTTTGCTAACATTTAAAGAGGCAAAACATTCACCCTCCCTCGATCTGACCTCCCTCCACTCCCATACCCCCCTCCTCCCTCCTTCATCTTGGGCCATAGTTGTTATGATCTATTCTGCATATGAAAGTGTGAGTGATTGTAAATTAGTTTCATAATAGTACTGAGTACATTGGATATTTTTTCTTCCATTCTCGAGATGCTTTACTAAGTAGGATATGTTCCAGCTCCATCCATGTAAACGTAAAAGAGGTAAAGTCTCTATCTTTTTAATGGCTGCATAATATTCCATGGTATACATGTACCACAATTTATTAATCCACTCATGGGTCGATGGGCACTTGGGCTTCTTCCATGACTTGGCTATTATGATTTGAGCTGCAATGAACAATCTGGTGCAAATATCTTTGTTATAAAGTGGTTTTTGGTCTTTTGGATATACACCTAGTAGAAGAATTGCAGGATCAAATGGCTGGTCTACATTTAGATCCCTGAGTATTCTCCATACTTCTTTCCAAAAGGGAAATATTAGCTTATACTCCCACCAGCAGTGCAGAAGTGTTCCCTTTTCTCCACATCCACACCAACATCTGTAGTTTTGGAATTTTGTTATGTGAGCCTCTCTTACTGGAGTTAGATGAGGGCCACTCAAAGTGGTTTTGCTTTGCATTTCTCTGATGATTAAAGATGATGAGCATTTTTTCATCTGTCTGTAGGCCATGTGCCTATCATATTCAGAGAAGCTTCTATTTGAGTCTCTGGCCCACAATGAAATGGGATTACTTGTTCTTTTCTTATTAATAAGTTCGAGTTCTCTGGATTCTGGCTATCAATCCTTTGTCAGAAGCATAACCTGCAAATATCTTCTCCCATTCTGAGGGCTGTCTGTTTGCTTTACTTATGTGTTCTTGGCTGTGCAGGAGCTTTTTAGTTTGATCAGATCCCAATAATGTATTTGGTGTTGCTTCAGTTGCCCAGGGGGTTCTCCTCATAAAGTATCACACCAATGGTGCATAATGCAAGGGTACATGTCAGCTTTATTAGTATGGAGTATAAATGTCTTAACATAATAATTAAGTAAACGAGATGAGGTATATATTAACCAGTGTGAAGTAAGCATTCCTAATTTTATACGAAGTCAGCACATTGTACCCCATAAATGCATTAATGTATACCTGATCTATGTGTGTATTATTTAATAAAATAAATAAAATAAATTTTTTTTAAAAAGAAGCAAAACAAATGCCAAGTCTAATATTAAACTTCTTTTTCTTTTATGTTTTCTGTTATATTTCTAACTTGTATTCTAATTAGGAACTTCTAAAGATCAAGAACCACCAGCTTCCTTGAGCAGCTGGAGTCCCAGCTGGGTGTGTTGTGTGGGTAATAGCTTCAGTAATTTCCTTTCTTTTCATGTGTCTTTTCTCTGAGTTGGCCGCATTGTTTAGAAGGAGATTTCCTTTGCAATCTGTACCATTTCCCTTCCTTTGGACATCTAACTCGATTTATAAACTTACTATTTTACTTACATTATTTTAATCATTACTAAATTTTTTTAGATCAAACTTTTCTTTGCAAAAGTTTTTTATCATGCCATTATTCAAATACAAATTCAAACATATTTTAAATAACAGTTAATATTTTGCATCGTATGATATTTATTTAACAAAGGGTTTACAACTATAAGCCCATTAAACTTTGATGCATATTGTTTTCAAAATTTGATATTGTATTGCTTCTCAGCCTTTTGGCTAAGATCAAGTGCAAAATTTGATATTGTTTTATTCTCCATAACAGAATACAAAAGACATGTTAAAAGTAATGATAATTAAGGAATGTTCATTTTGGATTTTAGAGATCTTCAAATTTAAAGAAAATTATAAATGATCGAAGCATTGAAATGTAAGTCAGAGGAATTGGGATTTTTATCCTGAAGTAGAAGTGGTTAAGATTTGATTTAATGACTTACAGAAAATAAGCCAACCACCCAGGGCACTGATAGACCATTTTGGCCTAAGCTTACACACACACACATACATACACACATACACAGACAAAAATACCACTTCTATCCTTATTTCTCCTCTGTTACTCCTCTTCCCTGGGCTTCCTTTCTCTTTTGTATAGGTCATTGGAACCTAGGTATACAGATGCAGTTGTGAAATCACAAAAGGAGTCATAGAAAATACTAGCAAAGCCATGCCTTTGCTCCATATGCTTAAGAAACAATCAGAAAATAATAGCCAACTCGGAACAAAAATGCTGTAAAGCAGATCAGTCTTATACTCTAGTCAAAGAACTTTTAATTATAGTCGAAAAGACCTGAATCTATTTTTTTCTGCCCTATAATAATATCTATTGTCAAAGTCTCCTAACTCAAAAATAACCTTCGTCACTTAAATTTTTTTTCCCTTAATTCTTTCTCCACATCTAAAATGATAGAGAATCTAGGGAAATAAAAGAGGGAATGACATTTTACAGGATAAGAGCCAATTTTATATCTAGAATTAAAGAGTTAATATAAGGAGACATCACAGAGAGCATTAGATTCAGAATATTATTTCTAGTTGCTCATTTCCTAGGCTTTGGCTTTGCTATGCTTATTGGCAATGCTCTTTTTCAAAAACCAAAATTGCCTGAAAACAAAATCAAATATCAAAATAGCAAACACCAGTACATCTTATTTGAGTCTGAAACTGTGGAGGGTAAAATGATTTTGTATGACAACAATTCCTTTAGCTCAATGAAAGACAAGCAGAGTTGAAGAAATATGCAGCCAGGTCAGAAGGAAACTGCAGCCACATTCTCTTTGGCAAAGGCAAGTCTAAGTCTGAAATCAGGTTATAGAAAAGAAAGGGTAGAAGAAGGAAATGACATTCCTCACTCTTTCTTATGTTTCTAATGATAGTTGATAGTTAATGTTATTAAGTGCATTCTGTCAAATACCATAATAGGTGCCTTAAATATATTATTTAATTTAAGCAGAGAAGCAAGCTTAGGAAATGGAATATTTTTATTTTCATTTGCAGATAAGGACATTGAGACTTAGGTAGATTAATTGACTGCTTGAGGCCAACAGCTTGTCATGGCAGAGCCAGAGTCAAAGCACAGGCCTATTGACCCGAGGTCCATTTTATTCCATTCCATTATGCTGCTGGGGTGCTTTGCTTGCAGGCAATAGAAACTGACTCTGCTTAATAATATAAGCAAAAAGAAAATTCATGGGAAGGCTATAGGGAAAATCATAGACTGAAAAGGAAGAAACCATATTTTACCTGCCTGAGTGAGCTTTAAACATTGTCAATAATTACATTTTTCTGATAGGATTATATTCCAGGGTCCAACTTGCCTCGGTCTTGTTATCCCCTAATGAGAAGGAAAGCTGTAGTTGAGTGCTTTGGCAAGGTCTCACTGGAATATGTCCAATAAGGGATAAATAATTCCCTAAAATGAAATTAGGAAGTCTCTACCAAAATATTGGTGGATGCTAGTTTGCTTAAATAAAAAAAAAAAAGCAAAAGACAATGGTAGCTCAGATAAATCTTCACATAACAAATAATCCTTCCTTCCTTCCTAGTTTACTTTTTTGAGACAGGGTCTCAGTCTTATTATCCTGGCTCAAGTGCAGTGGCATTTTCACAGCTCCTTGCAGCCTCACGTTCCCGGGTTTAAGTGATCCTTCTGCCTCAGGCTTCCAATCTCTGGAAAGCGTGTGCCACCATACCTAGCTGACTTTTCTATCTTTGTAGAGACGAGGTCTCATTCTTACTCCAGCTGGTCTTGAACTCCTGGCCTCAAGAAATCTTCCCACCTCAGCCTTCCAAAGTGCTAGGATTGTGAACCACCACACCCCTCCATAAAGGATTCCATAATCTTTATTCTTCACAAAACCACAGGTTTAATAGAAGCTCCTTATCATCTTCCACTTCCTCCTCACTACCTAGACTGCCCAACTCAAAGCAACACTCTCCATCTTGGGAGTATTCCTCGGTTGTAGATCAGGTACAAGGCAGCGATACCTTGAAGGTACACACTGGAGAGAGAAACAGTGTTTCAAGGTCCTACCAACTGACATCCAAGTTGCCCCCATCCTGGAAAAAGCAAAGCCAGCTTCAGGGTTGGGCAACAGTAAGAACAACACGTGGAGCCCTCACCATACGGCACAGATTGTTCTGAGGGTGCTCCATGTTTTCAGTCATTCAATCTTCACAACCTTATGGGAAAGGCACAGATGAAGAAATTAAGACTGAAGAAGACTTGCGCCAAACCTAGGGTGACCAGATGTCCTGATTTTGGCGGGACAGTTCCGCTATTTGTCCCGCGGCATTTTTAAAAAGTCCCGATTTTTAGAAAGAATGCGTGAACTGGCTGGAGAACAAGAAGGGAATATACGGTTTTCGGCCGCCATATGGCTATTTTGCCAGAATATGAGTTTTATATTATTTTTGTTAATTTTATAATGTTAAACTGTAATAAATAATTGCTGAGAAGTGATTATCGAGAACTGCTTATCAAAGTTTGCATTATTGTCAGGCCCTGCTTGCCCCGCCCCCGCTCTGCCCACCCCACCCCCCCACCCCACCCCCACCCCTGGCCGTGTTGTCCCGCCTTACAGATGTTAAAATCTGGTCATCCTATCCAAACCACAGACCTGGTACATGACAAAACAATTTAGGCAAGTCATCAGCTTTGGCTGAGTCTCAGTTTTGTCATTTGGGATGATAAGATAATATCTCAATCTTTAGTTTCTTGTAAGATGAAGTAATGAAGCACATTTCAAGCTGTCATGGAGGTCACTGATGGGTGGAGGGCAATGAGTCTTCCCCCTGAAAACTAGCAAATGGCCTTCTTATTGAGCTATGCTGGTCCCAAACCAGCTCAGAAACTTCATAAGAACAAAAAATACAAAGCCAAGATTCACTGCAAGGCACAAAAATTTACTATTTATTTCTATTTAAGTCATCACTTACTTGTAAAACCTTTTCTTTCTTTTCTTTTTTTTTTTTTTTTGGCCAGGACTGGGTTTGAACCTACCACCTCCAGCATATGGGGCCAGCACCCTACCCTTTTGAGCCACAGGTGCTGCCCAAAACTTTTTATTTCTTGACATGAAGAAGTAAGTTAACAATGCATATGTTTCTGGAAGATAAAATTTGTTTTGTAACAAATAAACAAAAGTTGGGATTTAATTTTGGCAGAAGTGATAACATAAAATCTACCTTGGTATTTAACAAAGTTGTGAATACTATATTCATGAGTAATGAAAATAAAATTCTGATCAAATCATGGAGATGGAGGATAAGTGTTTTGGAACACGTAATTGAAATATCTTTATGTGATAGTATTAAGTAGCACGACTTCTTTCTTTTTTTTAATATAACAGAACTGTATTATTTCTCTTCAATTGTATTCAACAAGGGCAGTAAGAGAAGACAGATAGGTAAACAAATACTGTAACTGTTTTCATATCATAAACCCAACATAGAAAAGGAAACAGATAACTCTGTTGAAGGTAGTGTCCGCAGAGAGAAGGTGATATTGGATCTTGGATTTGAACAATGAACCAGTAGTAAGATGAAACCCAGTCGGAAGACAAAGCACGCACATGGCTTGGGTTATTCAGAAAACCATGTGCCATTACTTGTCCTGGAACCCCCTCTGTAATAGGATGAAAAAAGACAGTAAACAACTCCAGAGGCAGGAAGGAGATGGTCAAAATTCATATATGGCATGTTCATCATTTTATTCTACAATCTGTTCTTTATGGTTTTATTCACCACTGTGAGGGGAAAAAAATGAAAAGAACCTGAAAAAAAACTAACTGTTTTGCCAGAAAGATAAAGGAAACACGTTTATTTTTAATCCTCTGGACACCTCTGAGATTGTCTCAAGAGTAGAAGCAATAGAAAGGTTGAAAACAAAACAACTTGCGGCACCGCCATTCTTCCAAAGTCAGAATATAAAATGGAATAATCAGAAGTAACTTGTAAAAATAAAGTGTTTTACAGAATGAGAATTTTGAGCTTGAAGAGATGAAATACCTGCTTTGCTCAACTCACTAAGTGGATTAGAGGTGGAATATGAAAGAGACCCTAGGTATCTGGACTCCAATCAATGTTCTTAACACAATCACAATTCTTCTGTATTAGTAATAAAAATTGCATATCCATGCTGAAATGTGTGAATATAGAACATAAATATAATTATAGACCTGAAATATATACTGATCTATAGTTGACTGGTCTAGGAATGTTAAACAAAATGTGTTTTCAGGGACTGTTGCCAGGAACTAGCCATACGAGTCCACCAAATGGCAAGGACCACCCAGCGACAAAGACCATGGGGATGTGCAGGAACATGTGGATATTCATTGAGCAGTAAGTGCCCCTGATACATTGATTTCATTTCCATCCTCTCCTCATTAGTTTATCGAGGATAGGAACTACAACTATTACATCTCTTCAAGGACTACTTAACATTGGATTCAGTCTCCAAATTTATGCTTCACAGAAATTGAATTCCTCCTCCATATTTATGCAAAATCCTGAGAAATTACGTTCCTGCTTTGATCTCGGCTCCCCCAGTTACTTATACATAATTGTCACCCCACACCCAGTTAACCCAATTATAGAAGCCAACCATTTCTCAAGCACACACCCACAGACACACATCAATAACAAAAAACAAAAGTCAGTAACAAGAGATACTCAAATGCATGCCCTTGTGAAAGGAGGTTGCTTTGAACATGTCATGTTGGGTTTGGAAAGGGGAGGAGAAAAAATGGAGAATTTTATATGTCAAAAATGCAAAAAGCTTGAAACTAAATGTTAGGTATTCCTATTCTGAAAAATTCTTTGGCCACCCCACTTGAGAGGAATTTTACCCTTTTCCCCTTAGCTTCCTTCTCCAGGGCGCATCTTGTCCATCTTCCCTTTGCTTCCTCTTTTTTTTCTGTCTTCTTTTGTCCCTCTATTTATCTGCTCTTCCTCCAAGCAGAAATAAAAAGCCTCAGCTCATTTCCTGAAGAGCAGCTTACACATAACCCATTGTTATGTTTCTAGAGCTCCTGCCTGTGCTTGCCCCTTCTAAATCTCACTTTCACTTCTCATTGAATATCCAAAGTGTTTTTCTAAACAAAGGGTTATTTCCTTAAGAGTAATTTCATTATTGCTATTCAGAAGATATTGCATTTCTACCCCTGATGCTTAGAGATTTATAGGCTAAATAAATATCTTTTTCCCTTGATTAATGAGTTTATTAAAATGTGGAAAACAAATATTTGGAAAGTTAATTCTGTGGTCTTTAATACATAACAGCTACCATTTTTATTTTTATCTTTTTTGTTTTTTTTAACATATAATTTCTTTCTTTTTATATTGTTTGGGATTCATTAAGGGTATAAAGACTTAGGTTATACTAATTGCATTTGTTAAAGTCCCTCTTATACTTGTATCCAGCCCCCGTGAAGTGTGCCATACACCATGACACCCCATCCCTTTTCCTCCACCCCTCTCCCTGCTCCCTAATTCCCTTGTATTAGATCATCTACTACCTTGGGTGGCACCTATGGCTCAAGGAGTAGGGTGCCAGCCCCATATATTGGAGGTTGTGGGTTCAAACCCAGCCCCAGCAAAAAACTGCATCTACTACCTTTATATTATAATTGAGTACATTGGATTCTTGCTTCTCCATTCCTGTAATGCTTTACTAAGAAGAATGTGTTCCACTCCATCCAGGTGAATACAAAAGATATAAAGTCTCCATCATTTTTAGTGGCTGAATTGTATTCCATGGTATACATATACCACAGCTTGTTAATCCATTCCTGGGTTGGTGGGCATTTAAACTGTTTCCACATTTTGGCAATTGTAAATTGAGATGTGATAAGCAGTCTACTGTAAATGTCCTTATGATAAAATGATTTTTTTTCTTCTGGGTAGATGCCCAATCTGGGATTGCCAGATCAAATGGATGGTCTAATTTGAGTTCTCTGAGGATTCTCCATACTTCTTTCCAAAAATGTTGTATCAGTTTGCAATCCCACCAGCAGTGTAAAAATGTTCCCTTTTCTCCACATCCACACCAGCATCTGCAGCTTTGAGACTTTGTGATGTGGGCCATTCTCACTGGGGTTGGGTGATAGATGTCTCAAGTTAGTTTTGATCTGCATTTCTCTCATGATTAGGAAAATAAACATTTTTTATGTGTTTTTTAGCCATTCATCTATCTTCTTTAGAGAAAATTCTATTCATGTCTCTTGCCCAGTGATCTATGGGATTGTAAGCACTTTTTTGGTTGTTGATTAATTTAAGTTCTCTGTAGATCCTAGTTATCAAGCCTTATCTGTTTCATAATATGCAAATGTCTTTTCCCATTCTGATGGTCATCTATTTGCTTTGGTTACTGTTTTCTTAGCTGTACAGAAGTTTTTTCAGTTTAATTAAGTCTCATTTGTTTATTTTTACTGTTGCAATTGCTACAAAAGTCTTCTTCGTAAAATCTTTCACCAGAATGATATCTTCATGTGTTTTCCCCAAACTTTCTTTGAGGATTGTTTTATGCCATAGATTTAAAGCTTTTATCTATCTTGAATCAATTTTTGTAAGTGGTGAGAGGTGTGGGTCCAGTTTCAGTCTTTTACATGTGGTTATCCAGTTCTCCCAACACTGTTTATTGAATGGGTATCCTTTTCCCAGTGTATGTTCTTGTTCGGTTTGTCAAAGATCAGGTGGCTGTAAGATGTTAGTTTCATCTCATGATTATCTATTTGGTTCCAAATGTCTATGTCTCTATTTTTGTGTCAATACCATGCTGTTTTGATCACTATGGCCTTGTAGTGTAGCAGAAAGTCTGGTAGGGTGATACCCCTGAATTTATTTTTATTACTAAAAATTGCCTTGGTTATATGGGGTTTCTTCTGGTTCTATACAATACAAAGAATTATTTTTTCCAAATCTTGAAAATATGATGATGGTATTTTAATGAGTATTGTATTGAATCTGTAGATTGCTTTAGGAAGTATAGACATTTTCACAATGTTGATTCTTCTCAGCCATGAATGTGTATGTTCTTCCATTTGTTAATATCTTCTGCTATTTCTTTTCTTAGGGTTTTGTAATTTTCTTTGCTGAGGTCCTTCACCTGTTTGTTAGGTATATTCCTAGGTATTTAATTTTCTTTGAAGCTACTGTGAAGGAAATTGTATCTTGATTAGCTTCTCATCTTGGCTCTTATTGGCATATAAAAAGGTTACAGATTTGTGGACATTTATATCCTGAGACAGTGATATAATTTTTGATCACTTTCAGGAATCTTGTGTTGAGTCTTTGGGGTTCTCTAAGGATAAGATTATCTCATCAGCAAAGAGAAAGAGTTTGACCTCCTCTGCCCCCAATTGGATGCCCTTTATTTCCTTTTCTTGCCTGATTGTACTGGGTAGAACTTCCAGCTCTATTTTGAATAGTAGTGTTGATAGAGGGCAACCTTGTCTGGGTCCAGTTGTAAGTGGAAAAGCTTTCAGTTTTACTCCATTCAGTATAATATTGGTTGAGAGTTTGTTGTAGGTGGCTTTGATCAGATTCAGATAAATGCCACTTACACCTATCTTCTTAAATGTTCTAATTAGAAAAAGATGCTGAATTTTATTGAATGCTTTGTCAGCATCTATTGAGAGGATCATATGGTCTTTGTTTTTGCTTCTGTTGATAAGGTAAATTACATTTATGGACATGTGTAGGTTAAACCAGCCTTGCATTCCTGGGATGAAAACTACTTTTTTGTGATAAATGATTTTGTTAATGAGTAGCTATAATCTATTGGCTAGAATTTTATTGAGAATTTTTGCATCTATATACATTAGTGAAATTGGTCTAAAGTTTGCATTTTTAGTTGTTTTTTTCCAGGCTTTGGTATCATGATGATGTTTGTTTCATAGAATATGTTAGGGAAAGATTTTTTCCTTCTCAATTTTTTGAAATAATTTCTGCAGTATGGGTATAAGCTCTTCTTTGAAGGTTTGACAGAATTCTGGTGTGAAGCCATCTGGCCCAGGGCAATTGGGGGGGGACTTTTTTTATTGTTTCTTTGTCTCAGTTCTTAAAATTGGTCTGTTCAAGAGTTCTATTTCTTCTTGCTTAAGTCTAGCAAGAAGGTATGATTCCGTGTATTAATCTATTTCCTCCACATTGTCAAATTTCTGGGCATAGAGTTTCTTGTATTACTCAGAGATGATCTCTTGTTTCTCTGTGCTATCTGTTGTTATTTCCCCTTTATAATGTCTGATTGAGGTTATTAGGGATTTTATTTTTCTGTTTATTGTTAATATGGCCAATGGTTTATTGTTTTTATTTATTTTTTCAAAACATCAACTTTTTGTTCCATTAATTTTCTGAATGATTCTTTTGTTTTCAATTTTATTAATCTCTGATTTAATTTTGGTTATTTCTTTTCTTCTGCTGGTTTTGGCATTAGATTGTTCTTCTTTTTCCAAATCTATAAGATGGTTCATGAGTATGTTGATGTGCTCTCTTTCTGTCTTTGAATGTAGGCATTTAATGTGATAAATTGCCCTGTTAAGACTGCTTTTGCTGTATCCCACAGATTTTGGTAACTTGTGTCTTCATTAACTTTATGTTTGAGGAACTTAACTATTTCCTCTTTTATCTCTTCCTGAACCCAACTATTATTCAGCATAAAGTTGTTTGTTTAATTTCTAAGTTTTTGTGTGAGGATGAACATTTTTGTTGGAGTTGTGTTCCAGCTTTATGCCTTGTGGGCTGAGAAGATATAAGGCATAATTTCTATTCCTTTAATTTTGCTGAGGTTTGATTTTTATCCTAGGATGTGATCTATTTTGCAGTATGTACTATGGGCTGATGAAAAAAAATGCATATTCTTTAGTTTTGGGACCATGTCTTCTGTATGTGTCTATTAATCCTATTTGTTCTAGGGTCATGTTTAAGTCCTTTGTGTCTTTGTTTAGTTTCTGTTTGAAGGACCTGTTCAGTCTGTCAGAGGGGTGTTAAAGACCCTGGCTATTACAGTGTTATGGGATATCATATTGCTCAGACCCATCAAGGTCTGTTTCATAAATCTCAGAGCATTTAAGTTGGGTGTATAGATATTTAAAATTGAAATATCTTCTTGTTGTACTATTCCTTTGACCAATATAAAGTGACCATTCTTGCCTTTCTTTACTTTAGTAGCTTTAAATCTCCTTGTATCTGAAAATAGGATTGCAATCCCTCTTTTCTTCTGATTTCCATTTGCTTGAAGTACTGTTTTCCATCCCTTAACCCTGAGTCTTGATTTGTGCTGTAACAACAAACAAAATTCTAACATTAATTGCTTAAAGGAACAAGTGTTGTGCTTTTTAGTATTGTTATTGGTACCTTTGTTTTTTAATGTAGCAAGACTTCCTTGCTACATATCATCATTCAGAAACCCATGCTTCTTCCATATTCTGTTATCCCCCGGGGTGTATACCCATTTTCCATGAAAACTGTGTCTCAGATACATCTTCATTCTTATTCCTGTGAAGGAAAAAAATTGGAGCAGCAAGAACAAAGAAACAATAGCTTTGACTATTTGTTGTCAACTTTGACATTATTGTAAGGACCACGTCTGGAATTGGCATCCATCGTTTATGTTTTCATGCTGTGGGTAAATGCATAGTCACATGGCCACCCCTAGCTGCAAGAATGTGGGGGGAACAAGGTAATGTGATTTCTAGTAAGACATGCCAGCTACAACTCTACTAGTCTGGAAGAAGTTGAAAAAAGGGCGTGATGATGATGATACCATGCAGACATGCCAACATGTCTTGAGCATTTTATTTTCACTTAAATTCAAGTGTATATTTATTCATAAATCTTTTGATATAGGGCTTTTTTCTTGAAAATGGATTTATCTCAATAAAACCCAACATAATCTTTCTTAAACAAACCATATTGTTAATGCATTCTATATGACATTCTGTAATTCTTTATAGTGAAAACACAACTTAAAATTATTTTCAAAACAAGGCTGAATGTGGTGGCTCATGCCTCTAATCCTACCATTCTGGGAGGCTGAGGCAGGAGGATTGCTTGAGGTTGGAAGTTTGAGAGCAGAGAGTTTGAGGTCAAGAGTGAGACTCTGCCTCTCTTCAATGTAGAAAAATTAGCTGGGTTTCATGACTCATGCCTATAAGTCACAGTTACTTGGGACGATGAGCCAGGAGGATCACTTGAGCCCAGGATTTGAGGTTGCAGTGAGCTATAATTGATGATTCTATGCACTCACTGGATGAAAATAGAGTGATACTATTTCCAAAAAATAAAACTTCTATATATATAGACACCATTTTAGTGATTTATTTTTATTGAGTTTTCATGTTCTTATTTATATTGAAATATTTATTCAATACTTCATGAAAATACATTATTATAAGGTTAAGTGCAACTGGCAAAACAAATTCAAAAACAAACACCTGACCCTTCTTTAGCACACAGCTCACTGGGAAGGAGTGAAAAAGGCTGGAAATTCTAGAAATTTGCCTCTAACTATGAGCATTCCCAGTGCCAAGAAAATCAGCTCCTAATTTTTTATCCAGGGAATACTAAAAGTCAGTTAATCTAAGGAGTTATTTACATGGTGATGAATTAACAATTTTTAACTACAGTTGGAGATATTTCTCTTTTTTTTTTTTAGATTTTTTTATTAAATCATAGCTGTGTACATTAATGCAATCACAGGGTACAATGTGGTGTTTTCATATACAATTTGAAATACTTCTTTATAGTGGTGTATGTCCCTACAGATAATGGGGAATAAAGCATTTTTTCTTGATTATTGGTTACAAGGTAACCTGTGTCCAGACCCCCACATGACCTATACAACTTATTCATAAGAACTGTGATACTGTGTCTATCTCAATTTTCTGTAACTACAGGGTTGTCATTTTTTTTCTGAGACAAAGTCTCACTATGTCACCCTCGGTAGAGTGCCATATTGTCACAGCTCATAGCAACTTCAAACTCTTGGGCTTAAGAAATTCTCTTGCCTCAGCTTCCCAATTACCTGGGACTACAGGTGCCTGCCACAATGCCTGGCAATTTTTTGTTTGTAGTTGTCATTGTTGTTTGACAGACTCGGGTTGGGTTTGAACCTGCCAGCTCTGGTGCATGTGACTGGTGCCCTGGCTGCTAAGGTAGAGGTGCTGAGCCAGGCTTGTCATTTAGAAGTATAATCATTCCTAGAATTTTTGCCTTATGAAAGGTTATATCTAGTTTTTGTCTTCATCTTTAAAAGTTATATATACTTCTAAGAATCAGGAAAACTGGCTCGGCGCCTGTGACTCAAGTGGCTAAGGCGCCAGCCACAATTACCTAAGGTGGCGGGTTCGAATCCCCAGCCCGGGCCCGCCAAACAACAATGATGGCTGAAACCAAAAAATGGCCAGGCGTTGTGGCGGGCACCTGT
>NW_003852431.1:14122236-14125871 GCF_000181295.1 Otolemur garnettii
AAAAAAAAAAAGAATCAGGAAAACTCTAATGTTCTAGTAACATTAGTGTTCTAGTGTTTTTAACAGCCTCTGCTAAAGGAGTTCCCTGTCTGATAAAGGTGAAAATATTATGCCATCTATACCAGGTCAATTCTTTAATTCAACACTTCTCAGACTGTGTTGGACCAGCAGTATTGGCAACACCAGAGAAACTTAGTAGAAAGGGATGTTCTAAGATGCACCCAGATCTATTGAAAACCTCTGTCAGAGGAAGCTAAAGCAGTTCCCCCCAGCGTTCCATACCTACATTTCAGCAACACAAGATACTGTGCTGTTGTGCGTATTTATGGATGAGTTTTTCTGCACTCTTTCTCTCCTCAGTTCTCATTCTCACACTTACTGATTCACTGACAGCAACACCAAAGCCCAGGGTTGCATGATACTACTGGGTCCATGTTGCCTTTGCACTGATTGCTGTCTGGCTTCTAGAACTTTATCATTTTAGTAACAAGTCTTTTTAGTTTGCATTATTTATTCAAGTATAATTCACTTTGAGAAAAATAATTTTGCAGCTAGAAAACACAGCAAAAAATAAAATTAAAATAAAAAGAAGAAAGTAGACATTCCTAAAGAAAATACAGGGCTTACCTGTTATTCGCATTTTCAAATCTACTTATTGTTTATTAAACATTAGCCATGCATCTAGAACAATGACATGGGTTAAGAATAATAAGACATTTTAAATGTTTGGTCAATTTTTTATTCTTACACCTGTGATGGAAAGCAAAGTTACAAAGACAGTTGGACCATTGTGTAACAATGTAGGTTCATCTGTAAAATTCACCTAGTGTGATGCTATTACTTTTAACTGACAAATTGAATGGGTTCAAAGATTAATAACCTTTTCATAGTTCCTGTCACATCATAATCTCTAGAATTATTTTTAAAAGCATACCTTACTTTATATATATCATCTTAAATTTTTTCTTAAATATTACTTATCGATATTATTCCAGTTGTTCTTTACATAATGATTTTCTTACCTTCCTAAAGATATTTGTCCAATAGTGTGTATTATCATTATATGCTACTCTATGTTACAGATTTTTCTCCTTTTACTCAAAAATGTTTTCAAGAGGCTCATAAAGCTATTAAATCAGGATACATATATATTTTCAATAAGATTGTTTTCCAGGTGGATTTTTCCTGGTTACTGTCAAATGAAGTAATCATGACTCAGTTACTTTAAAAATTGAAACAAAACAGTTTATAATTCATTATTTCACAAAAGTATGCCTATTTTATGACAACTACACCTTTATTATTGGCATAATAGAAAAAAGGCTCTTGTGGTGAAAAATGAGAAGAAATTAAGCTGGCAGTTTAGAATGGGGAATGACACTTAAAGTGAGCTCTGTGATTCATGTAGAATAATCTATCCTTCTAACATATTCAGCAGCTAATTATAATGCTCCTCTAAATCAATCTGTTTCATAACCATATTTTTTAAAAGACTACTGTTCAAAAGCTAAATATAACCCTAGACGCCTCAAAATTAGAGTGTTTCCAGGAAAATGGTGACTTTAAAGAAATGTTCTAGCTGTCAAATTTGGACTGTTTAGCCAAAGAAGTGATAGCATTCATTGAGTCAAGAATTTATTCTCCAATACATTACATTTAACGTTCTGAGCAAATTGTCAACCACTTTTCCTAATTTTGAGGACCTTTTTGCAGTGAGTATCGGCTTACTGGTTATGCTAATGGTACATTTAACTATAGTCTAGTTCTGTGGTGAAGCGACAAATGTATATTTCTCTTAAAAATACTTTTTTTTTAACCTAGACGATTTAGATCTGCACTCCGGATTTCTATAAAAAGCAATTTGCCTCATTGGCCTTTTACCTGACATGTACGGGTAGAATACCTAGAACTAAGTATTTCAAGAAATTGGTCTGAGTTGCCTGGAAACTCTAACCTTTTCTGGATGTTGATGCTGTGCATTTCTTAATATAGAAATAATAAGCCCAGTTTAACGTATTCTCAAACATAATTTATTCCCTTTCTTAAGTTTTATCCTTAAATATAGCTTCTATCTTAAAAATATGTTAATTTTCCTTTCTCTTGAAACTGGCAAAGGAGGGAGGAAGGGAAAGAATATGAAGAAAATATACGCATTCGAGAACCTCCCAGTTAGCGTAACTTTCTGCTAACCATTGTAAGTTGAGAATAATATGGGCCTAAAATACCCCTAAACTTCACGTTAGGTTTGGGTTTATAGGGTGCAGCTTCATTCACTATTCTATGTTAAACCATGCATTCAGTTGTTTCCATTTATATTGCATCAAAGCAGTTGAAATCCAATTGAAAAGTTTCTTTAGACAGCCATTGTGTGGGAACATGATGTCAATATTAATAAAGGCTGAATTTCCCCTTGGCTCACTTCTTACAGATAAGCTTTTCAATAATACACTGCTTGCACCAAAGGTCTGATGGGACTGGGAATAGTAAAAAACACTAATAAAAGAATGTTGAATGTTTTTATATTAAATTTCCCCACAGGCAAACTGAAAAGCCTACTTAGAGAACGCCAATCAACATGGCACTTATTAAATGTAACAAGAGTCCTGTTACAACAGATCTTTAAAGCCCTAAAAATGAATTAGGAAATAGAAACAAAAGACAATTGCAAATTCACTTTTAAATGCAAACTCTGGACATAGCACCTGATCCTGGCTTATTTGATCTTCAAAAACTACTCATTTATGGGCACACGCAACGTTAAAATTTTGTTTAACTTAAAGGAAGTAGACTCTTTTACCTAAAATCATTCTAGATATTTGTCTTACAAAGTTATCCAAAGAGCCATGAAAGACTTATAGACAGATATTAAGTCTCTATTTATTTTTTTAAAAATAATAAAAGTAGTGTCACACCAGGTCAGCAACTAAAATAATAACTGCATAAACTAGAGAAAAAGAGGCAATTGTTAAAATTAATTAATATGACCCTAGCAAAATGTATTACAACTCAGAATAAAAATAAACACTTGGGGTTTTTGAATACCATATCAACGTTAATAACTCTGGGTTTGTCCTCAATTCACAGACTTACCAAGCATCACTTTCATCTGAAGTTAAGTTAATATCAAGGTGGTGACAAATATATTAAATCTGCCCATCTTTGAGAACTTGAACCCCAGGCTGAGACTTTGACTTGGGTTCAGTAATAAAAATAAACTCTCTTGCTAAACATTAGTTATTTTCAGTAGACATGGGAGAAAATGGAAAATGGTCACTGGGACTTTGGACTAAAATATAATGGCTTAGGAGGAATTTTTTTATTATGGATGCGGTAATTCTATTAAATAGCATGATTTTTTTATTTCTTTGGAAAACAAGGAGCTTCCCACCGAGGAACTTCTACAAAGTCAAATAAAATATCACTATGTCCAGGGAAATAAGATTATTTTTTAACTTAAGTGGGTATTAGAGTAAAAGCCAAAAAAATGGAAATGACCTAGACTTTCTACAATTTTTCAATTCACCAAAACATGTGATTACATACTATATTTTCAATCTATATGTTTATATACATATACATGTATATAAAATATTTATCATTTTTTTAAAAATTACATAAATCTTTCTTTTTTTTTT
>NW_003852431.1:14126368-14133608 GCF_000181295.1 Otolemur garnettii
AAAAAAAAAAAAAAAAGATAAAACTACTTTATGTCTGAAAAACTTGTCAGCATAATTATCACTGAATTTTATATTACAATTGAAGTTTGCTGAAGTATCAAAATTGGTCAATGAAGAATTTTTTAAAGCATTGTTACATATTTCCTCTCGAAGCCCACTTAAATTCTTAGTATAGAGAGAATTTCGAAGGAGAGGGCTCAACTTTTAGACATATTTATAGCCATGGTAAGTTCTAGATTTGGTTTTTCCTAAGCCTTTAAGGAGCATACAATTTATCTCTTTTGAAATATAGTTAGGTTTTTTTACACCATTTCACAGCATTTAGTATCCTAAGTTAATCACTAATAAGAAGAATCTATTGCAAATAGACAGATTTACATCTGGTATGCAGTTTGGCTTTATGGAACCTATTTTAGCTTTGGATTTATTACAATAAAGGTATAATTGTGTTAATTACAATCTCCTATAGGGAAATATTTCTATCTGATCTCTTTTTCTATTTTACCTGATATCTGTCACCAGACCTTACACATTAAGATTCTTAAGTAAAATGTATTTTTAGTAATAATAATAATTTTTATAATTCTGAAGTTTTCCTAAGAAGCATGCTGATAGTTTATAAGTATGTATTATACTTACAAAATGTTTACAAAGTAAAAGTAATTACATAATACTAAAAACTTAACGCTTCAGTTTTGAACTCTTTGCTTTATAATTAAAATTAGTTGAATTACCTCCAGTAAGTCTTTATCTTATCATCAAAACCGAAGTTTAATTCAACTGCACAAATAACACATTTTATTCTTCTCTTAAAAACAATAGTGACAAAGTGACACACCATTCCTCTTCCTTTTTATTCTTTGGGATTGTTTTAATGACATTTATATTCCAGTGACTTTTATAGGTTAGGTAATTTTGTTGTTCCAGGTAAAATGCAAAAGGAATATTTAAGGGTAACTGAAAACTAGAGATTAAACACAACTAAAAAGAAAAAGGTTTTCAAAGTTTTTGTCTTTGCTTTGGATCTAAATGAAACTGCACAAAAGCAAATGTTTCCTGTATGGGAAACAGGGATTTCAGAAGCCCACTCGACTTGTATATACCCTTGTTGGTTTGTTAATGCTTACCTTGAATTTCACTGGTGCTCCTACAGGAGCACTCGGGAAGATAGTATCCTGTATGCCAAATTGCTTTAAACTGCAAATGGGAGTAACGCTACTCTTACTGTAAACTGAGAACCTCATTCTTTCCTCTTTCAGACAATTTTAATTCTTTAGACTCCAATATAATTCTGGCTATGAAGAATATGCCACATTTAGCTTCCAAGTGGCCATATAGCTGTATAAGACCTTAAATTTATACTGAACCTTCCATTTTCTCTAAGTTTTGATTTCCTCCTAAATATGGTTAGGGAAACTGAATATTTAAACTTTAAATCCAATTCTGAACTTATACAGAGACAATATTGCTTTGCATCCTCTTCTATACAACACAGCTTCCACTGTAGTTCCGTACGCTTAAATTTTACAAGTCTTTCCATTGGTAACTTCTGGTACAATCTCACAATAACATTCTGATTGTGTCAAAACAGAAGACTAATTATAATGGCAGTCAAAGTAAAATAAAGCAATTTAACTACTGTGGATGTTTTAAATTACTGAATTTTTTTTTTTTTACTTCAACTCAGTTTAATATATGTTCAGAAATGTAGGAAGGCAAAAATTTTATGAAAACACTGAACCTAAGAGAGAAATACACTGAAAATCCAAGCATTCACAGTAGATTATATGTGGATTTCATTTAGTTTTTTTCATAAATAAGAAAAAAAAATTAAACTAATCTTAGCACATGCCAAATTAACCCACGTGTCATCCAACAGCAGGCAGTTTGAATGGAAGCTCTTCTGAAGTGCTTCTAAGCTTCACCCACTCATGTCGCCAACATTTCTTTTCCTGTTACTAAGTTTAACAATAAGGAAAGATTCTAAAATAGAAAAGGGTTTTTTTTTTTTTTAAACATTAAACATCTGAACCACAGTTTCTTCTGTCAATGTGAGCAAGGATATTCACCTTAATCTGGTTATCACAGAAATGCAGGTGACTAAACACTAAGTAAAAACCGTGAAAAGGTAAACACATACACTATTGAGTTAACTGAAGGAGAAATGTATTTGATAATATTACAAACTAGTCATCAGTGAAAATACAACAGGTTAGGCTAGAAAACAAAGCGGAGTACTTGACCCAGCCCTCCACATAGATTCTCCAATCATCATTTGTGCGATATTAAAACATGGCCCAGAGATTAGGGCACTGGTTACAAGAAAAAATTTGGGGTCGATGTTTCAATACAGACCCTCACTATTTACACACCATTAGGAAAGGTTTAAAAACTCGGTGTCTCTATCTTTCTACCTGCAAGGTGCCTTTGACCAAAGTAAATGAGAGGACTAATGTTTGCTCTTACCTTTGTGGAGAGGAACATCACGGAAATAGAACGGAAAGTTTAAAACGTCACCAGTGATACAGTGTTCAAGTTGGAAGTTTCACAAAGTAAAGGGACAAAGGTGACATTCATTTCAGCTTTTCCTCTTCCCTTGAATTTTTGATTTATATGACTCAAAAGGTTAATCTTAGTAAAGCACAGGGAAAAGATAGTTATCCCCGTGACATTTTGAGACACTCTACAGGTATGATATATTAAAGGGTGCAGTTAGGAGTCCACGGGATATTGAAAAATACCACACAGAGACAGTTTGAACACCGCCGACTGCTTGTCAAGGGTACAAAACGCTCAGCCTGGAAAGGCATCATCACAGTCAGAATTTGACGGGAAGGGATTGGAAACAACAACAGTTCCAATCGGGTTATTTTAAATCCGGGGTTACTGTGCACCTATCCTATAACCGGCAACCATTTTTCCAAATTATAATTAAGTGCGTATGCGTGGAAGAAACCCAGCGAGGTGGGGAAAAGGAAATCAAAAAGGTTGATTAAGATGTTGTCTGCAAGGAACCTCAAGTCTTGTGAGGCAGACATATTTAAACATGTAAATAGTGCAAGGCAGAATAAAGTAATTGCCATTTAGAAGTTCAAAGTGCTTTGAGAGCCCATAGGAAGAAGTAATTAATTCTGACTTGTACAGTGGGGAAAGCTCTATGAAAAAGAGCTTTTGAAAAGGGGCTTGAAAGAGATGTAGTAATTTGGTGGGTAGAGAAAGAGGGGACATTCCATGCTGAGGCGGGAACATCCTCACCCAGGCGTCAAGTCTATTTCAGGCCGGGAAGAGCTATACATAAAAAGCCTCAACTTACATATTTAAATTCAAAATTTCTATAACAGCGGAGCAGTAATGGGAAGACTGACTTTTTACATTCCCCATTTATATATCTGTATCAATTTATCCAAGATATTTGGAATTCTGAAAAATTTCTTTAAAATCGTACTGCAAAACAGAAAGTTTCCATTGCACTTACACACTTGTATGTCTCAGAATTAAATCGAATCTACGAGCAATATATTTTTAATCGATTATCATCTGTGTTTCAGGACTGTCTATAACTTTACTTTCTTATATGTAGATATTTTCTAGTTTGTTTAATTGCATGAAATTTGTGCACACAAAGCAGGCCTGGTTTTCCGATGAAATCTGACATGCCTTTCACCCAACTGCTGAAGTTGAAACACTTTGGCAAGGAAGCGGTAAAGTGGACATCAACAGCATTGCATGCTGGATATTGAATGAAATATGAAATTAAACTCGAGGACAAACGTCCAGCATCTTATTCTTCCGACTACGAAGTCCAGAAATTTTACTTTCTTGAGTTACCTTGCGGGGAGAAGAACAGACAAAAGAAGGCCTTTTCTTTTTTCGTATTTACACTAACTTAAAAGAATGTTTATGGCAAATACATATTGAAATCATTATTTTCAATCTTACATAGATGCTTGGAAAACAAGGAACCAATGCTTCATTCATTTACTTTATTAATAGTTATTTTAAATGGAAAACATTGCATTAAGATATAGTTAGTATCTGAATAATATATTTGTCCCGGGGAATAAAAGACCTCATTATTTTAAAGTGTTTCTTCTTATAGCTACTACTAAAGCTACTTCTACCTACATTTTATTGGTCATTATTTTTAAAGAGGAATCATAAAGTAAATTCATTTGTTTTTATTTTTCTTTTTTTAACCTACAAATTTTCAGGGTTTATCCATAATATTACAATAAGCAAGTCGAATGTAATTACCAAGAACCATGAAAACACAGCTATTATTCTTTCTGTCTGCAGAATCCAAAGCCCATCTCCGGGCTCAGGTTGGAGTTTTAAAGGCCTGGTCTGCCTGGTAATGGAATGAGATCCCACAGCTGACACTCTGGGGACAAACTGAGGGGACAGGGTCATGGGTCCACTGGAGCTGAAAAACAACAGACAGATTACCAAAGGCTGTGCTGGCAGGCGTCACATCCAGCATCCCAGGATGGAAACAACCCCTCACAGAGCAAAGAGGGGAAGGCCTGGAGGAGACAGAGGCTGGAGAGATTCCTAAACCACAGGGACCCAACTGAGCACTGTTCTAGGTGGCCTAGGAATTAGCCAATCCTAGGAATGTCTTTAACATTCAGTACCTTGAACTAACAAAAAATGCAGAAATAAAATGAAATAAAGTATTATCTTTCTATGAGACTGATGATTCTTCATTACTTTTTACTTCAAAATCTCTGTTAAAAATGAGGGACAAAGAATCCCAGTATAGATAAAATTTTGACGCATTCTTATGTTTGAGTAGAGAAGAAAAAAGTTTGTAAAGGAAAATTGTATTTTTATGGAGTTTGTGAAGGCAATTTAGATGTAAATACACGGTACTTTCTGGTTAATTTTATCCTGTATCTTTCTGCCAATCTATTGTGTGTTCATCTACAAATATACTTCTTCCATCTCCGTATTTTCACTGCTTTACCACTGCTTATTCAGTTAAACATGAAGACTTCTGCTAATATTTGATCCCAGATGAAGTATTTGGCTTGGGTTTAGGGGCCAAGCTATACAGAATTAAAGATATTCTTTTATTATTGCCAATAATAATAACATTTTACAGAAGCTGAATTCTCATCTTTATTTTAAAGTAAAATTAACACATGGGACATCACTTTGGACATCCATCATAGGGACTTAGATACTTATCTCTAGTTACTGGACCTTAGTTCTGAAACTCCTGACCTTAAGTGATCCTCCCACCTCAGCCTCCTGAAGTCCTGGGATTACAGGAGTCAACCACCATGTCAGCATAAACCTTATTATGAAGTCAAATTATACAACCAAATTAGAGTATATCAATGACATTTCAATATGTTTGATGAGTATTTTGTTATTATTCCATAAAGAAAGAGAAATAAATATTTTTAGGAGTATACTTCTCTCAATATATTTATAGATTGTATACAGCAAATGATAATTTGTGTGTTACAGATATCACAACTAAAGGACATTCTGTCAATATCTTTGATTTTAAATTAGCTTAAGTGAAGGTTTTTAAGTGCTTTCTGAGGATTATTCAAATGAATATCTTTGACCAATACATAAAGCTTGAAAAGGTTTCATTCTAGTCATAGGTTGTGTAATGCCATGGCATAAGGTAAATATTATAATCTTTATCTCAATGATAGCATTTCTCACTGAGAATGTTGGTTTCTTCGGTTGACAGAAGTCCCCAAACTATACCCTAAGAAGCATACGTGTTCAATTAAGGAAGTATTCCTTAATCAAATATATGTGGCAAATTCTACATAATATGACCCTTTCTAGAATAGTTACAGTTTCATAAGAAATACATAAGTAAATCAATAGAACAGAGTAACTTTTTATTTATTTATTTTTTAATTAAGTCTTTCATACATAGATCATAAATACATTTATGCCATTATAGGATTCAATGTGATGATTATCTGTACAAATTGGAATGTTTACATCCTATTAAACAACATAACCTTCACCACTTTTACCCTATTACAAGATTAAGACATTTATGCTCTACACCTGATAGATCCAACTTGTACTTGCAATATGCTCCATAGGTGTGGTCCCCCTACCAAATTTAACTTTTTAAACCTGCACGTATCACACACACGGAAGAATTCCTAGTAACCTACTTCTTGCTATTCAGACCACCAACTGGAAAATGTTGCTTTAGAGTAGACGATTTGTTTAATCTTAGCTTGATCTTAAGATCCAAAAACTAAAGTTTAGTTCCATGGTGAAGAATTTCCTTCAGACAAATTTATTTGGCTTACTTTTTTATCTCCACCCCTAAGGATTTTAGAAGTGTAATCCATCAGTCTGTTTTTTTTTTTTTTTGTAATCTATTTTTCTGTACACTTTTTCTCTTACAGAAAAACATCAGCCCAGCAGCAATAAGGTATATTATTAAAGTATGTAGACAAAAAAGGACTATTTGTTGTAACATTATTTCTAAAAATCACAATTTCTCAATAAATTTATAACTTTGTCTATAACTTTCCATAACATTCGGAGTATGATACGATGAAGGGGAGGAAATAGTTTATATTTAAAACTATTTAAAAATATTTATATTTTTCACAACATATATCGTGGAGGAAATGAAATCTACCACATTGTCAATATTCAATTTCTTTTGATCTACAAAAATGGCAATTTTATGTTATGCAATGTAAATACTAGAATTGACAATTATTCAATTGCTTCGTCTACTTTCTTCTCATTTATTTGCTTTCCTGACTACATATTATAAAAATGAAGGAAACACTGGAGTATTCAGTGTTTTGACTAACGAGTTGTATGTACTTTAAAAAATGATATTCCTAAAAGAATGTCATTCTGATTTACTGCAACTTGCTGGTACAACTTAGTAACAACAGGCTCAAGGCTTTCAGAATTCACTGCCCTGCACTTGGTCTGCTGGAACCAACCTTAACCAGAACTTTGGAACATACAAATTTTACTTCAATTGTCAGTATAGACTCTGCCTAATACATCTTGCAGATATATTATTTATTCTATTGTGTCCTATCTATTCTATCATTTTCTATTTGCTTCTATTTTTACTTACTATGTTATTTATTTTACTATTATTATTTATTCAATAACTATCCTGAAAAATTTTTGAAGCTACCAAAAATGATTTGTAAGAAAAATTGTTTGATTTGCAATATAGTTATTAACAACCTTATCAACAACCTTGGATTTAGTTTGTTTT
>NW_003852431.1:14134048-14147462 GCF_000181295.1 Otolemur garnettii
TTTTTTTTTTGCAAAAGCCTTTAGTCTAGTTCATATTTTTAAAGTAGGTTGAATATAAATAACCATATAAAAATATACCAGATGAAACTAGCAGGTGAAATCATTATTCTATTTATAGACAGACTAAGGAAAATAGAATGCCTATGAGGCAAATAAACTTCAAAATATAAATTTATAGTGGTTTGACAGAAAAATAAATGATGGAAATGAGGACATTTCGAAAGGTTTTTCATACTATAAAGTCTCATAAAATGCCCGAAACCAGTAGGAATCTATGTAGTTGCTAGTATATTCAATTGGAAAAGAATCTTGGAAATTTTACTCCCCAACTGTGTTTATCCAAAGGTCTGTTTCTGGAATTCAGTAAATTTTCGGTCACAGCAGTGGATAGACAAATTCTACCCTATATTAACCCTGTTAGCAGTGCGTCTTCAAGGTTCAGTGCTGACCATCACTTCAGGTTCTGCAAAGCGTTCAAATGCCAAATCAGGTAATGCCCATTTTCACTGATAACCAACCATTGCAAACACCCCAGCCTTTTGTCAGCACAGCGGGTCCGAAGCCATCCATCAGTGCTGGGAGTTCTGTCATATGCATTTAACTTCAGCATCAACCAGCAGCTCCAAGTCTTTGCTACTGAACGTTGTCATCGCCACCATCAGAGTGGGGGAAAAGCAAAGCTAAACGTGGGGTATGTTTGTTTTTAATGGTCTGCATGTGCAGTTACTAAGGGGTTTTGTTTTATTTTTGTAGAATTACTGACTCAGATGTGGAAGACCGAAAAATCTTTCAAATATGTCATATGCCATACTACTTCCTGAAACCTTATGAAGTCTTTTGATTTGGAAGAAAGGGTCAGAGTTTGCTGAGAACAATTGCTGCATTGCTTGTTTTAAATTCCAAAGTAGAACAATGTGTCTTCACCAGGACAATATTCATACCATATGCTTCTTAATGTTTTGATTCTCTAGGGTACAGTTGAGCAATCTGAACATCAGATAATGTGTTCTATCCTCCCCAGCACCTAGGTCATATTCTGGGAATAAATTAGGCTTAAAGAAGTGCATCGACTCTTTGAGGCCACTGGGGTACTATTTAAGGAATCACGTGTCGAGGACAAGGGGTGTCGCTGTCTTCCCAATATTTGAAATAGAGATTTATTTCAAGCCTTGGCAGTACAGTAGACTGGCTAATTGTCTGCAGTTTAGTCTTTGGCTATAACACATAGGGACATACTTTTGAGACAGTGATCATCTCCAGTGTGTACTGAGATATGGTGAAGGGCAGAGGGAGGATGGCTCAAGACATCATGAATCAATAATGAAATCAATTCCTATATTACAGCGTACTGTATATTTGGCTTGTTAGAATTTCTCAGTTTTATTATTTTGTGAAGATATAGAGGTTTGTTTTTTTTTTTTTTTTAAAAAGAGGTTATTACTTCAGATGGGTCCTAGCATGTACAAGGAGATGAAATAAATATAAGTGAAAACACATTTGATAGTTCTAAGTCCATTTGAAAGAGAATATCTTTTATGAGAGGAAAAAAAAAACTGCAAAGACAGAAAGAATGCCTTGAACATATATCTAATAAAAATATCTTTTCTTCAAAGGGCTCAAAGCATTTTAATAAGTGAACTTGCCCTTATAACTTCTTTTTCAGAATTTCAAGACCATAAAACAAGCAGAAACTAAACCATCTTTATGTTTATTGAGCCTGATGAGGGGGGAAAATGTCTCTGGTAGGTAGAAGGATAATCTTGGAAAGATTTACTGCTATGAAACTTTCCCCTTTTTCAGTTCCTGATTCTGGCTTTTAATGTATGAAAAAAAATAAATCAATGTGCTCATTCCTTCCTACCTAAGTTCACGACTCAGAATATTTTCTTTCTCTGCCCATCTACCATGAGACTCACTGAGTAGGAAGACTACCGTGTCCTTGATGAAATCTGTTCCTGAAGATTAGAAAAAACATTTGTCATTTTAGTCATCTCTTAAAAGTCAATAATTAGAGTGGTATCTTAATTATCCAGGAGGGTGAAGGGGTTACTGGGTCTAAAAGTGTTTTCCTATTCCTTGTGTTTAAGAAGACCCAAGAGAAGCAACTATCACAGAGGCAAAATAGCAAGTGGAGAATAACACAGCACAAAATGCATGGGAATGGGAACTGCATGGTGTGGAAAGAGAAATGGGGAGTCAAACTAGAAGGGAATGATAATACTACATCAAAAGACAGTATTGGGCGGAGCCTGTGGGGCAAAGGAGTAAGGCACCGGCCCCACATGCTGGAGGTGGCGGGTTCAAACCCAGCCCCTGCCAAAAAAAAAGAAAAGAAAAAAAAAGACAGTATTAACAGTATTCAGTGAAGAAATTAGTGTCATTAGTAATGGTTTTCTACTTATTAAAAATGCATAAACATAGAACTCTGCATATACGAATATGTTCACAAAAGCAGAATATAATTTAATATATTGTCATCCCTCCATGAAGCACAGGATGGTCTCCCAACATGGACGGTGTAAAATCCAGTGGGCCACAAAGAAGTCCGTCAACTTCCTTATACCAACAACTGATACCATTTTGCTCTAAACTACCATTATTTTCCCCCGTCATATTCTTCCAACTGTTTTCTCTGCTTTTATCCTTGACTTTCTGTACAGCAGCTAAAGTGATACATTGAAAATGTAAGATCTACGTCACTCTGCTCATCAACACGTCAGCAGCGGTCCCTCCTTAGAGCCTTGCCCCTGGCTGTTTCCTCAGTCTGCCACGAACTTGATCAGCAACGGAAATCCATCTCTTTCTCACCTCTTTCAAGGGTTTGCTTGAATGCAAACTTCCTGATAAGTCTTCCCCACCTTCACCAATCTATTTAAGTCTACCGTTCACTTCGTACACTCACTTCTGTCTCCATAGTCTTGATTTCTCCCCTGATGCTTCTTATTTTCCATCTCACTTATCCCTTTCTAGAATTTTTACATACAATACAGTTTATTTAGTTAGGTTTATTTCATGCCCCCTACCATTAGAATGTTAACCCCCATGCTGTCATATCCTCCTGCTACTTTATTTTTGCTAGTAGCACAGAAGGTTGATTGTAGGTGCTGGTACATTCCAATTATTTTGAAAAACTTCCAGATTTTTAGTGAGCCAGGTCATACAAGAGAGACGAGTGCTGTAGGGAAGAGGGCAAGGATTGTATTCTTGTCATTTTTGTAATCGCTCATTTAGTTCAGCATTTGGTACAGCAAGGTTATTCAAAGCTCACCGAACTGAATGAAATCTCTAAGTTTTTCTTTTTTTCATTTCTAAGCAGCAATAATAAGAATAATGAGAAAAAGTAAAATTGCAAGATGGGTAGTGATTGAATTTTTTGCCACAAGACTATAGGGAGTTCTGTAGCTTTCAGTCATCTGAACATTACGTAGTCTTAGAAGATTATGTATGCTTGGTTTTTTTTCTCTAATCAATGTAGTAACCAACTTATAAGCAAAAAAGGAGAAATGCTGCAAGCCCAGTGTATGTTTGATATGGTTATTGTGTGGTTTTTTCCTACAAAATTAAACTCCTCAAATTTTAGTTATGATCCTATTCGCTAATTCTTTTCTCAGATCGGATATTGGCCACAAATTATTTCCTTTTGAGTCTATTAATAGTAGAATTCACCTAAAAAAATTCTTCTTTCCAGATTATGTTAACAGTTAGGTTAGAACTATCAATTCTGCAGAAAATACACTGCCAGCTGCTTTGGAATTGAGAAGATATATTATAGCCTATTTGTATTTTATGATATTAAAATTACCACTTGCAATAATAAAATGAATTATAAATAATTTGGGGATTCTGAGAGTATTTATGATGGAGTGGGTGTGTATGTGTGTGCACACGCACTCACATGCCCCCGCCCCCCACATACTTGTTTTTGTGGCAGCAATGCAATGTTCTTATTTAGATTTTTTTTTATCAGAAAGAGACAAAAGGTTGATATTGTAAAGAAAGTAAAGGTAGTAAGTAATAACAAATGGAACTTGGAGCTGAAGTAGTTCAGAAGTGATAGAAATTGAAAAGAAAGGTTGAAATAGGTAAAGTTATAGACTGCTTCTTTAAATAGGGTTTCCTATAAATTATATTAAATGCTAAATCTAGGTCTGGTTTTCTATTTTGTGTTTGAATTCTCATTGCTATACTTTTTTTCGAAGGAAAGCAAAACATATTTTTATGAAACATGAATAAGTTGCCTAGTTTGTCTCTATTTTGTATGGAAAATTCACTATCTGTGACTATTCCAAGACACCTTATTGAAATGTTCCATTAATTTCGCTGGACTTTAAAGACCCTTTGTTCTGCAGGGAAATATTTTTGTTTCTTTCAGGGAAGGAGTCAACCTAACAGTGTAGTACACATACTGCATTAGGATCTAGGCATCTTGTCGGATCTAAATGTATTAGGTTTTTAATATATAAAAGATTTGTGCACCCTAAAGCTCTGTGTAGGAGAAACTAAATGTAGACCCAGTGAGAAACCAAACCTAACCTTTGCATTGCGTAACAAGTAATAATATATCTCCCACATTCTGATTCTAACTGTTGAAATCTTGCTAGTATCAATTTACTTGCGATTTCAAATTAGATGAACATAAAGTGCTTGGTACATGTATGCTGTGTACGTTACACTATTCTTATCTCATTAGAAGGGCTGAAAATTAACCATCTAGAATGCCTACTGAAAACTCTAATTCTCCAAAGGCATTCTTCCAAAGTAATAGTTTTGCCAAGTATTGCAATCTGCATTTCCCCCGATATCACAGACATGAAGAAATAAGAAGATTTTAACCAGCATTGTAGTTGCAAGTTCAAATCAGAGTTAGAGACTATTTGCCCCCTTAATCATAATATATTTTAGAAGGTAGTTATAGTATCCTACAATAATGCTTTTGAACATAGACCCTTTAATAATATCAATACGTTGTAGAAAGCATGATAATAGTATACAGTTTACAAAAAAGGTATTCTTTATAATATATAATAGACATTAATTATTAGGAGAGGCATATCTTTAACATTTATTAATCCAGTTGCATGTCTATATCCACCTCCCCCTCTCAGAAAAGAAATAAAGACCTCTGTGAGGCTGGAAAATCTCTCTTTTAAATTATTTTATTATCCCTTGTTATCTTCTGCTAATAAAATCTAAAAGCAATCCTTCGTTTCAGCAATAATCTAATTATTGCTACACTGTGAATCACAATTGTCTTTCTATTTATATCTGTTTATTGATATAATCTTTATTACAAAATCCATCTTTTAACATCTCCAAATATTTCTGTTTGATCACTTTTTAAAGTAATTTAAAAAAAAAAAAACTCTGAACTCGCGAAGGTTTGCTCTAAAAATTGGAAAAGCTCAAGTGATTCTCTGATGGGGTTCATAGATGCCACGGTTTGATATATGAATTATGCTATAACTCTAAAAATCATAACATTTACAATTCTGAAATAGTTACCAAGTCCGTGATTTATTCCAAAATGTAATGCTGGTTTAAAGTCTTGCTTTCATGATCTTGGGATTGTGATGGCTTGATGCGATAGGCTTGTGATTCATGAGGATGGCTCATTCATTATTTTTGAGTGGGCTAAAGATAGGAGAGCTTATTTATAACTCCCTTAATTGTTTGAAGCTAGAGATGGAAATATAAAATCCTACAACTTGGTTTGCCCTACTCTTGCTTATGTTGAATCACAAGGACAAAGATTCATTAAAGAGACCTTTAAAATGTGTTAATCTAGGTACTTTAATGAAATTTGTTTGCAGGGCACCCTGTCCCACTTATTTATGCTTAGGAGTATTCATACATAATGGTAATGTGACTGCTCATCTCTAAACCATTAAGGAAAGAAATATGAGAAAAGGGGGCATCATGATTAATTTCGGGTGGGCTACTTCAAAGTTTTTTTGCCTTTTAAAGCAAACTATGCTTATCTTACTTAGCCTTTAAAAAAAAAAAACATTACAAATTTGAATTAAAATATGCAGTAGACCAGGAACACTATAAAATTGGAAAGGTAAGTAATATTTATCATTGTGAATAAAGTATGTGGAATAGATTTCAATGCAGTTTCTTAAAAGCTAAAGGTTTTCAGTGTTCCACAAACCTTATATCTAAAAAGAAAATGTGTCTTTTAAAAATATTTGCCTATTCTTCATCTATCTTTGTATTGTCATCTCTCTTTCCTCCCCGTTCTCAGAGAAAAAAAATGTCCTAGAGCTTTAATGGTTGGTCAACCCACTTGTGCATTTGATGTCGTACTGTCCTTTGGATTCTCTCCTTTTCCTTTCTTTTATCTTAACTCCTTCTGTTCTACTTTAAGAATTTCTGCAAATATTAAGCACGTGCTAACAACACTTTCTCTGTGACACAAACCATTGTCCTACTATGGCTGTGAAACAAACCACCCCAAAACATAGTGGCTTCAAACTCTATGATCATTTGCATTTTGCTGGTAAATCTGAAAACTGAGCAGGAGTTAGCATTAATCACAGCTCACCTGTGATTCCTCCACCTTCAGCTGGGATGGTTCAATAGTAGAGGCTGAAAGCGGCCTTGCTCCTATGTCTGCAGGGGAATGTTTGCTGTCAGGAATGTTGCTGAGGCTGTCAGCCAGAACACCTCCCCAGTGGCCTAGGCTTTTCATAACAGGAAGGCTGGGTTCTGAGGGAAAGTATTCCAAGAAAGAGCTCAAGTAGGAAGCAAATCATTTGGACACTAGTCTCAGAAATCAAGCAGCATCCCTTCCACTGCATCTACTCACAGAAGCATCCCTGAAGGCTGCCCAATTATACGAGGAGGGAAAATATGTTTACCTCCTGGTGGAGAGATGAAAATGTTCTGAAACTGTAGTTGGGACTAAAAGTACCACTGTGAGAATAAGTGCACCACAAGGGCGGTTCAGGCTGCATTGCTGGGCTAGTTAAATGGAAGCCATTTTGTTTCCAGTATGCTTTTGGCTTGTTGTGTCTTTAAAATTTAGAATTAACCTGTCTTGTGCTTATGTCTTCTGACATAAGATCAGAAAAGGACTTCAAGAAAAACAGATCAAGGGTCTGGAATAGGTTGACGGATAGCTAGATCCCCCAGATAACCTACTGTTTGCTGATGACCGTGTGGTAGGTCATGATGGCTCAGTAGACCCTTTCATTTATAAGTTTCTCAGTTGGCAGAGGAGAGGAGAAGGTGTTTGAGACAACAGTCCACCATCTCCCCAGGCTTCTGGCACTTGAACCAACCACCTTTCCTTCACCAACACTTGCCTCTTACGCTTAGTTCTCAGGTGGTGGGCAGCTGACCCTGTGTCTGGCAATTTGACTAGTTTTGGAAAATGCAGTCTTCCAGTCCACTTGCGTTTCACACATGCATATGCACCATCATCCTCTTTCAAGAAGCCCTTGAGATGTCATTATAGAATCAGGCTTATGCTTAAGTGCCAGGATCTCTTTTTCTACCTTAAGTCAAAATACAGATAAGTCTCCTTGGGTACATTCCTTCAAATGTAAACTTTTGAGTACAAATCTCCTCAATCTGAAGACCCATGGACCAAAGTGATATCTCCTCTCCCTCACATCCAACATACAGTGGTGAGATAGACATAAACAAGCACTACAAACAACATTAAAATGTGGAGCTGGGAGGCCCACAGCAGTTACTAGTCCACAGAATTCTAAAATCTAGCTAGATATAGATTGTTAGTTCCTGGATTTGGGCTACCTGGAAATGATGCCTCATGGCTCTTGGTTCTGCCATTTGGACGTTGGGACATCTTTCATTTTCTATTAAAACTATCTAGATTTTTCAACCAAGTAATTTCCTCTAGCTCTGTCCTTCCCATAGCACTACGGGGACTCAAAGACATCTTTTTATCCCCTGTTTTCCTTTTTTAGTTTAAGTTGGCAGTATATCTACTAGTAAAGTTCTCTTTAAAACCTTGTGATCATCTTATGATTATTACTGAAGTTTACTCCATTACACAAAAGACACATTCACGAATCTCCTGCAGATAAACCTTTCTCTCTCCTGGGCTTTCTGTAAAGCTTTCCGACAGACACTGTCCTGAAGATTTTTAGAAACTCTACTATTATAATATTTCATGGAGAACGATCTGTGAGAAACACCTTTAAGATGCTCAGTGGGCCCTTTTTCTGACTAAAATGTTCTCTCAAGCATAACCATCCATTTTTCTGAGGTTTTAACAAATAAATTTACAGTCCCACATTTGACTTGATCTTTGTTTTGAACATCTAAATTTCATGTTTGGGTATGAACATCTAAATTTCATGTTTCATCTTATTTCTCAACTCAGCAAGTCTGGGCTCCTAGGTATTTTCTCAAAATTTTGTTAGAAAACTGAATAATTAAATTCCCTGCTCATCTCTAGTTCTCTTCTCCCATTTTATTGACATCAGAAAGAAGCTAGGTAGAATTTCACTATTCTGCCTGGAAAGCTTAGCTATATCTGATAGGTACCTATTTATCAGATACATTTTCTATTCATGTTAACTCAGACAACAGTGTTGCTACCCCTTTGTCACTATGCAACAAGAGTTCTCCTACTTTCAATGATCATTTTTGTCACTTTTGTTTAAAATCCTTTTTTATTATTAAATCATAGCTGTGTACATTAATGCAATCATGGGGTACAATGTGCTAGTTTTACATACAATTTGAAATGCTTTCATCAAACTGGTCAAAGTTTAAACTCTTACTGATAGTCTCTTCAGGGATAGTCAGACTTTTGTTAATAAAAGCCTTTTAGACTTAACACTATGTTCAAAGTTCTTCCAATTTCTATCTACTACCTGGTCCCATACCTAGTTTTAAGTTTTATTATAGCACACAATTCTTAGTAGCACACAATTCTTAGTATCAAAATATGTTACCATTACTGTGGATGTATAACGAACCACTACTAAACTTAGGTGCTTAAAAAGTATATACATTTTGCTCATGAACGTGCAAGTTGGGCCAGCTCAAGAGAGAAAGCTCATCATTGTCCCACTCAATATCAGGAGAGGTGTCTCAAAGGCTAGCAGCTATAGTCATCCACAAGTTTGCCCAATTATATACCTAAAAGTTGATACTCACAATCATCTAAGAATTTTGTGGAGGCTGTTGGCCAGACCACCTGTATCTAAGTCCTCAACATGGCTTGAGTAGCCATGCAACATGGAGGCCGGATTCAAGGGCAAGTGCTCCAAGATAGATGGTCAAGCAGAAGCTATATCTACTGTGACCTAGTCTTTAGAGACCCTCAATGTCACTTACTTCACATTCTGGTCATCATGATAGCCACAAAGATTAACCCAATTTCTGTGGGAGAAAACACGAAGTATACCTCTTGTTTGGGGGGGGGTAGCAAAATTCTGAAAGGGAATATTGAACTGGAAATGTTGCTCTTAATTTTGAAAAATACCTTTCTTACAATCTGCCACAGACTGTCACACCTTACTTATCTTAAATGTATTCCTCAACTAACTAATTTTACTTCTTATTTCTATCTTTATGCATTGTGGGTTTTCCTGAGACTTGGGCTTCCTGATCTGTTCACTGAAGCCCCTGCATGCACACAGGCACGTGTGTCCGAGTAGGACCTGCATTCAACCAGGAGGAAAAGAATCGACAGTAAACCACAGGCTCTGCTCTGCTCATTTTTGTTAGACATTCTCGTGATGCATGCCCATAGCCATTAGATATCTCATGTGCTGGTTTTTAAGGTACAGTTTATTATGTTTGCCACCTAACCTCCTTACACCTCACAAAGGATATTTCTTTCTTACCAATGTGCTCTCTGTTAAACTAGTAATCAAAGGTGCTAGAGGGAACCTAAAGGGGAAAAAAGAAAACGAAGGGAATCATTCTTTCCTGTTTACTTGCTCTTTGCTTTCAGTTCCTCTTAGCGATACTCAGCAACACTTCTTCATCTTGACAATGACACTTTGTTCTGGTAGCAATAAGTCTAGTTTTCAGAGGTCCCAACACTCTCTAAAATAATTTCATTAACCCCCCAAATATAGAAGTAACAGTTGGCTGATACCCTCTCTTCAGAGGATGGGATCCCAGCTCCATAGATTTCCCCTTCTAGCTCAGTGACATTCACACCACATAAGTGACACATCCTCCTCAAAGGACTAACTTATGGCTTTTGGGGGATCCTTCTCCCAGATTCAAGTTTCAGTAGTACCACCTTTTTCGTTTGTCCCACCATCCTAAGGATAAAAGCTGCTTCCTGGGGTTAATCTCTGGGATTACTTCTAATTCCCTTTATGCCTTTTCACTCCTTCACTACATGGTTAACGATGTTTAATGGTAAATTTTTTCTCTGGAAATAACTGGTGTGGATTCTGAAATCTGAAATGAATACCACTTGATATAATTGATATGCTTTATGTCTTCCATAAAAAATATCATAATGAAATTTATTCTCCTCTGTGGTTAAATCACTTCACTTTGATCTTCCTCGCTTTCCTTCTCGTAGGGGATGTGCAAGAATCAAACGATTAAAAACTACAAAGTACTTTGGAGTGCAGTAACAAAGAGAAACTATGTAATTGTGTATATTATATTTTAAAATAAAGTGAGGACAAAATATAATGCTAAAAATAACGCAAAGCAAATAAGAACGCTGCATATTTTATCTTTTTTTTTTTTTTTTTTTGCCTTCATTAATTTTGACTCTTTATGAGTCCGAGTGGTGAAAGTGATGGATGAAATCTCCAGAGAATCAGTGTCTGGTTACATTACTCTTTAAAGTAGTTTTAGCAAAACTTGGCGTGTAAACTATCTCTCTTGTCACAAATAACAAACATAAAATACACTTCAGTCGCATTTAATGTTGACTGGCCTATATTATTTTCAAGATGATACAAATAAAATTGTATCTGTAATAGCATTATTTATGATAACAAAAATTATGGCCCCAAATTAGAATTACGTATCTTATGTTACAGTGTGATATTTTTTACATATACATATACTGGTTTTCATCCATGATTCCTGGATCATAGCTCCGCAGTCCTTGTTATACTGTTGGGGCGCTTTAGGCTGCGGGAGCAGGTCTGGGAAAACAGGATTGCATTTTCTTTCTTTTTTTGCAGTTTTTAGCCTGGGCTGGGTTTTAACCCGTCACCTCCGGTATATGGGGCCGGCGCCCTATTCCTTTGAGCCACAGGCGCCACCCCAGGATCGCATTTTCTGAACTCCTGTTCTCCTTTCACCTGCTGAAGGCAGGATTCTAATACGATGATGCAGCCAAAGGCCTCGTTCCAGAGAGTGTTGTGCCTCATACCCTGGAGGGAGGAATGTTGCACAGAGAAAGGAGGAAGAGGGGACAGACTCCGCCCCATGGGACAGAGTCTCACTTTGTCATCCTGGGTTGAGTGCCATGGTGTCATCACAGCTCACAACAACCTCAAACTCTTGGGTTCAAGCAATCCTCTTGCCTCAGCTTCCTGAGTAGCTGGGATTACAGGTGCCCAGCACAAAGCCCAGCTAGTTTTTCTATTTTTAGAAGAGAAGGGGTCTGGCTCTTGCTCAGCCTGGTCTCAAATTCCTGAGCTCAAGCAGTCTGCCTGTCTCGGCCTCCAGAGCGCTAGAATTACAGGCAAGCACCACTGTCCTCAGCTACCTTGATGGTTTCACATCGTGCTCTTTTGGTCCAATAACATTTCTTCGTGGTTGTCAATCACGCGTATGTAATGAAGTTTCCATAAAAACCCACGAGAACTGGGCTGGGGGACCTTCCAGACAGCGGAACCCAGGAGGTTCCTGGAGGGTGGTGCATCCAGGGAGGGCACGGAAGCTCCACACCCCTGTCCCCTACCCCTCACCTTACACATCTCTCCGTATCATTTGTAATATCCCTTATAAAAGAACAATAAATTGCTTCCCCAAGTTAGGTGAGTTGTTCCAGCAAATTAATCAAACCCAAAGAAGGAGGAGGCTGTGGGAACCCCAACTTGAAGCCAGTCAGTCAAAAGCTCCAGAGGCCTAGAATTGTGACTGGTGCCTGGGACGTGGGGCAGTTTTAGGGACTGAGCCCACACCTGTGGTCTTACGCTATGTACCCAGAGATAGGGTCAGGCTTAAATTACAGGACATCCTGCTGGTGTCCACGCCTTGGTGTGTGGGGGAAAGCCCACATTCCATCACAGAAATCTTCTTTGTTGCTGATTGGTGATTCTTATGGAGTTTTGAGGAAAGCATGATTTGAAGAATGTTTTCCAAAACACATGTTTAACAAAATTTTCTAGAAAGCAACAAAGTAATGTTACCTTATTTTACATTTTTCTAAGAAAGTTTATGAATTTATTAAATTACCTTCAAAACCTTTTCATTTTTATCTTTAAGCAGTTTTGCAAAGCGTAAGCTAAATTCCACCGTATTTCTTTTGTTAACCTCAACTTTATTTTAAATGTTATTAATAGCAGATCAGAGTTCTTTTTTGTTTAATTTTAGATTAATATGAGGCTTTCAACGTCTTGGGAATTAATAAGAATAAGTAGGTTAAAATAAAATATCATACTGCTTTGAAATTATTTATATTTTCCTCCAAATTTTTTGTCAATAATAATTCTGACACAGATATATTTGTACATTTTAACTACACAAATGAGTTTTTAAATTTAAACACCAATTCATAAAACTAATATGTTATTTTCAAATCACGCCTTTGCTACCCTGATTTCTGCCTCCTGAGTTTAAGAATTAAATTGTCTCTAGGGTGACAGGGCATTTGTTGAAGGAAGTGTGAAGTGACCTGTACTCTTGAATGTCTTAGAGAACTTCAGAAGAACCAGGAGGGAAATGGTGAACTCCGTTTGTGCAGTTTCTAGAAATGTTGGTCATTTATTTCCACTTGTTTTGTCAGAAGGAGATCAACCCTAAAGGCATCCCTTCCCACCCTTTTTTTGTACAAAGGAAGAAAGAGCAACAAATAATTAGGGGAGCACAGAGCAGGACATTAAAGAAGAAGATGAGCCTATTGATGATGGGAACCTTACGGGCTATAACTGTTTGAGTTTTTGACTCAAAGCAGCCACTCGAATAATGATGAAATAAATGGTTTCAGTTTTCCTTGTGGGAGTCAACTTTTCGTATTGGTAGGAATTTGAATTGTTTATGAATTTCCCAAAGAAAATGTCTAGATAACCCTTGGATTTTTCTGAATGGAAAGCAAATGGCTGTTTTCTTAATTAAGAATTTGAAAAAAAAATTCTTAATTAAGACAGACATGGTAAGAACATAGAAAAGGTAGATATGTAAAAATGGAGAGAGGAGAATCTTGTTGAAAAGAAGGTCGTAGTAAAATAGTAGAGGTGTATCAAGCAGCAGTTAGGTCTTAACTTACCTATTACTAACTTTCTTT
>NW_003852431.1:14147507-14166792 GCF_000181295.1 Otolemur garnettii
CTTCACAGCTCACAGCAACCTCCAACTCCTGGGCTCAAGCGAGTCTCCTGCCTCCGCCTCCCAAGTAGCTGGGACCACGGGCGCCCGCCACAATGCCTGGCCATTTTTTGGTTGCAGCCGTCATTGTTGTTTGGCGCGCCCAGGCTGGGGATTCGAACCGGCCACCTTAGGTGTATGTGGCTGGCGCCTTAGCCGCTTGAGCCACAGGTGCCGAGCCACCTATTACTAACTTTCACAGGAAGGAAGATCTCAAATTTAAGGGATACATATTGCAAAAAAGCAGAGACAGTATTTGTGAAACATGGCGATGAGCTATAGCCCAGAACTGCGGGGCAGTATACAGGGAAGGAGGAGAAGCAGGTCTTCTGGTGCTTTTCCCATTTCCCCAAACGAAGATGCCACTGCCATACTCACAGCTGACCTCAACCAGAAATTGTAGGGGCCACCAGTGACCCTTCTCATTTAGCTTTCCTAAAAACTAAAAGGACTGGGGGAGGAAATTAAAAATATACTAGGGCAAAATATAGAGGGTAGAGGCGTATGCTTGAGAGGAAATATGTCTAAAGAAATAGTTTGAGTCTCCTTTGCCTTCTTTTGTTTTGATTTTAGGGTTTTGTGTGTGTGTGTGTGTGTGTGTGTGTGTGTGTGCATTTCAACTACATTTCAAAAAAACTGTGGTAATAAACCTCCAAATGGTTTATTATGGAAAAAACTCCTGAGATCATTCTTCTAATCCCCTCACTAGGCAGGTAAGATATTATTTACCTGTTGTAAAAAATAAGCAACAGAGCTCTCAGAGCAGGTAAAGAATTGCTGTTGGCCAGGTGTGACTGTGAAGTTGAGGGTAGAACCCAGATCTTGTGTCTCTCATTTCTGTAATTCTTCCACTATATGTGCTTCCGACATCTTAAAACATGAGCCATTAAACAAATCTAGCTCTATGTGTCCAAAATACACATTAAATATCTCTAAGGTCACCTGAAGTCAACAAGGACAGAGAATGGAGTCTAAGTTATCTTCTTTTGCATGTAATTTTAAGGTTATGAAAAACATGAGGACAAAAAGTTCTTTTCCATTAGTTCTAAAATGCCCTCATTTGTCTGTGATTGACAATTTTTGACAATGATTGATAGACTGTGATGAGCACTGATGAAAGATGACAGCCTTAAGTGTTTTAAACTAGTTACCTTTCAGAGGAATTACATTGCTAATGGATTAACAGTGGTCACTGAAGAAAAAGGCCGCCATCACCTTTTGTGTTACTGGTTTATCATTCCTCATAGAATACTGGTGATTATTCTCAAAAGTTCTTTTCTCTTCCAGACAAGAGTTAATTTTATTATGAATCCCAAGTTAACCTATTAGCTCAGCCACTATGCCCTAGGATGTTGATAGTTCACTGCAGAACATTAAGGCACTTCTTTCATTAACTATTAATAATACCAGCTCTTTGGATATGCGTAGAGTACTTTCTCTCAAATTCATGCAAAATGACACAGCAGTTAGGCTAAACTTATTTCCAGAGATCACTTTCACTCTGGTCTCAGATCCATGTTGTTATGTGATTCTGACGAGTTCTCTAATGAATTAGCAGAATCTTTGCCTACACTCAATTCTTTATCCATGTTAATCTGTTTTGTGTTGCTATAAAGGAATACCTGAGGTTGGGCAGGATAGAAAGAAAAGAGGTTTATTCAGTTCGTGGCTCTTCAGGCTGCATAAGAACTTGGAGTGGACATCTGCATGGCTTCTGCTAAGGACTTGCTCGCTGTTTCAGAAGATGGCAGAGGAGGTCAAAGGGGAAGTGGATACTGGGAAGAAGTGAAGAAAGGGAAACCTGAGGGACATCCTGGCTTTAAAAGAAGCCACACTCTTGGGAACCAATCCATCTCCACAAAACTAATCCAGTCTCTTATCTCTCAGGAGAATGAGAACACTCACCAGTGAGAATAGCACCAACCCATTGGTGAAGGGTCCACACCTAGGGTCCAAACACCTCTCACTAGATTCCACCTCCCTACACTGCCACACTGGTGATCAACTTTACACATAAATTCTAATGGGGGGCAGAAAAACCATATCCAAACCATAGCATCCTCCTTCCACCAGAACGTCCTCTTCTGCCCATCTGAAGGTATGGTACCATGTTGTCCTGGCCAGAAATGTTAAGAGTCATTTTGTACCTCCTTCCCCCCCCCCCACATTTACCCTGTCATGAAAGTATTCTTTCATTTATCAAAAAAAAATCATTAAGAACATGTTATGTACTATTACTTAAGAAAGATTCACAAAAAGGAAGTTATATGACAAAGTAGATGCAATGATATGAGAATATGTGATGTATTATGTGAGCACAGGAAGTAACTGAGCAAGGCTGCCTACTACACCCAGTGCATCCTCTCTCTACTTTCCACAGTCTCTTCCCTTTTCCTTCTACTTTGCTGCAGTAGCTCTTGTTCTATGTAGTCTGGACCCTTTAATCTCCTCTCCTCACTGTTGCTAGAGTGACCTTTCTAAAATGTCATTTTGATCATGTCACTAGCTGACTTTCAAACCTTAAGTGGTTCTCAAGACTGTCATGCTATAGTTCACAGTTCACAGCTGAACATCCAAAGCCCTTCACACTGAGCCCCCAGTCTTGTTCCCAGCCTCATCTCAGACTGTGTTCCACTTGTTTTTATCACTTCCTCCTATGATGCCTTCATCCTGGAGTGTCTGAGGTTGTTTCATATTTCTAGACTTTCTCCTTATTATTACCCTTTCATAGAATACCCCTTCAGTTATTATGTTCATCTAGCTAATTTCCAGGAAGTGTTTTCTGATGACCACCTGTCTCAAGTCTTAAATTGCCACTTTCATGGCAGTTATTAATTTATTCACCAAACATTTCTTGAGCACCACGGATCATACGTTAATTTACTTTTTCCTCACAACACTGTAAGTTACTAAAGGAAAGGGCTTGTCTCACTGCAAATTAAAGTCTCGCATCTTACAGGGCCTGATATGAAGATGGCATAAGATAAATGTTAAATAGGTGAGTTCCTGTGGCAAGAGCTACTTAAAGAAGTACACCATGTTATCAGAAATTTAGTGAGAAGAATCATACCCTCGTCACTATGACCTCAGGGTCTAGGTTTCTGGCTATTTATATGAATCATAGATTTAGCACTTATGAGCTCTATATCCTTGGTTTACCCAACCACTTCAGGGCTCCCTTCCTATAAAATGTATGTAATATTAGTTTCCATCTTATAGGATTTTTAAAGATGAAATTAATTCTCACATGTAAAGTACTTAGAACAGGATGTGGTCATTACAAGAATTCAACAAAAATCAGCTATAGTTATAACCAGAAGTCCAACACCATTTTATTATTGCACGATAAGTTTTTGGCAGCAGACATCTGGTTGACCTAGTTGATCTTCAATATTCCTTCAAACTCTGAGGTGTGTTACGTATTTATAATAATCAAGCCATGCATTTCATTAGTATTTAAGTAATTTGGGTTATTATAAACATTTCCATGGTCACTACAGAACTACTCACAATAGCTAAGTTACAGAATCAGCCATATCCATTTCTATCTCTCAACACTGGTAAAAGGCGAAAGATTTATATGATTTCTGAAGAGAAACCAGAGTATTGTCTGTCAACACTGGGGTACCTATACATAATAGAATAATACTATTAAGCCTAAAAGAAGGAAATCTTATAATTTACAAAAATATCAATGAACCTAATAGATATGCTAATTGAAGTAAGCCAAGCACAGAAAGACAAATGGTACATGTTCATAAACACTGCATCTAAAACAATCATACTCACAGAAGCAGAGAATAGAATGGTGTTACAGAGGCTGGGAGGTGGGGGAAAATGGGAAGGTGATGGTCAAGGGTACAAAGTCTAAGACAGGATAAGCTCATCCAGGCTTCTTTTTGAGATCTATTCCATAGAGTGGTGAATCCAGTTAATAATGATGTAGTATGTTTCAAAATCACTAAAAAGTAAATTTCAAAAGTTCTCATTACAGAAAATGGTATTTGAGGTGATGGTATGTTAATTAACCTTACTTAATTATTCTATATCATATTCACAAATCATAACATCACTTGTGCTCCATAAATATATACAATTATTATTTTTCAATTTAATAAAATAAATCTCAAGAAAGAACATAGCTTTGGTCATAAAATATACAAAATTTGTCTTGGTGAAACTGTGGCAAGATTCAAAGTAAGGTAGATTTGCTGTGTGTTCAAGGTACAGAAACTAATATAATGATTAGGTACACCTCCTCCCCCATTCTTATTGCTTTTCTCTGCCTCCAAGAAACTTATAAATCCATTTTTTTTTAAAGTTCAAGAGCATGTGGAGAATTCAGGTATGATTTAGGTAGGTCTCCCTAACCTAGGTCTGACCTTAAGAGCAGGAAGAATCTTGAGACACTGTTATAATTTGATGCCTGTTGTGTAGTCAAACAAGCATTCCTACAATTTTACTGGTAGAGCTAGAAATCAAGACCAGACTCAGTCAAATCCAACAAACATTTATTGAGAATTTAACACATAGACTTTGACCATAAGATGTAAAGGCAATGTGGCATAGTCCAAACCCTTGGGGAACTCTAAAGACAGGTAGGGATTGACAATGAAACCATTATAATCCTGTAGGAAGTGAGTTTTAACACAGGCGAGAAAGGCTAACAGAGGTTACTGTTGTGGGACAGAGGACCAAACTTAAATCATATGTTCAGGGAAACAAAATATGTAGTATGCAATTTGGATGAAGAATTATTCATAGATGCTTACTAGGCAAGAAAGAGTTAGAGAAAGCGGAACAGGAGAGAAAGGCACAAAGACATGCTGTGTGTGGAGAGCTTCAATGAGCATAGCAGTCCTCAAGAGTAAGTTTTGAATGGTGAAGAAGTGGGACGTAAGGCCAGGAGAAAAGACTTTTACATTTCATATTAGTCTATTCCAGTTATCACACCAGTGAAAAATTGGAACAAAAATGAGGAATCAGGGCAAGTCTATCACATTAGATGCTCTTGGTCAAGGTTAAAAAATATGACTGCCAATCATGGATCACAGGGTCCAACTTTAAGCCCAGGCACATCAGCTCCCGGACAGTGGGCTATTTACAGTCTTACAAACCAGTAGAGAAAAAAAAATTTATTTCTTTTTATTCAGACTAGATTTTAAGACCCCAACAACGATGAATCAAGAGGTGATTCATGTTTCCATATCATCTCTGGACAAAGTAGTGCCACACAATGCTACCAAAATCTTACTTTGCTAGAACCTCTCCAAGTGAATCAAATTTACCATCACTATTAGCATGACTCCCAAGGTTGTCACACGTAACATTAAGGATTTCTGGAATAAGGATTTCTGATGTCTGTTTTGAAGATTAAAAAATTCTACATTTAGAGATTCCTATTCATTAGACTGGGATAATATATAATGAGGAATTGATAAATCTTAAGGATATCAATTTTAGGTTACTTAGGATTGAAAAATTAATTCTCTGAATGATACTTTGTTTTCTAGACTAACCGTTATCTGATAGTAGGAAGTAGACATAAGAACAAATTGGAAAAAGGCAGTAACTGCACCAGCTTTGGCATCTCTCTTCCACTGCTTCCCATTGAACTTCTCTTCCATCCTCCATCATACGGCATTTCTACTCACACAAAGCACAGCCACTTACTCTCCACACCGACTTGCTTCTTCTTACCTATGCACCTCTACACCTCTCCTGGACAGCTTTTTTCCTAACTTTATACTGGATAATGTTTCATTATCTCTTGCCTGATAATGCTCAAAAAAAAAAAAAAAATCTTTCCCAAACCTCTGAACTCCGCTCACTGGACAATTAAGAATCTATGTCTATTCATGTCTCTTGCCCAGTGATCTACGGGATTGTGAGCACATTTTTGTTGTTGTTATTGATTAATTTGAGTTCTCTGTAGATCCTAGTTATCAAGCCTTTATCTGTTTCATAATATGCAAATATCTTTTTCCATTCTGAAGGTTGTCTATTTGCTTTGATTGTTGTCTCCTTAGCTGTACAGCAGCTTTTCAGTTTAATTTATTATTTATCAGTCATTTATTTATTTTTGTTGTTTGCTGCAATTGCCATGGAAGTCTTCTTCATAAAATCTTTTCCAAGGCCAATATCTTCAAGTGTTTTCTTTGAGGATTTTTATTGTTCCATGCCTAAGATTTAAGGCTTTCATCCACCTTGAATCAATTTTTGTGAGTGGTGAGAAGTGTGGGTCCAGTTTTAGTCTTTTACATATGAATATCCAGTTCTCTGAGCACCATTTATTGAATAGGGATTCTTTTTGCCAGTGTGTGCTCTTGTTTGGTTTATCAAAGATTAGGTGGCTATAAGATGTTAGTTTCATCTCATGGTTTTGTATTCAGTTCCAATGTCTATGTCTCTAATTTTGTGCCAATACCATGCTGTTTTAATCACTATGGACTTGTAATATAGCCTAAAGTTTAGTAGGGTGATGCCTCTGGGTTTGTTTTTATTACTGAGAATTGCCTTGGCTATGCAGGTTTTTTTCTGGTTCCATACATAATAAAGAATTATTCTTTTGTAATATCCTGGATGGAGTTGAAACACATTCTTCTTAGTAAAGTATCACAAGAATGGAAAAGCAAGTATCCAATGTACTCAATACTAATATGAAGCCAGTGAACAATGTGATACATGCCCATATAGGAGAAAAACTCATGTCAATTCAAGTTGGGGAAGGGGTAATGAAGGAGAGGGAGGAGAGGGGGTTGGAGGGTTCTCACTGAATGCGCACAGGGTGGGATGGGAGTTGGCACACCTTTTGTGTATGGGACATAAGCACAAGAGGGACTCTACCTAACTAAATCAGATATTTTGGCCTAGTTGTTTGTACCTCACAAACAGAAATAAATTTACTTAAAAAGAAAAGAAAAGTACAAATTTCAGAATGTATAGCCAAAGATTATTTTGTCAATGAGTCACATACATCATTATAGAATAAAGTTGGTTTGGCAGAAAAAAAGAAAAGAATTTGTGTCCATTGCCAGCGTACTCTCAGATGCTTTCCTAGCCTCCTTTCGCTTTGCTCTGTAGTTCAGAGAATATTTAGCAAATTCCCTTGACCTCTGATTTCTGGGTCAGTTAAGTCTATGAGAGACACTAGTAGAAGGTAAGATGAGGGGGAAATACAGGGTATCTCTCCCCATCTTTCTCCTTCCCAGGGCACTTCCAGCAGCAGCAGGGGCCATGTCTGTACTACAGACTCAGTTGACAGAATGGACCCTCCCTTTGTGCTTTCAATGCCAACTGATTGTCCTGGTCTCAGGTGAGTCCAGGGCTCTTTGGTTAATAAACTCTGAACTGTCTCACGAATTGGCTTCTTAGCTTTTTTTTTTTTCCTAGGATACCCTACTGCTATAAAAAACTCCTTCTGTTAGAAAGCTATGTGGTCTTTTCTGTCTTCTAGGCTGCACCCTGACTGATACAGTCTACTTTTAAATATTTACAGATGTAGATTCTATATTACTTGGTAATCTAGAAACTGTAAGTTTCTGTCTATTTCTTTCATTTGAATAAAGACTTCCTGGGGGCGGGATACAATTATAAGAGGGATTTTACTTAACAAATGCAATCAGTGTAACCTAATTATTTGTACCCTCAATGAACCCTAAACAATAAAAATAAATAAATAAATAAATAAAAATGTAGACATTTTGTTATCTTCACTCTTGTGTTTAGTCACTTAAAGAAGGAAATACTGATTTTTAATTTGTTACTGAGACCCTTTTGTGAAAGAATCTAGCCAAGTGTTCTCTCTGAATATAGTCAGTTCTAAATAAAATATGATCAAAGTTTCTGTGCCTTTCTATTTTCTTTCTCAGAATTTAGTTAGTTCCTTTTACCACATTGACCACCTATGTTGTACCTACTATTTGAAAACATTCCATCAAAAATAATAAACCACTTAAATATATCAAAGAAATAGCTAAAACCTTGCGATGTACTGACTGACAATCCCTATGACTTGAATAGGAACGGGGGCATTGAAATTCAGTAGTGAATATCACAAGATTTGAATATTCAACGATCATCCTTAACTATAAAACATCTTTGCCCTTATTCTGTTTATGGAATCGTATTTTCAGATTTATTAATTCATTGAATAAAAGTTTTGAGGCTTTTGGAAATACTTGATCTATGCCAGGGAGGGTTTTGGAGCTATGGTGATAAGAAAGCATGTAAGAAGCAATAATCTTTGCCCTCATGGAGCTTAAATATATAAATATATGTTCTTTTTATGATTTATTTTGTTTCTTTGTTTTGAGACAGAGTCTCACTCTGCTGCCCAGGCTCAAATGCCTTGGTTTCAGCCTAGCTCATAGCAACCCCAAACTCCTGGGCTCGACAATCCTTCCGCCTCAACCTCCCCAGTAAGGGGGACTATTAGCTGCCCAGCCAAAACAGCTGGCTAATTTTTCTCTTTTAGAGACAGGGTCTAGCTCTTGCTTAGGCTGGTCTCAAATTACTAAACTCTATGGATTCTCTCATCTCAGCCTCCCAAAGTGCTAGGATTATAGGCATGAGCCACCATGCCCAGCCTACCTTTCTTGATATAGAAAGAGGTAAAGCAAATTGGTAAGAAAAAAGATGATCTCGGCAAAATAAAGGCTTAAGGTTTAAACTGGTGATTGGCAGAGAAACATGAAAAATAGCCATGTAGGAGGAAAAAAATCATCTTTCAGTAACCAAGTACAAATTTTTAAGAATAAGATAAATTTTCCCTTTCTTTGGCGGTGCCTGTGGCTCAGTGAGTAGGGTGCTGGCCCCATATACTGAGGGTGGCAGGTTAAAACCGAGCCCTGGCCAAACTGCAACAAAAAATATAGCCAGGCATTGTGGCAGGAACCTGTAGTCCCAGCTACTTGGGAGGCTGAGACAAGAGAATCACCTAAGCCCAAGAGCTGGAGGTTGCTGTGAGCTGTGATGCCACAGTACTCTACTTGAGGGCAACAAAGTGAGACTCTGTCTCTAAAAAAAAAAAAAAAAAATTCCCTTTCAAATCAGCAAAACTTTATTTATAATTTAAGGGATTACTGGGGTTTGTGTCGTTTTGTCAGCCTGTTGCTAGGGCCTATCTGTTAACATCCAGCTGTCCTGAGTTACCTTTTTATGGAAAAATGCCAGAATCTTCCTTGAAACATTGTTTGTAATAAATAAATAAATTTTTAAAAAAGGAGCTACCTGGGAGGCTGAGGCAAGAGAATCACATAAGCCCAGGAGTTTGAAGTTGCTGTGAACTGTGATGCCAAGGCATTCTACCAACGGTGACAAAGTGAGACTTTGTCTCAAAAGAAAAAAAAAAGAAAATTATATAGAAATGTTCAGTAGTAGTAGATAGGTAAATAAATTATGAAGGACATATAATAGAACACTAATAACTTTTAAATATTTTTATTATATTTATTGATAGAATATATTGTCATATAAAATGCGCTCAAAAATATGCACTCAGATGGACTCCACAAGAAGGAGAATAAGATTTTAACCTTTTGTTTTATTTATTTATATTTATTTTTTCCACAGTGAAAATAACTTATTTTAGTAATGATAATGTGTTGTTATAGACTTATGAGAGATAGGCCATGCTTTGTTTTTAATATCAAGATTCTTTAGCAGAGACTGGATAATAATATTACCTTATCCAGAAGTTTGTCTTATTAAGGCTTTCTATCTGGGTGTGTTACATTTTTAACATGAATCAATTTAACATAAATATCTTATGTATATATTTTAAAGGGCCTGAAAGACAAGTACCTTTCTGAGCATACCTATATAGTTTGCTTGCAAAAATTCTTAAAATAGCTGTTACCCATGAAACTCTGAAGAGGATTACCCAAGCTAAATTAGTGCCTGGACTGCAAAAAGCCATAATGAACTTAATATTATTGCTTTCCAAAATATAGACCGATTCTTAATAGACTATTTTACAATAGGAAGTGCCTTTAGGGGTCAGTATAACAAAATTAAGATCAGTTTATATAGCCTTACAAAAGGTCTGGTGGCAGCATAAAAACGTCCAGTGTAATTATTTGTGAGTTCGCTATTCATTAGCTCACACATCATTTTCCTTCCCAGGCTTGGTTCATTATGAAGTGGACTGACGTAGCTCTGGCTTTTCTTTCAGAAATTACATGTATATTGTGTTCTTCCTCTGACATACAAAGGCTGCTCAAATTTATCTTAGTCAAAGTCAAATTTAAGGTTGTTGAAGCTGAAATGGGAGACCGGTCAAAGTTTATCTTCAGTTATTTAATCTGAAATTAGTTACTGAGGTAAATTTAAAGATGGCCACCACGTATGGAGACCTCTTGGGCCTGAGAATTCCCAGGGACTCATTCTCCTTTGGAATCTTCTCTTCCCAGAAGAGATCTTCCCAGAATCTAGATGTAGATTCCTGCAGCACAATCGCTCCTTCTTTTCGCACCTTCAGGAGCTTGGTTTCCAGTTGATTTCTATTCTTAGATCTAACATCCTTCCTATCTTTCCTTGAATAGTCAAGGTCGGCTAAGCAAATGCTACTTTTTTCCACATGGCTCAGCCTTCTCTAGTCTAGTGTAGTTATTGGCTGAACAACTGAAAAGGAAAGATTTTTAAAGCAGGGCCCTTAAAATACAACTTAATTTTATTTCTTCTACAGTAATTTTCATAACCCAAAGGCAGTGAACTCTCTCTTCAGAGCTTTGCCTAAAACAGAAAACAAAACCCATATGAGAACACACTTGAAAGATCTCGTATCAATAAACATAAAGCTTTCACTTTAATCCCAAAGTACTTTTGAACATGTAATTCATATCCCAAGTTATTCCATAATTGGAGGCAAAAAATTTTGGGGCCCTCTGTGTGGCTCCATGATTCTTTTCCATAGCAGTGCTCACCATGTTTTGGAATTGCTTTCCATTTCAGAGAACACTTCTCCAAGAAAGCCTGAAACAATGTTTGTTCCCACAGTGGGGTAAGAAAAAGGCCCATATGATGAGTACTCTGGTTATCTACTCTGATTTGTATGGAAATGGAAACTACTACAAAAGTCAAATTACGTGAAGATTTGAGGAGGTGTTGAGGTTGTTGATTAGAGTTTAGCTTTAAATATTCACCATATTTCCCTCTGACACTCAGAGTAAAGAACGCCCTAGTCTTGAGGTCTGCAAATGAGCACGCTTGAGTAAAAGAAACAATTGCAGGCAAAAATGGCCTTCTTAATAATTTCGGACACAATTTCTCATTCCTTCTGTGGTTTCCAGGTTGACTACTTGGTTTTCCACTCTAAGAGAGAAAAGAAAAGACGTCAGCGTGAATAAATACATGTTTCTTCATGAGTGTGCTGCTAGCCCGACAGAGAGAAACCTGGCCCCAATGTTAGCACACATCTGGAGGGAAATTTTTGTTGTTGTTTTGCTTGAAATACTATATTTTGAACTGGCAAAAGTTATGCTTAACTCTCACTGTGAAAATAAATATAGCTGGAGAGAAATGTACAGATTTTAAGATAGTCACCAGAACCCAGTATATGAAAAATCCCAAATTTCATGGGTGGCTTTTTCTCACATGTCAGTTCGTGGATGAAGGGAACATCATACATAAACAGCCTGTGCTGAGGGAAGCAGCTAATTAACACAGCAGTAGTAACACACTCAATACCAGTCAACGGAATAGCTTCCCAGAGGAAGGATTGCAGTGTACTAGAAGTTACCACTTAAGTCATTTGACTTGACATTGGACAATGCATCAGAGGACAGGCAACATACCTTCATGACCAGAAAGAAGGGGTAGAGAGAAGATATGAGAAAAACAAAGATAGATTAGAATTATTGTAAAGTTATTTATATTTTCTGATGCTGTGAAAATAAAATTTAAATGATACAGAATTTCATGCCGTTGTACTTTTACTGTGACATAGTATTCCCTAATTTTTATTTCAGTAAAATCCATGAGGCATGGAGAGAAATTTGTTATGGTCTGGCAGCTTCATCTGTTTGACGGTTTTGAGATATTCTAACTGAGATGTGTACATAACATTTAAGTAGATGTAAATTATTGCATATGATGTTTTATCAAAGTTGCTATTATTAAGGATTCCCTTCAGATTTAAAGGTGGCTGTATTACTCCTCCACCATTATGGTATGCCTCACATGAATTACTTAATTCTGGAATAGATTTCTATTCCATAAAAGCTTTATTGGAGTCCCATAGCCAAAAAAAAAAAAATCCATATTGGAATGTTAGTGGTAAGCCTCAGTTGCATAAATAATGGTGATCTTGTGTAATGAATAATTTAGTCATACTCTAAAAATAATTCATCAGGAACAGCATGTGAGTAGGAAACAGAATGAGCCGCTAGCCTATGAATGCTGTTCAGAGATTCCTCCGTGCAAAATGCCGCATTTTATGACATCGTTTTGTTAACTCTGCATCCTTGCCCTCAGAGGCTCTTTTCCAAAATCAATGATTGTAGAAAACCGTAGTAGTTTTATCATCACACACAAGTTAAAAAGGTTTAGATAGATATGTTGGTTAATCCCCAACAACTAAATCTAGAACCTGGGCATCGTGTCAAGCATGTAGGCAATTCCCAATCTGCAAGTTAGCTGATGCCTTCTGATGCAAATCTAGCACCACTTTGAGTTTATGCATCTGAAACTCCTCTAGACCGTCATCTAACTCAGTGGCATTCAGGTGAGGTTTGATTCCCCAGAGGACCTTTTGTAATGTCTGGAGACATTTTAGATGTCACACTGTGTGAGAGGCTATCTAGTGGGTAGAGCCAGGGCGGCTGCCATAAGACCAGGACAGCCTCCAACAACAAGCATTTGCTGACCCAAAATGGTGGTTGTGCCTAGGATGAGAAAGCTTGGTACAAACTCAAGGGCCCTATCCTTTTATTAAAGAGAGATAAAACCTTGGATGCTCTTAGGGGTCCATCCCCTCATTTTAAACTATGAGAAATTCTTGTAAGGGAACCAACGTGTGGTAAAAATCTTTGCAATTCCAGATACACAAACTCAGTCTAAGAGAGGCCCAATGGGTGATATAAATGAGTTAAGCAGACAGGGTGGTCTTGCCACATTCTGGCCATTTAAAGAGAGCAGCCTCTACTGATCTAGCTCTAGAACTCTGTCACCCACGCCACAACAAAAGCTCACTATTACCAGAGCTGCTAATTTTTCGAGAGAATTCAGAAATCTATATTTTCATTTAATCTTCTGAATTTTAAATATATCTAGCTAATTCTGTTTTAACAGACTAGGAAAGCAAAAAGAAAAAAAAATACACGTGGGGATCAAATTTAATCTTTCCACCAGTTTTTTAACCTCTGTTCCCACTTCTGATTGCCCTGGGAACATTCATGTGTCCAATTCGGTTAACCATCACTAACTGAGCAGCTATTATGTCAATGGTGTGAAGGCTAACTAGAATTATGTAGAAGCTTGTACAGTTCTTGATTTTTCTGAAATGGTTAGTAGTTTATCTTCCACTGAGAATTAGATATTTTTATGATTCTATGTAGTGCTTTGAATTGATTGATTAATACCTTGCCATCCCCTGAGCAGCTTTTCCTGTTAAACTGGGAACACGTATGTGGGCATTAAGGGCTCCATCCGTTGACATTTAGCAGCTCAGGGAAATTTAAAAGTACTAAATTTGCTATCTTAGAGGCATTCTACTCACCGATTCATACTCTCTGTCCCTTTTCCCTTCCTTTTTCTTCAAGCTTCTTTCTTGACTTGTGTTCTTTTCTAATTACCAATACTAAATGAATAACTGGAGGACTTGGGGTGCTAACCATTTTAAAAGTACTTTAAAGAGTACAAACAGAATATGATAGAAGGAGAATTCTGTCTCTTAAATCATTGTCTTTTGCATAGACCTTGCTGTCCTGATTTATAGATGTTAGGTTCTGTTTAGAAATTCGTGCCTACCAACTCATTTAATTCTTACAAAAAATCTTGGCAAATTATTTTGTTGGTGAGGAAACTGAGTCACTGATAGGTTAAAAGACTTGACCACTATCACATGCCTGGTAAGTATAGAAGCCAGATTCAGAATCCTGTTTTCTTGTTTGTTTGTTTTTCAAGACAGAGTCTCATTCTGTCATCCCAGGTTAGAGGGCTGTGGCGTCATAGATCACAGCAACCTCAAATTCTTCGGCGCAAGAGTGCCTCTTGCCTCGGTCTCCTGAGTAGCTGGGGCTACAGGCACTCTCCACAATGCCTGGCTATTTTTCTATTTTTAGCAGAAATGGAGTCTTGCTCTTGCCCAGGCTCATCTCGAACTCCTGAGCTCAAGCAATCCATTCAGTTCAGCCTCCCCGAGTGCTGAGGTTACACACGTGAACCACCGCACCTGGCCTGTGAATCCTGGTTATTTGGGGCAAAGCCCTTGCTTTGCACCACTATGTTATAAAGTGCAACAGAAGAAATATGTTGGCTTAAAGTTAGGGTGGAAGAAAATGTAAATTTTTCTGCATTTCACTTTTCCAGAGTCTTTGTAGAGTTCGATATTTGTTCTTTCCCCAGGTTTTAAAATAGAGACACACACACACATGCACACACACACCACCCTTCACATGGAGCCAGACATCAGATCTCCAAGAAAGTTTATATTCTGTATGACCCTGAGCCACAGAACTGGGTCTGATAGTAAAAGGATTTCATTACTCCTCTCTGCCAAGGTGTATAACATTGGCTCTCCACTCTCATCCTGGGATGGTGAGAATTAGGTTAAGTAGATTTTGTCTTCCACACTCTCTTCTAAGCAATTAACCCAATTTATACACAAATTTAGCATTTAAATTTAACATAATCATCAATAGTGATTGTTATTTAGCTCAAATTCAGATTAGTGAATCTATTGTATATTTGTAAGTTTCAGCAATTAAATGGCTTTACTTGCAAGTATCATTTTTATAAAACAAAAATATAAACTTGAAAACAAGAGTAATATTTTTGTCTGATTTATTTTTACCTGCTTTAGAAAATTCTACTTAAATATATAATGCATTCTGTTAATACACTAGAGATAAGATTTATTCGTGAAGGCAGATTTATTCTCAGGCAATTCAAAGAAAGATTTTTCTTTAAAAACAAAGAAACCTCTTTTATTTTTTTTTAACAGTAAAGTGGACTCATTGCATTAGTCATCTCCAGCGTTAAGAAACTAATAATTGTTTTTTATGCATTTCAAGCCTCTTAATTTAATAAACCTATAATTGAAAAGTGAAATTTCACAATAAAATCATACAACTCAGTCCATGTTGCTATGGGAAAGTAAAGCGTTTCCTCCTACTTTAGTTTATTAATTTTCAAATAATGCTTAAGGGCTTGTTATGATAGTTCTTTACAAGGTAGTAAATATATAGTTATCCAGACTGTCTGGGTTGAAAAACTAATTACCACTAGAAACCGAAGCATTTAGCCTTGTTATTTTTGCGAATCAAACAACTCCAAATACAATTTTCATATTAAATCCAGTATGCAATGATCCAGGGGTATCGTCATAATGAAAACCATAATCTAAAATATCCCTCTGTCTTATTATTGTTTGTGAGCAAGCCAACCAGAACTTTAAAATGTGGCATTAAAGGGGGAAGTTGGGAAGCCAGGCAGTAAAAGCAACAATCTGAAAGAACAAAAGAAATTTAACATGGAGCTATCCAAATATTTAATAATTAAAAGTTTCTTTGAATGTGAAATTGCAGAAGGGGGAAAAGGAAGAAAATGCATCATTTAAGAAAAATATACAACAGTATACAAACTAGAGAATATGACCAAGACTAAGTGAATAGGGGTTTCCATAATTTTCCCGTGTATTGCTTGCTTTAAATCCTCTTCCAGTGATAATTTTGAGGAATAAACAATTAGGGTGAATATTTAAAAAGTAATAAGAATAGGAAAGGGAAGTCTTTCTATGCAAAAGGAAAACAGAACACAAGACATCTCACGTTTGTATCCATACCTTTAAATGATCAAATAATATTAGATGTTTTAAATTATGTCTAGACAAGATTTTTATGAAAACAAAGAGAGCTTCTTTACCCGTGGATAATTCCAGGGCTTCGAAATAAAAAAGTTAAATAAATACAACTGATATAAAAACCTGTAAATGCATAAATAGTGTTACTGTTTCTTAATGTTTATTGAATGAGTTAGGTGGCTATTGGCACACATCACCTGTGCAAAGTGGACAGGATGACACTATTCAAAATGTCAGGTTTATGAGCTAGAGTAAGAATATGGGGAGGATAAAGGGGAAAAGGATGGTTTTAGAAAATTAAAGTCTTTGGTTTAATCACTGTAAAGGTTGGCTGTGTTTAGAAACATGAGAAGAAAGTGGAATTGATCTATATTGTGTAGTATCAAATATAATTGCACCTGCACTGACTTAATGCTTGTAGACACAAAGAGATTTAATAGTCAACAGCAATCCTATGACATAAAAATTGTTTAAAAGTACATAGGATTATAGTTTAAATATCTGAAACGTTCTTGCAAGGTTATAGACAAACATAATTTCTTATAGATGGAAATATTGTGTCATTCTAGGAGAGAAAACATTTTAAAATCTATTTATCTCATTTTAGTATTTGTATTCTGTGAAATGAGACAGACTGTTAAAAATAAACTTTTACTTGTCAAAAAGTAAATTCCTTTAGGACAAACTACATACTCTGTCATTTTTTAATTTGTGTGTCATATTTTAAACATTTTCCTAACTTTTGAATATCACTCAATGACAGCAATTATTAGCAGACAAAATGTAAAAACAGGAGACTAAGAAATGTGGTTGGAATCGATGAAATGCTTAGTACCTTGGCAACTTCCCGCCATTGTTGAGGTAGGGTGGTGGAGAAATGTGTGAGAGTGACTGATTTCCAAGTATAGTTTGTATCCTTTTCTTTCCCAACTTCTGTACAAGTATCTATTATAATATTTAGGAAAGAGACATTACTACCAAGAAGAGGAGAACTAGGAATCTCTGATGTCTTTCCATTCTGTTCCATTCAGTAACAGTAACAGCAAACTACAATCATGAATAATAGCACTAACTTTTATTAATCAATTGCTGTGTGACTATTTTAAGTTGAATATACTCCTCCATTCCACCCTCCTGTCTCGATTCATTTCTCTCCCTAAGACTTCTACCATTTTGCACACAGTATAAAGCGCACTCATTTGCTGTCTTTCTTGTCTTTCTAGAACAGATGTTCTAAGATTATACTTAGGACGATACTGAAGTAACCAGCTTAGAAGTTATCCCTTCTTTTTATTTCTTTTGATGGGAAATAGTTGCCTGCAGATGGTACCAACTTTTGGTTCCCTACAGACCAGAAAAAACAGGGGAAGACCTGATAGAAAGACCCTGTAATAAGAGTAAGTGTGGAATGTAAGACTCACAGAAAGGCAGTCACGTGGGTGGATTTTAGAGAGTGGGATGTCGGAACAGACTGGAATGATCAGAGCCATGGCCTTCTGTGCCCCAGCAGCAGGGAAGGGATGTAGGAAATGAGAAGCCAGAAAGGGTTGGGGGGCGCTACCTTTAAGTGTGGGAGAGATGGGATCTCTCTTGCTACTTAAGAGAATAATAAACTTAGGGCAGGATTTGGGGTCAAAATAGAACCTTAGAGGCAAGTTAGGAGAGCATCGCAGTAAACCAGGCCAGAGATGAGAGTGGGGGGAGTGGAAATAGAAAAGCGGACATATGGGGAATGCATGTAATGGTGGGAGAACTGATGTGATCTTCTGACAGATGCCACTAAAAGTGAGCTCCCTGGAGGAAGGAGCTTTAACTTCCTTGTCCACTGTGGAGTCCTTGTACACATGTGCACGTTCCTTGTACACATTCATAGCTGGCACCTAATAGATGTTCAATAACTTGTGCAAACGGGATGAATAAATACCTGAATGAAGGAGAGAGAGAAAGAAAAGCATTTTTACTTTAGGATACACGATTAAAACATTGTTTTTCCAATTCCTTTAACCACAGAAAGGCAAAAAAAAGATTTTTGTCTTTTCTAGTAGAAAGTAATGCAAAGTTTTCAGGGTTTTTTCCCTTTTTTTTTGGTAAGAGCTATTCAGCATTCTTGGATTATGTCCCTCATGACTGATGTTCAATGTCCTTTGGCCACAAATGAAACGGTGATGATGATATGATAGAATATTTAATTTTTACGCTTAATTTTGGTTTTCACGTCTTTGGTTGGCAAAATTAAAAGATGGCATTCCAACGTCAGTCCACCAATTTACACACACACACACACACACACACACACACACACATATATGTGTGAAGAGAGGTTTATTTAAATGACTGAGATCCCTTGTTCTAAAAATCCTCCTTTCTAAACTCATCTCTTAATATCCTAATAAAGATGAAACTAGTAGGGGGCTCAGCGAATTTATTCCTCTCTGTACACAGGAAGATGCGTGAGTCTGTGTGTAACAGGTACCCACCTGTATTCAACTTAGCTCTGTTCTGTCCTTTCCAAGCAGGGGTAAGCAGATGCTTCCTTAAGCACTGAAAATAAATTAATCCCCTCTTTTATGGGGAAAGAAATGTAACTCTAATCTTCATACTGATGAAAGATCATGCGTGGGAAAAATCAGCTTTTTCAAAATCTTTTAGGTATTGATTTTAGTTCTCCTAATTTTGGCCACATTTAATTACTTTCCGTAATAAAGTTTCTAACTGTGAGCCGGGTTTTTAAGTTACTACTGTAGTCACAGCCATGACCTCAATATTCAGAGTATCTCTCTTGTGAGTATTTCTAAATAAAGCTGATGCAATTTTCCAGTCTAATTTATATAAAAGGAACTGATCTAGGCCAAAAAATATTCTTCCATGTTTATACCAGGAGAAAATATAGAAATCATCTGAACATTCAGGAGCAGTTCTCACCGTATAGATTATGAAACACCATTTATATTGTATTAGAAATTCATAATTTATTTTCTTTAGCCATTGTATTGCAAAGTGTGGTCATATAATGTGAAATGGATTTTTTTATATATAATCAAGTAGGTGAATGCCTGTTAGATATCCTTACAGATCATTCTTTTAGAATCAATTGCATTCAAAAGTTGTATGACATGCATTTGAAGTCTAAGAATGTGAAGTAATTGTTACATAGACAATTAAAATGAAAGTCTTACATCTCACTTCACATATAGTTGTTGGATTAAGAATCAACTTGGGCTACCCCAA
>NW_003852431.1:14166984-14169294 GCF_000181295.1 Otolemur garnettii
TTCAACTAAATGAATTCATTTTATCAAGAGCATTAAAATTCATTCATTCACTTACGTTTCAGATATGAGTCTCAGTTGCCTGTGCTGGTAACGGCTATATTTGTAAATGTCTAAAAACATCATGTCTACCTGGTATAAGCAAGTTAAGAAACAAAACCTTGAAGCATAGCTTTATTGTACTGAATTCTTTAAAATGTAACTCATCTTTTTTTCCTAAAAAAATTAAAACAACATGGTAGTCTGTTCTCTTCTTTAATCAAAATACAGAGTGGCCATTAAGTTCAGGTCCTTTAACCACAAATGAAATGGTTGTGATGATGTAATAGAATATTTCATTTAAATAGTGTACTATTTTAAATTGCACACAAACTCTGTGGCCACCCTACATATTGCCTCTTCGTTTAAAGACTGTATGTTGGAATTGTCTATAAATTTAAATAATACAATATAAAAATTAAGTTCTCTATGCTGTCAGGTCAGTGGTTGCTGTTTTAGTAACTATTAATTGTTAAAATTATATTTTCAAATTCTTAGCTTTTAAATAAAAACCCACAATCCATGTCTCTAAGAAGTACATACTCCTGGGCTGGTCATGGTGGCTCACCTTTGTAATCTTAGCATCCTGGGAGGTTGAGGTGGGTGGATTGGTTAGGCTCAGGATTTCAAGATCAGCTTGAGCAAGAGCAAGACCCCATATCTAAAAATAGCCAGGCATCGTGATGGGCACCTCTAGTCCCAGCTACATAGGAGGCTGAGGCATAGGGTCACTTATGCACAAGAATTTGAGGTTACTGTGAGCTATGACACCACAGTACTCTACCCAGGGCAACAAAATGAGACTCTTTTTATTAAAAAAAAAAAAAAAAAAGAAGAGGATGAAGAAGTAAACACTCTTCTAGGCAATAGAGTAATGTTTAGGAGAAACACCACCAGAATTAGACTAGTATCGTTTGCATTCTTGTACTGCTACTTATAAGAAATATGGAGGTGACTTTGGCCAAGTTGCTTACCCTCTTTTTGTCCATGTTCTTTTATTTAATCTTACAAGGGTACGTGTGAATCTTTCTAAATGTAGAATATAAATGTCTTAACACAATAACTAAGAAAATTCCATGAAGGCTATGTTAACTAGTTTGATGAAAATATTTCAAATTGTACATAAAACCAGCATACTGTACCCCATAACTGCATTATTGTACACAGCTATGATTTAATTAAAAAAAAAAAAAAGAGTGGGATAACAGCCAAACACTATGGTTCATGACTGTAATCCTAGCACTCTGGGAGGCCCAGGCAGGTGGATTGCCTTAGCTCACAGGTTCGAGATCAGCCTGAGCAAGAGCAAGACCCTGTCTCTAAATAGCTGGGCATTGTGGTGGACACCTATAATCCCAACTACTTGAGAGGCTGAGACAAGAGAAAGAGAATCACTTGAGCCCAAGAGTTTGAGATTGCTGCGGACTATGACACCACAGTACTCCACCGAGAGTGACAAAATGAAACTCTGTCTCAAAAAAAAAAGGGGGGGTTAATAATAATAATACCCACCTCAACCTATCATAAGACCTAAATGAGTTAGTATTTATGACATTCTTATTGAGTGCCTAAAATAATTCTAATAACAATGTTTATCGTCTAATAAACATATAACATCCTAATACCAAAATAAAACTAAATCACACAACATTATAATAACTCTCTCTTTCTTTTCTCCAAGCAGAGAGTTTTGAAATGATGTGAAGCTGCTGAAACATGACAATCCTTGGAAATAAAACAAAAAATGTGAAAAAAAAGCCCCAAACAGAATATGTGTTGAATTATTTTCAGTCTCCTCCCTACCATTAAAATCTGCATCATCAGGGATTTTCCTGAAGTACTTTCATTATCATTAAGCCAAGAGACAGATACGACCATTGCAATATTGTTGTTCTGTGTTATGATGAAAACTATGCTATGTCTTGAGGTGTAACTAGAATACCTTTTCCTGTTGGTATAAGATATCGCTGACCGTTACCAAGAAAATAAGGAGATAAGGTGCCCAGCCTTTCTTGCCTGCAGCCTTTTCGGTGTTGATACTGAAGAAGAACTGGATTGCCATTCATGAACTCTGTTTTCAGGAGAGAATAATGGTGGCCAGTAAAGATGTCTGTATGCCTAACCTCGTGGAGTTGGCAACAAGAGTGTGGCCAACTTTCACTTTTCGAAGGCCATGTAGTGTCTCAAGGCTTGAGCCATTAAGATATTAAGATATATTGGCTCGGCGCCTATAGCTCAACCGGCTAAGGCGCCAGCCACGTACACCTAAGGTGG
>NW_003852431.1:14169475-14214514 GCF_000181295.1 Otolemur garnettii
AAAAAAAAAAAAAAAAAAAAAAAAAAAGATATATTAAAAAATGGAGATATTTTTACTAGTACCTCACCAAAGAGAGTATTTGTTATCTCCAGGATTTATCTCCGTTTGTTGCCTGAGATGGTGCCTACCACTTGAGCTGCAGCCATCCCGACACTGGCAGGCCTCAGCCCACAGGTCTGGAGGGATAGTGACTTGCAAGGCCCCTGAGCTGGGAAGCCTACAGATGGAGTTCTATGGCTCCTGGTGTCAACAAGAAGGCCAAGGCAGAGGCTCGGTCAGCAACCAGATTTCCAGTTCAGAGACAGATTTGCTCTCAGACGTCAACACCCACTTTGGTAAAGTTAGAAGGATTATTCTATGTTAAATGAACTTGTAGCCAGAAAGACTTTTTTATAAAAAGGAAAGAAAATAAAGGGCTCTTGAATAATTCATTTCATGGTATCTTATAAAAAAAAAGCAAAAATCTTCTATAAGATAATTGTTTTTGAATAGCAAGATAGTTCCTAATGATTTGGGGGGTTATAAAATGATGTGATTGGAGAGTAATATAATATATTGATATATTTAAATAGTTAAAGGATGTAAAACAAGTTGACAAACTATTAAGGAAAATGTATCTTCCTACTTTGACAAATACATTTCAGAATAACCTGCATGGGCAGATATAAATAAACAGTAATAGAATCCTCAGCCTCTGTGGAGTTCACAGCTGATTGCCATCCCTGGCTTACCTTTTCCCCATTTCCCAACCTTCTCTTCCCACCAGGACCAGTACCTTGAGTTGCCTTGGCCTGAGCCTGGAAGCCGAAGCCCTCATGTATATACTTATGCCTCACCTCACTCAAACATTTGCCCTGTTGAAAACTTTCAGACCTAAATGTGGCCAATCAGTCCTTAGAAAGCTAGATATCAGGAACAGGAATTTGTCAGCTTCCAGAAAGGTGACTTGCATTGTTTGGGTAAAGATGTGTACACCTGCACCTGTAAGTAGTCCCACGATGCCAAAGATTTCTTCCCTTGTGTGGAAAAGTGCATGAGACCACAGCAGGGCCTTCTCCTGCTTGTGTGTACAAATCCAAGGTCATTTTCACAAACCACACATGAAAAACAAGCTGTGGTATATGTATACCATGGAGTACTATTCAGCCATTAAAAGAGATGGAAACTTTACATCTTTTGGATTAACCTGGATGGAGATGGAACATGTTCTTCTTAGCAAAGCATCACAAGAATGGAGAAGCCAGAACCCAATGTACTCAATTCTAATATGAAGGTACTAGACAATCTAATACAAGGTGGGGGTGGAGAATGAGAGATCTGGGAGAGGGGAGGTGAGAGGGGGATGGGGTCATTGTGTGTGGCATACCTCTTGGGGAGTGGGACACAATTGTAAGAGGGACTTTACCTAACAAATGCAATCAATGTAACCTAATTCTTTGTATCCTCAGTGGATCCCAAACAATAAACAACAACAAAAAAGAAAGAAAGAAATCAGCTTGAATACTTGCAGTCACATATGGCATGCAAAAGAAGATTTTAGGACATAAACTATAATAAATGTTTTCCCACCGTAATACACTATTTAGATTGGGTGACCTACTGCTCCTGGTTTATTTACAGCAACATAGTGCTGGCCTATTTTCCTTAGATCTTTCCTATTCCCACAAGCTTTACCTAAAACAGTGACCTCACTGACTGACATGCAAACTCAGTGTGGTCACTCATTCAATTACGTGTTAGAAATAGTACCAGCACTGGGGACACAGGGTTCCAACAGACACCATTTCTGCCTTCTCCAAACTTAAAATCTAAAAATAAGCAAATAAATGAATGAAAATAAGAATCACAGAGACCAAGGCAATCGTGATGCTGTGTGATAAGTGATACACAGTGAGCTCTGAGATGGCTACCTTAAAAACTAAGAGAGACCTTCCTAGGGAAAGTAATTCTTGATCTGAGACCTGAAGGAGCAGTAAGAATTAGCCACACAACGGTGGGGAAGGTGTTGAAGAACCAGAGGAAAGAAAAGAGATATATCATTACAGCTGGTAGAATTTGAAAAGAGAAACAAGTGATGGTTGTGGTATGGAACAGTCAGATCATGCAGAATCTTGAAAATTATGTACATTGGGCTTGACATTTGATCCTCATAGTAACAGGGACCCCAGAAGGGCTTTATATGGGAAGTTCATAATCACATTATTATTTTATGAAAGTCACTTTGACTATAGACCAGAGAGTTTATTAGATGGTCAGTGTCATGATGCAGGCATCAAATAATGGTGGCCTAATTCAAGGCAATAGCAGTAGTTTTAAAAGAAATTAAGAGTTTGAATGAAATGGAATTAAAATCTTATTTTGCAAGAAGGACTTGATAATAGTTTGAGTGAGGAAGGTGAGGGAAATGGAGAATAGAGGACAAGGCCTATTTCTTTGGTAATCCCTAACAAGAAGGATAAGGAGAAAAAGACTGATTTAAAGATGGTGGTGGGACACCTAAGTAGACAGGTGTCTGTGAGTTGGTGGAGACACACAGGGAAGGGTCAAGCTATAGGAATAGAATTGGGCAATATTAGCTTGTAGGGAATCAATGAAGGTAAGGAGAACAGATCACCAGAGGGGCTTTGTGAGGTCAGCATAAAAATTAGAAAGCAGACCTCTGAGCATAGATTAGTAGAAAAAGAAGAAATTGTGGAGAATGAGAGGGAAACCAGAAAAGAGTATGAAGAACAGTGCAGGGAATTTCAGAAGTGTTGAATACAGCTAAGAAAATTTTTAAAAATAAATTTGAAATAAGAAAAAAGTCTGGCTTGGTGCTTGTATCACAGTGGATACGGTGCTAGCCACATACACTGAGGGTGGTGATTCGAACCCTGCCCGGGCCAGCTAAAACAACCATGACAACTGCAACAAAAAATAGCTGTATATTGTGGTAGGTGCCTGTAGTCCCAGCTACTTGAGAGACTGAGGCAAAAGAATTGCTTGAGTCCAAGAGTTAGAGGTTGCTGTGAGCTGTGATGCTACAGCACTCTACTGAGGGTGACATAGTGAGACTCTGTCTCAAAAAAAAAAAAAAGTCATCTACAGTGCATATGACCTTATATTTATTCAGAGACACACTCATATATACCAGTTTTTCCCACAGACTGTACACACTTGTAATCATACTGACCTGTCCTCCACATATACACCCACACACATTCACAGACACCACACATAACTCCATAAACCCATAGGCATATCTTATGTAGAAATTCTCATTCATTAAATTCAACCTTAGTTCTCTGCTAGCGTATTAATGAATTGAAAGAAATCGGCTGATTTAAAATGGGAAAGCTTTGGTTTATGGTTTAAACAAGAATGTGGCTCAGTTTTTCCATCTGTTAAATGGGCACAGTAGTACTAGCCTAGGGAAGTTTTGAGATTTAATTAATGTTTATGAAGCGTTTTAGGAGCCCAAGATGAAAGGTGCCATGTCATGCTATTACTGTTGTTAGTACTGATGGTGGTGACCTACCTTAGCATTTGAGTATTGCAATAGTCTAAACCACAATGTAATCCAGGATGATAAAACACAAGGTATTATTAGATGACTTAGAAGTATTAAGGCTATGACTAAAATTTCTTGGCGGATATTTATATTTCATTATCTTTTTGATGTCTGCTCACTTTTAGCCCTTATTTGTTATGCAGATTTCTCACTTTCTTCTTTGTCTTAACATCCTAGAACAATTTGCCTGCAAGGGAACTTGGGAATCTTCTAACTCAACCTGAATTCAACTGAGGTAGAAAATGAGTCCCAAGCTTACATTATTTATCCCATAATCACCCAGTTGGAATTGAAAAGCAGCTTTCCTGGTTTCTGGTTTTCTCCACTGTAGAATATTTCACAAATAAGAAAACAGCTCTGAAATTTGAATACCATACCAAATAATGGTTTAAGAAAATGTTATGAGTAATAACAAGATAAACAGATTAATAATAGCTCTGAAAAGGCTGAAATGGCATTTCTTTGCACAATTAATACAGAGATACTTTAAATTTAATATTGAAAACAGAATATCCGTCACTGAAGAAAACCAATACACAATGGAGACACAACAGAAGGATGAAAGTAATTAAAATTCATGAATTACAATTGAGTTATTCAGGTTCATCTATTGTTAATCTGGGTGAAAGGAAAAAATTGTTTGCTCTGGATATCAGAAGATGTGATTTATTTTTTCAACAAGCATTTTTTGAATACAACCTATGTCCCAGTCACTCCATTAGGCTCTCAGAATAAAGGAGAGGAGGAAAAAAAGAAAGTTAACCCTTTCCAATCCATTTTTCTCCCACCTGCACACTCTTCAACTCCTATTTATTTTGGATGAGAAAGAATTTGGGGGGTTACTTGTAAATATCCTATGGTTTTAAAAATAGAAAAACATAAATATGAACTGATGATTTGATTATCAGTTTTAGGTTACATAAAATAATTAATGTGTTTTTGTTTATTTTTTCTTATAATTTTTTTCAGTGTCATACTTCTTGAGGCCATGTCCAGGATAAAACCCAGGCTTCCTCTTGCACAGTAGAAAATGGTTTCTCTCCTTCCACCTTCTTCATTTCTTCTTCAGAAAGCCATACAATCTTTTGTTGATATTTTTTTCATTATGCATTATAAAATGCATCTTCCTATTTTGTCTATTCTCAGCATCAGGAGATGGTTTTCCTCCGTGTTTTCAATTTCTGTCCTTCAGCTTGCTCACAAGCTGAGTGATGAGATTTCCCCTGTAAGAAAGGTACATCTGCACTTTTTCTCCATTCTCCCTCTTATCTGTTGAGTAAAGGACGTAGGTATTCACAACCGCAACTTCCATAAGCCAAAGTGAACAAACAAAACCAAAAAGGAAGGTGTTGGGGACCTCCCAACATGGGAGTGGAATAGGAAAATCATTATGTTGGACAGGGCCCAGCAGAAAGGGTCACTGCTTTCACTCAGTTTATGGTGAGAAGATAAGAAACAAGTTAAAACAAAAAATAAAAAGTAATTTCAGGTTTTACTAAGTGCTATAAATAAAAAATAATTTAGTAAGTGCTATAAAGATGAATAGGCTGGGTTACCTGAGCTGGTAACTTAGATAGATTGTTCTAGAAAGAAAGTGACAGTGGGCAAGAAGGCTGAATGAGGAAAAGGAAGGAAGGAGCCAAGTGAAGAATATGAGAAAGAGTCTTCCAAGAAGAGAGAGTGACAATAATGAGCTTGGTTAAAAAAAAGAAAAAAAAAGCATGTGTGCATGCAGTGGGTAGGTGAGAGTTGTCTGAAGGTAAGATTGGCAGGGATGATGTTATGTTGTGCTGTGGAAGTGAAGTTAGGGAGTCCAAGCCTTAGCATTAGAAGAACCAGAGAAAGGTCTTAATTAGGGCAGCAGATGGTTAAAGATATGTTTTCAAAAGAGTGTTCTAATTATTATATTGAGCTGGGTTTATAGAGAAGCAAGAAGTGAGACAGGAGAGAATGGCTAAGATGCATTTTGGTGGCTGGGGTGAAAGTTGATGGTATCTTGGACTGAGGGGCATTAATGAGATAGAGAGAAATGAACAGGTCTGTGACATATTGCTGGAGGGGAGGAGGTGACAGATAAGTAGAAGAGAAGAAGAGGAATGATTTGGGGTCCTAGGTGTTGAGCAACATGGTGCTGAATAGTGTTCTTTACAGTGTGGGGAAAGACAAGAAGAGAAGCAGGTTTCAGTGAGGAAGTGAAGAATTCATTTTGGCATACTTTTAGTTTGAAGTATTTACTGACATCAAGGAAGAAGTCAGACATACAATTCTAAAGCAGCTCAGGGGAGAGGGTGCTAAATATATAAACTTGGAGATCATATTCATATGGTACATTAGCAAGTTTCTAAACTATAAAGAAACTTTGAAAGATAATAGACAAAGACTTAGAAACTGAACCTTGAGACTCAATACTGTGCAAGGGCCATAAATAGAAAAAAGAAACAGTGAATGAAACAGAAAAAGAGGAACTGGACAGGTAGGAAGGAAAGTTGAGAGGGTGCAGTGTTTTTGAAATCAAATGTGTCAAGAAGAGGTAGATGATCAACCCTGCCCAGTGTTCCAAGGTGGTCAAATTAGAAGGGCAGAGAAATGTTCTCTGATGGGGAACATGGCAGATGTTGCCATCTTGACAAGACTAGTTTTGTAGAGGTGAGGATGAAATTAGAGTGGAATGGATTGAAGAGTCCAAAAAGGACACAAAACGATGAGTATAGACAAATATTTCAAGAAATTTGTCAGTGCAGGAGAATAGAGAAATGGGACAGCAGATGGCATGTTAAAGCAAAGATGGTGTATATGAGTGTGTGCGTGTGCAAGAAGAGAGAGCGCGAGCGAGCGTGTGTGTGTAAGATTAGAGACGCAGATCAAAGTGTTTATACCATAGGGAATGATCTAAAAGCTATATGCCTTTGATTAGGATAGGCATCCATCCTGCAGATAACCTTGAATATTTAATTTTTTCCATTTGACATTTGTTCCTCCGTGATGGTGCAGACCTGGGGAGTGTGGTATCTCAGAGAAGCTACAAAGAGGCCTCTAAGTGACCAATTGTCCTGCTGTTCTCAGTAATATTTACCAGAAAACACAAGGCCATGTGGACAAAATGAATGTATTAGTCAGACTTCAAAACCTGACAAACAAATTTCCCTGGGTGTATCAAACAGACTGAAATTTAATATAGGGGATTAGATGCTTTTAAAATCACTGGGAAGAGGGAAGCTTAAGGTGGAACGCTGGAGGAGCAGAAGTTAGGAGGCTGCCAGGCTACTGGCTTAAAAGTCACACCACTGTGATCCAGAGTCAGGAAACCATTACTGACACGTAATCAGGCAGCTGGGGATGTGTCATTAGAAGGTCTGGTCGCTGCCAAGGCTCACATGGTTCAGGCACTAACCACATTCCTGGCCACTGAAAAATGTCATCTATCTCTAGAAACTTTCGTATGAGTGTTTCTTATTATAAGAACCTAATTTACATCTAAAACCTTACAAGCAGAAGGGTTTGGTAATGTTTTTGTTTTCCAACTTTTCCATCTTACTCAAATAAAAGGATAAGAAAATGGGGCAGAGAGAAGTTCAGATCACCAGAGAACAAGATTAATATAGCAAGCATCATCTAAGTCATAAAACTTCTAAAAGAATTGGAGACACTAAAAGCTTTCTCAGGATCAAGATTTCCATTGCTGACTTAGTAGATTTGTGATGTAGATGTTCTCTTTAACCAATATTATGAATATTATTGGCTAGTGTAATTCTTTTTCTTTTCTTTTCTTTTTCTTTCTTTCTTTTTTCTTTTTTTGAGACAGAGTCTCACTATGTCACCCTCAGTAGAGTGCCATGGCATCACAGCTCACAACAAACTCAAACTCTTGGGCTTAAGTGATTCTCTTGCATCCACCTCCCAATGTAATTCTTTTTTCTAAAGAATGTAATACTCTACTCTGGATTATCAATAACATAAAAAACATAAAAGTGCATTTTTTTTCCTATCTATATATACAGTCATCTCTCAGTAACCACCACGGATTGGTTCAAGGACTCACGGGGATATCAGAATCTGAGATGCTCAAGTCCCTTACTTAAAATGTCATATAATTTAAAGCATATCCTCTTGCATACCTGAAATTACCTGTAGATCATTTATAATTATATGATGTAAATGTCATATAAATAGTTGTTATCTAATATTTTTACTTGTGTTAATTTTATTGTTGTACTTTTTTGACAATTTTTGATCTGTATTTGGTTGAATCTGCAGATGCAATATTGAAATACATGTACATATAGGTAACTATATATACACACACACACACATATATCTATATATAAAAGTTGGTAATGTTTTCTTTCTGGCTGTTGTTGCTATACGAATGGGGCAATACTATATTTACCCTGAAATATTCTTTTTTCAGCATAACACAACTTCTTGGAGATCTTTTTATGTTAGCACACGCAGGTCTACCGTAATTCTTTTAATGTATTTAAACTCATATGTGGTGATGAATACTGAAGTTATTTCCTATTTTTTATTAATAGTCACAGAAACTTGGAAAGTCTTATCAATATTTCCAACACCCAACATATACCTAAAGATTCTCCACTTGCTCGTTATTTCTTCTTCCACAATGCAAATCACCCTCACCTGGATCTGTCTTCTAGTCTGTCTCTCATTTGCATTCTGGATGATTTCCAACCTGTCCCCCACAGCAGACATGAATGTCTAATTTTGCCACTCCTTACATACAAAGCTTCTGTTACTTCCTTTGCTTATCACGGACTACCAGACCTGCATGATATGCATTAAAACATCTCTGTAGCCCCAAATGTCGCTATCATCCCCCATGTGCCCTGTTCTCCCATGAAAGCATATAGGTCTTCACTCTTTTCCCAGGCCAGGATTTGCACACGTTTCCACTTGAAGAATGTCTTTCCCCACCACTCTTCACTGAGTTTTCTGGCTGTGCACCACCCAACATCTCATCTCACCTAAACGCTCATGCTCATCTATATCTCAAATCCTTGTAAGATTTCTTTGCAACACCCATGACAGTACTTACTATATTGGGTAATTATTCATTTGTGATTATTTCTTTGCTAATTTGTCTTACACAATAGACATATTGGTAAGATTGGTAGATTCAACCAAATGGAGATCATACATTGTCAGAAAAAAGTACAACAATAAAATTGATACAAATAAAAATATTATGTAACAACTATTCATATAAATTTTACATCACATCATTACTTCATGTCATTGACTTTATTTACTGCATTATCTACAATACTTAGCAAACTTGCTGGTAACATACAAGATAGTCAATAGATCTTTATTGAATAAATAACTGACATATGCCCCCAATTCTTTCTTCTGCCTTACTTTGACATATATTTATCATATTATTTCTCCAAGTAATTTAAATACTAGAGAATTTTTAGGCAAGTGAAACTATTTTTTTATGAAATTCTAAAGGTAGACATGTGACATTACACATTGGTAAGAATTTATAGAACTGTACAACATGAAGACAGAACTCTAATATAAAGTGTGAACTTCAGTTAATAATAGCACATTAATATGTATTTATGAATTATGACAAGTGTCCCACCAGAGTAATGCAAGTTTTTGTTAATGATGGGGGAAATTGTGAGGAAGTGGACTTATGAGAGATATTGTGCTCTCTGCTTAATTTTTCCTTAAATCTAAAACTTCTCTACAAATAATGACTATTAATTTCTAAAATGGCAAGGAAAGGAGATGGATTCTTTTCTTCTGTTTTTTCTCTAGAAACAACATTCTACAGAAAAGGTGTCTTTGAAAATACATAGAAACATATGAGAATTCCAGTAGCAGAGAGACTTCTGTTTTGTTCCCCATTTGGTATTCGTAATGAATCAAGGTCACTGCCAAGTTAATCATGAGCACTTGCTATTATCCACATCTTCACAAGGCCAGTGATAAAGGATGGTTAAGAAAAGCAAGGTCCCCTGCTTCACTCTCTAAGCCAGAGCCCTTGGATCACATGTGGCATGAATGGGATCTAGCTGTTTTCCTACGCACCCAATAGGGACACATATCATCAGAGATAAGCTAGTGGGGAGCACAGGTAGGGCTGAAGTGGACCTTTAATGTAGGGATATAGGGAGGACTATTGGGGTTGCTGTTACATAGCTGTTCTAGACACCAGCAGCAGCCCCAGCTGAAATGGGGTCAGGGCAGCAGAGGAAGGCTCCAGACTTCCAGCAAGTCAAAGAACAGGCTATTAGGTTGGTGTGGATGTTATGTCCCCTGGTCCCCTGGTTTCCTGTGTCAAGAATGAGTACTGGTGCCAAGTTGAGCCAATGACGAGTGGTCATAAATACAGAGCAATCCCACACACATTTGTCACAAAGTGAAAAGTGAGTTTCAGAGGAGGAGATGGGTCATTCTCTGCCAGTGGAAAAAGACCCCAAAGTCTGAGCACACACTGTCTTTATAGGCTCACTAATTTGTCCTCCCCTTTTCTTGACAGGATTCATTGCTGTTTCCTGCCTTCGGGATGATTGATAAGTTTGGGTTACATAACAGATTACACAAGAGACTAAATTATATTACAGTTTCCTAACTATGCATGTGTCCTCCCAATATCCTGAGACCTACACCCATACTATGCTACTTAGATGTCAATGAACCTAAGCTCACTTAAATGTCACTAGAACCTCCTTACTGTGTATGTTCCCACCAGGGAACAGTTTCTAGCCATAGTTTAGTTCCTGGGTATAATTTGGCTCTGGTCTCCACCCTTAGCTACTTCCCTGCCACCTATTTACCTTCTGCCAGACCTAACCTGGACAGACCCTGAACTGCACCAACAGCAGACATTCACGTAACACAAGCATAGGATAGAATTCGTCATACCTCAAGGATCACTCTGACATTGATTTCTAATAGAAATGTCTGATATAAGCAAGACACACACCTTCCAAATCTCCTGTGGATACATTCTTTTAGGGGAACCTAACTAACATCCAGAATGCTCACTTCAAGAGTATCTAGGTAGTATTTAGCTTTCCAATACAGAAGATGAGTGAAATGGAAGTCCCAGGCCTCTAGAATGCAGTTTAAAAATTAACTAAACTATTATTCCCAGGTGTGTGGTATCTGCTCAGCTCCCCCCAAGAGTTGATGCTCAAGCTCATCCGGCACTCAGAGCTGTCTGTGTACTAGATGATTTAATTCACACCTGCATAGGAGAAAAATTCATTTCAGTTCAAGTTGGGGAAAGGAGGAACGAGGGAGAAGGGAGAGAGAAGGGGAGGTTTGGGGTGCTCCCACTGAATGGGCACAATGTAGGAGTGTACGGCACACCTTTTGAGTGTAGGACATAACTAAAAGGGGACTCCACCTAACCAGTTCAAATGTTGTAATTTGGTTGTTTGCACCCTCACATTAACCCGAAATAAAAATAAATAAAAATTAACTAAACTAATACAGTTAATAATAATGAAAATTCAGAAGTATGAGGTTAAATATCCCTCAAAAGAGAAGTTATTGACTCAATCACAGCATGTTTGTCTAATAAAATGCCTTAAAGGTATTAAACAATGATGATTCCATGGTTATGAGAATTCATTCAACACATTTCATTGAGCTCTCCTCTGTAACTATTGTTAAATGGTATTAAGTGGAATTAGTAATTATAGCACTTCCATTATTAAATGGAGAAGGCTTAGAATATGGTATATGACCCCACATGTGTGTGTGTACCAAGTTGGGCCTTCCACGGACCATCTCATTAATCATCAGACAAACTTATCAGTATCCCCACTTTACAGATGAGATAGCTGAGGCTTAGACATATTAGGTAATTAGTCATGTTGCTTAATTTGTCCTTGCGGGGACAAAGGCAGGATTAAAATCCAAATACGGACTACAGATTGAGAAATTACAGTAATTTAATCTGAAGTCATAGAAAACCTGTACCGTTTTGAGTTATTCAAAGAATCTCTTATGACAATAAGTTTAGATTTTCAATGTCCCAGTATAATTCTATAGATGACCATTTTGAAACTTTTTTTCTGTTTATTGTTAAAGACATATTTGGGAGGATTTTCTAATTAGTGATTTCAAAGAAAGCATGAAAATCTGGATATAAGAAATGAGTTGTTACTTTGTAGATAATTTTACTCAAATCTACCCCTTAAAATCTTTTGTTCAAAAATGTTGCTTACTTTTATCTTCATTACTAATCCACACTTAGTGTGATTTACAAGTATGCTATTTACATCACAAAGAGGCATGTTAACAACCTTCAAATAATAAGCACTATTATGTAGTTACCATATACTTTTTTTATACTTTATATTTGTACTTTATTTTAGCTATATGTTTGAAAAGAGATTTAGAATTTTATTTCAAATCAGTATAACTCGATTGCTTTTATTTAAAAAGTCATTTTTTATTGAATCATAGCTGTATACATTAATGCAATTATGGGGTACAATGTACTGGTTTTATATACAATTTGAAATACTTCCATCAAACTGGTTAACATGGCCTTTAGCGCATTTTTTTAGTTATTGTGCTAAGACATTTATATTCTACACTTAGTAGGTTTAAGTTGTACCCTTGTAAAGTATGGTCCCACCAATTACCCTCCCTCCACCAATCCTGCCCCCTCCTCTCCCCTACCTCTTCTCTTTCCCCTTCTTCTTGGACTAACATGAAAGTATAAAAATACTAAAAGAAAGTGCAGGGAAAACACATGAAGAAATCGGCTTGGGAGAATATTTTATGAGGACAATCCCCCTCAGCAATTGAAGCAACACCAAAAATACATTACTGGGATGTGATCAAACTAAAAAACTTCTGCACAGCCAAGAACACAGTAAGTAAAGCAAGCAGACAGCCCTCAGAATGGGAGAAGATACTGGCTGGTTATGTTTCTGACAAAGGTTTAATTATAAGAATCCACAGAGAACTCAAACGTATTGGCAAGAAAAGAACAAGTGATCCCCTCTCAGAGTGGGCAAGGGACTTGAAGAGAAACTTCTCTGAAGAAGACAGGCGCATGGCTTCAGACACATAAAAAAATGCTCATCATCCTTAATCATCAGAGAAATGCAAATCAAAACCACTTTGAGATATCATCTAACTCTAGTAAGAGTAGACTCTGTTATCCAACATTAAAACTTACTTCTCTTAACTGGGTTTGTACCCATTACCCAACTTCTTCCTAATTCCCTAACCCCAAACACACACTCACCTCCTTCCTAGCTCCTAACTATCATTCCACTCTCTACCTCCATTAGATCAATTTTTTTCAGTTCCCACCCACATTTTCATTCTGTGTCTGACTTGTTTTACTTAATGTAATGACCTCCATTTCTATTCATGTTACTGAAAATGATATGATTCCATTCCTTTTTGAGGTTTAATAGTATTCCATTGTGTAAATGTATCACATTTTCTTTATTCATTTATCCACTGATGGACAATTAAGGTTGGTTTTTTATTTTTGTTGTGAATAGTGCTGCGATAAACATGGGGGTGCACTTACCCCTTTGGTATACTGACTTCCTTTCTTTTGTATAAATCTCCACTAGTGGGACTGCTAGATTAGAGGGTAGTTCTATTTTTAGGATTTTGAGGAATCTCCATAGTGTTTTCCAAGTGGCTGTACTAATTTACATTCTTACCAACAATATATGAAACTTCCCTTTTTTTTGCAACCTTGCCAGAATCTGTTATATTTTGTCTTTTTAATAAGAACCAGTCTAACTTGGATAAAATGATAACTTGTAGTTTTGATTTGCATTTCAAATATTTGCACAAGTATCAGCTGATGATTAATTATATTGAGAACTTTTTAATATACTAGTGGCCATTTTTATGCTTTCTTTTGAGAAAAGAAATTATCCAACATTAAACTCACTTCTCCTAACATACCTATATATACATATTTATATATTTTGTCAATTTTTTTTTTTTTTTAGAAAGGGTTTCCCTTTGTTGCTTGGGCTAAAGTGCAGTGGCCCAAACAACAAAGGGAACCTCAAACTCCTGGGCTTAAGCAATCCTCCTACCTCAGCCTCCTAAGTAGCTGAGACTACTGGCACATGCCACCACGCCCAGATGTTTCTCTTTTTTATGGAGATGGGGTCTTGCTCTTCCTCAGGCTGGTCTTGAACTCCTTGCCTCAAGCATTCCTTCTGTCTTGGCCTTTGAATGTACTAGGATCACAGTCATGAGCCACCATGCAACGGCTATTCTTTGCTCTCTTTTTGATGGGAATATTTTTGTTTTTGCTGTTAAGTTGTTTGAGTTCCTTGTATGTTCTGAATATTAGTCCCTTGTCGGATGAATAATCTATAAATATATTCTCCCAGTCAACAGGTTTTCTCTTTATTCTGCTGAATGTTTCCTTTGCTGTACAGAAGATTTTTAGTTCAATACATTCCCATTTGTCTATTTTTGTTATTGTTGTTTGTGCTTTTGAGATTTTAGCTGTGAAATCTTTGCTCCAGGAGTCCTCAAACTATGGCCCATGGGCCACATGCAGCCGGCCTAGGACATTTATCTGGCCCACCAGGTGTTTTTGCCACCACTGCCTGTCCTGCTTAGCAGCCGACTTGTTCCGGGGCCCACAGTCCGGCCCTCCAATGGTCTCAGGGACAGTGAACTGGCCCCCTGTTTAAAAAGTTTGAGGACCCCTGGTGCCAATGTCCTGGACTGTTTCCTCTGTTTTCATTTAGTAGTTTTATAGTTTCAGATTTTATGTTTAAATCTTTAATCTATCTTCAGTTTATATTTTTATGGTGTGACAGGTTTAGTTTCATTCTGCATATAGATATCCAGTTTTCCCAGCACCATTTAGTGACAAGAGCATCCTTTCCATTGATATATGTTCATGGCAACTTTGTTGAAAATCAATTGGCTATAAATACGTGGATTTATTTCTAGTTTCTCTATTCTGTTTCATTGGTCTATGTATCTGTTCTTATACCAATACCATCCTTTTTTTGTTTCAATAGACTTGTAATACATTTCAAAATCAGGTGATGTGATGCCTTTAGCTTTGTTCTTTTTGCTCAAGATTCTTTGGCTATTTGGGCTGTTTTTGGTTCCATAAAATTTTTGTGCTATTCTTTCTATTTCTGTGAAAAATATCATTGGTATTTTGATTGAGATTACATTGACTCTGTAAATTGCTTTCGATTTTAAGAATATTATATAGTCTAATGCATGAACTTGAGATGACTTTCAATTTGTTTGTCTTATTCTTCTCATCAACATTTTGTAGTTTTTCTTGTATGTCCTTGGTTTAATTTATCATATCTCACAGCAACCTCCAACTCCTGGGCTTACACGAAATTCTCTTGCCTCAGCCTTGGTTTAATTTATCCTACATACTTTGTTTTATTTCTTTTTAACTGTTGTGAATGGGATTACTTTCTTAATTTTCTGTTCAGATAATTCATTATTGGTATATAAAAACATTATTGATTTTCATATGTTGATTTTGTATCCTGTAACTTTATGGACGGTGTTTATCATATCTAAGAGTTCTTTGTGGATTATTTAGTTTTTTTCTAAATTATAGAATCATATCATTTGAAGAGGACAATATGACTTTCTCTTTTCCAATTTGGATGCCTCTTATTTATTTCTCTTGGCTGATTGCTCTGTGTAGGACTTCCAGTAAATTGTTGAATGAGAGTAGTGAAAGTAAGCAGCCTTGCTAGTGCCAATTCTTAAAGGAAAGACTGTCAGCTTTTCCACTTTCAGTATGTTAGCTGTGAGTTTGTCATCTACAGCCTTTACTACACCTATTAAATTGGAGTATGTTCCTTCTATGCCTAATTTGTTGAGAGTTTTTATCTCGAAGGGTTGTTAAATTTTATGAAATGTCCTTTGTTCATTGAGATGATTATGTGATTTTTGTCCTTCATTCTATCAATTTGATGTACTATATATACCATACTGTTTGATGTATGTTGGGCCATTCTTGCATTCCTGGGATAAATCCCACTTGATTGTGTGTGCTACATTATCTTTTTGATGTGCTGTTGTATTTGATTTGCTAGTATTCTGTTGAGGACTTTTGCATCTATGTTCATCAGGGATATTGGCCTAAAGTATTCTAGTAGTCTTCTATTTATTTATTTAGATAGTTAGTTATTTTATTGAGAGAGTCTCACTTTGTGGTCCTTGGTAGAGTGCCATGATATCATATCTCACAGCAACCTCCAACTCCTGGGTTTACACGAAATTCTCTTGTCTCAGCCTCCCAAATAGTAGTTGGGATTACGGGTGCCTACCATAAAGCCTGTTTGTTTGGGGTTTTTTTTTGGTAGAGATGGGGTATCACTCCTGCTCAAGCTGGTCTCAAACCTCTTAGCTCAGGGCAATCCACCAGCCGTGGCCTTTCCAGAATGCTAGGATGAGGGTGTGAGCCACCATGGCCAGCCTTCTTTTCTTTCTTTCTTTTTTTTTGTCACATCCTGATCTGGTTTTGGTATCAAGGTAATACTGGCTTCATACAAGGAGTTAGAAAGATTTCCCTCCTCTTCTACTTTTAGAATAGTTTGAGAAGAATTGATACTAGTTCTTTTTTATATGTTTGATAGAACTTGGCAGTGAAACTATTAGGTCTGGGTTTTTCTTTGTTGGTAGATGTTTTATTACCAGCTGAATCCAATTGCTGGTCTGTTCAAGCTCTCTATTTCCCTGATTCAATCTTCATAGGTTACAGGTGTCCAGAAATTTATCCATTTCCAGTTCGTTAGCGTACAGTTATTCACAGCAATCTCTCCTGAGCTTTTGTATTTCTGTAGTATCAATTAGAACATGATGTTTTGAAATATGTATACATTGTGCAATGGCTAAATTGAACTACTTAACCTATGTATTACCATGCATTACTTTTTTAGTGGTAAGAACACTTTAAATCTACTCTCTTGGCAATTTTCAAGTATATAATATATTATTATTAATTATAGTCACCAGGTTATACAATAGATTTCTTGAACTTATTTTTCCTAACTGAAATTCTGTATCCTTTAACCATCTTCTCCCCAATCTCACCCATTCCTAACCCCTGGTAACCACCATTGTACTCCCAGCTTCTAGGCGCTGAATTTTTTTTTTTTTTTGATTCCACATACAAGTGAGATGTTGTGGTATCTGTCTTTCTGTGACTTCATCAAATTAAAACCTGTATCCAGCACTTGCTCTATTCCAGTCTTTCTGCAAGACTCTAAAAGCACAAATATGAGTGATGCACAGACTCTTTATTTAGAAGCTCAAGATTAATTATAAGTGTTATGTTAATAAATAAATCAAATATATTATGGTATATGTTAGGAGAGTAATTCTGCCTGAATGGAATTTTAACAATTGTGTCACATATAATTTAATCAAAAATATGTCAAAGTTTTTCTTAAAATCTTATAGAAAGAAATTTTGATATCTTTTCTTATCCACTTTTCCACATGACTATATACACAGACTTGAAAGACTAGACCAAGTTTAGTTATCAAAGAACCATTGGAAGAAGACAGAGAAAGAAATGAGTCTTCCTGAGGAAAGTGCTCTGAGGTCTGTGGAAACTGATATAGGCAGATCATTGCCCAGCCTATTAGGAAGGGGTGGGCTCATAGAGGCTATAGCTCTTTAGTCCTGGCAGAGAAACTAACCAATAAGGGAAAATGGATCAAGGAGATACTGGAAACCAGGATATCAGGAGTAGAAGAAATGAGAAAGATAGGTACTTATTTTTCCTTAAAGTATCTCTACTGTCTTCTGGTCTCTAATCCCACATATCTGCTCTCCCCTTCTCTGAGGCTAAATATGTCTCTATTTTTTCTTCCTAGTCATGTCTCAAATATCTATAATATGTGAATTTAAATATGTTTACATTAGTTTGAAAAAATTCACTTTTATATTTCTCATTATTTATTGACATTTAAATAAATGATAATATCAATGTTATTTGTTATTTAAATGAGTGAAATTTATTATACATTTCTTTGTCTTTAAAAAAATTATTTTCTTTTTACTTCTACATAACTCTTAAATTCCCCCCCATCCCCCAGATAGTTTTCGGTTTAAAAAAAATTTTTTCTTTTTGCTCCTGCTATCTAAGAATCTTAAATGATGTAACATCCAGACAAGTGTGCCATCACTTTCTTCTAAAATATGAACATTTTAGATCTTGAGATTTTTCTTCCTAAAATATACCGTATTCCACCAAAACAAATATTTTAAACTAGCATCTCAGGAAAGCTTTCAGCAAAACCCAATTATTCTTTGCCCACCCTTTCTTGTTCCTCTTAACCTACAACAACTTAATCCTTGCCCTGAGTGATTACTCAATAATTATTTTGTGGGAGGCTGAGAAGATTGCCTGGGGCCCCTCCGCCTGCAAGTCTGGCCCTGTCACTAACCTGGGGTGCAGGGTGAGGGAGGGGGTGAGCTGAATCTGCTTCTGGTGACTCAGGGAGTTGGTTGGCTGAAGGCTTCAGATATGTGAACCAGTATTTAACAGTTAAGTGTAGGAAACAGTCCTTGCTGAATCAATTCAAAGCCTGTGTACTATCCTTTGCAGAAGATTGCAGAAGATGGAAGTATTCTAGCAGTTTTAAAGAATGATTTAGCTTTTAGGAGGATAATTCACAGAAAAAAATATATCTAAATGTTGCTCTGTGCCTTGAATGAGCCAAAGTTACTGCAATCATTCTCAACATTTTCCTTACTTTCCATCATTTTCATAGATCACAAGCTCAAATCCGTGTAGTTTTCCATTCTTGTGTCATGAGAGCTGAGATGCATCTGGAATGATATGGGACATTGTAGGGGGTTGAAACATAGGAAGTATAGAAAATGAAGACATCATGGTAAAAATTAGTTACCTATACATGAACTGAAAAGCACTCAATTAGAACACAATGGCAAAGTGAATTTCAAAGCTAGGTTATTTCTTAAATCCAGCAGCTATGTTAATGATTATGACAGGCAATCTAATTAAATAACATCATTGGAGTTAGGAAAATCAACATAAATCTCACAACAAAGGGCTAACATGTTTCAGAGCCATGTTACTTAGTAGAGGATATTCTGTGTCAGGCTGGTGGTGAACCCTTTGGGAACAAGACAGCTTGAGGATGGGTAGATATTAAACAGGAAAAGTAAGGAAACTACAGAAAAGCAGATAAAAAGATGAGACATATTGCAATAGGCCAAAATATCAAGATAGTGGATAATGGGACACAATTTTATTAGAAATGATTCATATGCTTGAAACAAAGCTGAATTTACTTGCACAGAGTACACCAGTAAACAATTAATAGAACAACTAATATAACTCACTTTTATCCTTCAGCTTTACTAGATTTGTAGACACGGATAAGTAGATACTGTAGAACCAAACGTCATATTATCTATTTATAAGACTGTAACTTAACATTAGCAGATCCCAGACGCTATAATTAGCATCCATAAACCATTAGCATAACTAGTTCTGAATTGGCTTATAGGATTTGCATATCTGTAACACTGTCTATACTCTTCTGGTACTATAAATTTTTGCCCGAGACATAATTAGCAGACTCCCCAAAATTCTATCCCTTACTTAATTACACGTATATGTGACTTTTCACGTTGTGTAATGGAAAAGTATGAGCAATCCCATATCTACAGTGGATATTTTTTTACAAGATTCACAACTAAAGTAAGAAAAAAATTTTACTTAACAAAACTGGAAAATAGAAAAAAAGCACTAAGAAAATGCATAAAATTAATGGTAACCAGAGTAGCAAGACAGGTTGAGAAGGAATAAAACAAAAGCTTCAACTCAGAAGCCCAAAGGTAGTGGTAGTGAATTTATTTCTGTGTAAGTTTGTCTGTGTTTCGAATGTTCACCAGTGTAAGTACAAGAAGAATGAGTGCAGATGTTTAATATTTTTATCTACATTATCCCACTTAAAAAAGTTGAATCATCCAGAGAGTTAAACTTTTGTGTGTGAAACACCAAAAAGAAATTGAACAAGTATAGAACGTAAAAACAGTGATGTGGCATAATTATGAAAATTCAGGGAAAAGGCACGGCAAGTACAAATTGATTATAGACTTTAGCCTTGTTTGTTGTGACATTTAAGGAACAAAGCCTTAGCAATGAATGTCAAGGAAATGTTCGCGTGCTATCCTAGGCCTGTGGTCCTATTTTTGTTAGTTTCATTAGAGATTTTTGTATATCCTCAAAATTATTTTATAGCTCATTGACATTTTCAAGACATTTGTCTAGGAAGGCAGCCTGCTTAGAATGGATGTGAAGGAATGAGCAATGCACAGGATGGGAATTTTGTTCACCAAGATCTCTTCCTCACAACTGCCACAGTCTTCCAGAATAGCCCCGGGGGTAGTCACCATGAAAACGTCTCTGTTTCCTCACCTGGGGAATGGGGATAATGATACGTATCTATCTGCAGAAGTGTTAGGAGAATTAATTAATGTTTAGAAAGGGCTTTGAGATCCCTGGATGAAAGGTACTCCGTAAGTGCAAAGTGTTATTATGGTAATTTTAATAGTTATGATTACTGAGATATTAAATATATGACATTCTATTACCCTGCAAATTCTAGTCTGGGTGGGCATGACAGGTTATATATCAAATAGGTTGACACAGAAGAACTTCAATGCTTGTTTTTAATTTGGTTTACAGAAATGCCTGAGTGGGCAGGATGGGTATCTGTTTCTGTATTTCAATTCCTTGACATTTAAAGTTTGCTTTTAAAAAAATTCTTATCGTGACGTTCTAATTAATAGATGAATGGTACTGAATAGGGTCTTTTTTCCTGACGTTTTATGAAGACATTTAGTGCTGAGGTCTCCAGCCTGCCAGAACAATGTGAGTGTGCTGAGACAGCTACTCCTGGAAAAAGGAAACCCTTTTCCTTGGGGGACAACATTCAGAAAGGGGTTTGCAGTTTGAAGGCTTCAGTGTAAGTCTTGTCTTCTCAGTAAGCCTTTCCCATCATATCCAACTGTAAACCAACACTCTACTTGGCATGACGGAGAGAAAATAAGGCACATTTAATGGAACTCCCTGTTGGGAGGTTGCAGTTTATGGAGTGGTGCTTTAAGAAAGCATTTGGGGGGAAGAGCCTTAACTACAGTAGAGATAAAGTGTCATGGACTAATTGAAACAACTCAAAAACCCACTTGTATATTTGTTTAAATTTTTAAAAATTCATAAATTAGGAATGGAGGGAGCATATAGAAATACAAAGAAACTGACATCAACATCAAAAATATTGACTTGAGCATTTTCTTAATGGTTGAATAAAGTATTCTATTTTAAAATCTTTTGGATGTCTTGAACCCTCCCTTTATCATAAGTATTCCTTTCTCATCAATCGATATTGCATAATAGTTTATACAGAAGGATAGGAATTAACATCAATTGTGTATGAAAAATAGTCCTAATTCAGTATCTGTTTGTAACCTTTGTTTTTTTGTGAATCTCAGTGATTGCAAAATAGAAAACTATTTCCTCTAGTCCAATAGTGTATGCTTTATGCCCTATGGACCAAATGTAATAAGTTAGGGATTTTTTAGAATCAACAAAAATAATATTAAACCCCAATTAATTAACATATTTTAAGTAGTGGGAAATAATCACTTGCTGGTAAGAAATTTGAGAAGGATAGTCTAAATGTGGAAAACTAAGATCATTTGTCACATATAAGGTACTCACATAAAAGAAATCAAATGGAAGATGTCAGTAGTTTATTTAAATCAAAAGGAGAATGTGATCCCAGTTTCCATTACATCCAGAGAATTTGTGCCGTGAACCCTGCAAGTGAGGTTCATTGCATTATGTCTTGGGAAAGTGATCAAGATTATGACTTTTCTTTATGCTTGTGCCCTTAAGCATTCCGAGTTTACAGGATGTGTTGAAGAGGTTGAAGCAGAAAATGGAGATCTGGTTTGCTTTAATTCAAGCAGATGGCTAGGTCATGGAAACTCTGAAGAGAGATACACGGCTGCTTTTGCTGTGGTTGTTTTTTACATAAAAACTAACAATTTTACTATAAAATGGAAGCATTTATAATTGAAATTGTGCATCAAATATTGTGCTAGTCAGGATTTCTTTTTTACTGGCAAATATACATACCATAAAGTTTACCAGTAATCAATTCACTGGCATTAAGTATTTGCAATGTAATACAACCATTTCCACCGTCCATCTCCAGAACTTGTTCATCCTCCCAAGTGGTAACACAGAATCCCTTAAACAATAACCCTTTATATGTTTCTCCCCTCTGTTCTCCATGAATTTTCCTATTCCAGGTGTCTCATCTATCTGGAGTCAGTGTTTTTCTTTTATGTTGCTTTATTCGTGTGTGTGTGTGTGTGTGTGTGTTTAATTAGGTTAATCAATAACCTAATTATTTCTGACCAAATGATCAACCCCTTGATCCAGCCCTTTTAGATTTGATCTGTCTCTGGAAGTTCCTCTTCTTCCACAAATGACTTGCAGACACTTTGAGTACGAAATCAAAAGAATTATGCCATAACTGAATATGCCTTAAAATAAACAAGAAAAGTTTAGTCAAAAAAAAAAAAGAAGAAAGAAAGAAAGGAAAAGTTTAGTCATCTAAATACAGTATGAGTGATATTACTGACTGGTACTAGGCTCCTAATTGTGAATTCTTATAAGGGTAAATTTGTATAAACTGTCTCCATCTTTTGTTGTGTTGCTTTTTTAGTGTTTTTTTTTTAAGTCGTTAAGCTATTTTTATATATTATCTATTTTTGATCAAAAATTTAATAAAAGGGCTTATTTACAAAAGGATTTCTAATCATATGACCAGCTGTGCAAAAGCATGGCTATTATTTCTCCAATCTTAACTTTAGTCATGGTCAGATATCTCTCATGATTTATACACTTTACTAGTTGGATTTCATTCCATTCTGCTTTTTTTCTTTAATGTTACTAAGAGTTGGAACGTTGTTTTGTGTTGGGAGAACCAAGAAAGCAAAGGCAAATGGCACAAGCAGCAAAATAGGTTTATTAGCCCCAGTCATTGGAAGTTGCGAGACAAGACAGGCTCTTTGGTTGCCAGATTTAGTGGTGACTGTTTCTTTCTGTCTGCTCTCCCATCTTTCTTCCTGTTTTAAAATTTCAAAGTATTAAGGAGATACAAATGCTTTAGGTTACCTGTAAATCCTGGTCTCCTTTCTGTGATCTCTCCTTCATCTCAAGTCCCCTTTACAACATCACTGCAGAAAGTTTGCTAGAAGCAATAGAGACAACATGTCCCCACTGCCACCTGCAGAGAATGTCAGGTTGTGTAATTCTGTCTTAGCATTCCAAAGAGGAAAGTAAGAAGTTCTGTACTGCTAAAGTCAATGCCTCCTCCTGGAGAAAAGACAATGACCAGAGAACTAAAAAAAAATGTTCCTACTAGCGTAAGGGAACTAAAGACCTATTGCTGGGTCGGAGGCAGCTTTCTCCCAAGTACCAAGGCTACTCACTGAGGAAATTCTGGGAGGTAGGGATGGGGAAGGGAAGGAATGCACACACGATTCACCACATTATGACTTACTATCACATCCTGTGAATAAAATGTAGAAATATTTCAAAATCCTAAAATAATTATGTGGAGGATGACATAATTATTCTTATACTGGAGATTATGTGACTATTTTCAGGTAAAATATTTCAATGAAATGTCTATGACTTCACTATGTATAGATTAGAGTACTTGACCCTATATTTTTTCAATTGCCTAATTTAAAAATCTTGAAATGTAGTAATATCTGGATAAATGATGGCATACAGAAAGAAAGTGACTCTTACCTACGTTTTGTTGTTGTAGGATAATAAAAGTAAACAGTTTGAGAAGGCAGAGTTTGTATCTACAGAGAAATATTACCGTTACTCAATCAGTGATTTCAATATCTATTTCTAGCATAGGAATTCCTTTTTTTCTAATAAAGTGAAATAAGAAAAAATAATAAGCAAATTAAAGTGACTCTAGTAACTTGAGGCAGAGAATCTTGAATAACTTGTTGTATTTAATCATCATTTTCAGCAATCATAACATTGTTTTCTTATTTTTGCAATTAAAATATGAAGTACACTTGTCTAGAAGTCAACAGACATGCAAGAGCTTGGATTCTAATTTCCGATTTGGTAGGATGAGCTTTTGGAAGAGCCACTTATGCTCGGTACAGAATCTGACCCAATTTCAAGGAACCAGGACTTACGCCTAATTCCAAATCTCATTCGTTTGTGTAAAATATTAAATATTCTGAGTTTACACATAAATGCCTACCTCAGCTTCTATCTCTGGCAGTATAGAGGACCAAGTGCCCTGGTCACCTCTTTGAGAACAAATTTTTAAAATCTCCTTAAACACACCCACTAGTTGGCAGGTAATTAAGATGGTCTGCAACCAATAACTTCATGGGAAGGGAAATCTTTGAGAGAGAAGGAGAGCACTAAAACCTGCCTTAACCGGGGGTCATTAAACACATCCAGATAAGCTATAGTTCCAAATTTTAGGATATTGTTGTCCTCTTTCTCTTTCCTTCCTTTCTTCTGGGATATGGCCAGGACTGGAAAAGGGGGTGGAGTCAAGACCCATAGAGCTGAGGACAGAGAATGAAGTGAGGTTTATGAGGTGGTGGTGGGCCAGGGTTGCAGGTGATCAGGCCAAGTGGTAATTGCAGGATGATAGTCTGAGGAGACAGCAGAAGGGCCAAGGTCAAAGAGGTAGCCAGCATGTTGGGATTTGATAATAAGTAAACACAAACGAGAGTAATGGAAGTCAGTTTTCTCACTATCAGAAACACAGGAATTGAGGAAACTAAACTAGACTAAACACAATTGGATTGGAAGTGAAAATATTGTATAAATTCCCAGGAGGAATGGATTGATAGACGCTAGAAAGCAAGACTAGATATAGCAGTAGATAGAAATGTATGTGACACACAAATCTTTCTTCCATTTCCTTACATATATTGTATATTCACATCCATATATAATATGGAGATACATCTTACTTTATTACTGAGAGTGCCTAGAAACAATGGAATGCACATACTAATAAGCACATCTAAGCATGGTGTGTTGTGTCTTTCTGGTGAATTGCAATGTTTATCTTTTTTAAGTGATTGTCATTTTCTCTAATACATTTTTCTTAACTCTGTTTTGGCTAATACATTTTTTTTTTTTTGTAGTTTTTGGCCAGGGCTGGCTTTGAACCTGCCACCTCTGGTATATGGGGCTGGCATCCTACTCTTTTGAGCCACAGGTGCTGCCCACTAATACATTTTTATATTGTATAAAAACACTTGACTCAGTCCTGATCCTGGTTTGTAAATAATCTTATACAATAACGGGGCTCCTTGGAGAATTGGCTGATTCCTGGACTGGGGCATGACAAGCACAAAATGAATCTGGACTATTTGCCAGAAACTAAAAAACTCTCAAAGAATGTTATGGGAATGTCAAAATGATGGGAGCCAGATGGAGTAGGCTGCAACCGAACAAATCCAGGCCAATGTCAATATGAAAATAAAGAGTAATTAATAGATTACAATGAATGAAGTAAAGAAATAATAATTTCAGAAGAGTAAAAAATTTGGTCTTACAGCAGAACACTTGTAAATGGAATTAGAAATAGATGAACACTATTTAGCATCCATCACAGTAGTGGTTAATTCCAGGTAAGTCTTGAATGGATATTGAGGCAAGGAAAAAAAAATACAAAATATAAAAGATCTTACAAATAAAATCATGAGATAAGATGATAGCTATAGATGCAACACAGATTAGTAGTATCAGTACATGTGGATGGACTAAATGACCTTCTTAAGCCACAAAGATTTTCCACTTGGGTTTAAAATAAAGGACAGAGCATGCTATTTACAAGAGAAATCCTAAAATGTAAGTACATTAAAAATGTAAAAGAAATGGATAGTAAGGACTATAGCAAATGAATATTAAAATATAAAAAGTTAAATGCACTTGTAATATGTTAGATGAAATCAATGTAAATAAAATGCATTAGAAAAAATGGTAGGCATTTGAAAATGACACATATTTTAATGCACCAGAAGAGCATGAAAAATCTAACCTTATACCACCTAAAAACAAAGCCTCAACTTATTTAAACAAAGAGTTAGCAGAGCTGTAAGGAGAACTAGACTAATCCACATACTGGGAGATTTTAGCACAGCTCTCTCAATAATGATAAATTATGTAGTAAAAAAAATCAGTAGGGTTATGAAATCTTTGAACCACAAAATTAACAAGGTCAACTAACAGAAGCACACAGAACACAGAAACCAGTTATACCCACAATTATAGAGTGGACTTTCTTTTTGAGCACACTAAAGAATTTAAGAATACTGATTATGGCTGTGTTTTACGAAGCCCTCCTCCCAGGGTGTCAGCCTCACACTATTGATGCTTGGTCTATATAATTCTTTGTTGTGAACAACTGTTATGTCCATTACAGCTGTGATCTTCAACCCCCAGGAACTGGGCTGGGGGAGCCAGACCTGTTAGGAACCGGGCTGCACAAACAGGAGGTGAGTAACAGGTGAGTGAGTGATGCTTCATGAAGCTTCCTCTGTATTTACAGCTGTTCCCCATCGCTGGCATCACCCCCTGAACTTTGGCTCCTATCATAGCCTGCCCCCACCCACCATCCCTGGAAAAATTGCTTTCCATGTAATTGGTTCTCAGTGCCAAAATGTTGGGGGACCACTGCATTGGCAGACGTTTAGGGGCGCGCTTGCTCTCTACCCCCGATGCTAGCTGCAACATCCTTTCCCCTCCTCACTGCACTTTGTCCATCTCTTCTAGTCAACCCATCAATTGCCAGCTTATTAAAGACGTAAATTTGTGAAGCATAAAAGCAAATTAAAAAAAAAAATTAGAGAATAAGATTCTTGAGGTAGGAAAATTTCTTATGCAAGACAGAAAAAGAGAAATCTATATAGGAAAAAAGTAGGAATTTGATAACATTAAAATGAAGAACTTCTGTTCATCAAAAACTATCACAAAGAATGTGAAAATATAAGCCACAGACTGGGGGCCTATATTTCTAACACATATAACTGCCAAAGGATTAATATACCAAATACATAAATTCTATACATCAAAATAAAAAAACGATAAAAATACCACTATAAATGGTAATTCATTCAATGTATAATGAGCAAAAGAACAGACACTCGAACTCACCCAGCCAGAAGAGCCACATCAGTTTTCCCACAAAACAGCCATGCATTAAATCAGTAGTGGTTTTTTTTAAGCTGCTAAGCTTTGGGTTGTATTTTTACGTAGAAACAGCTAACTGATAACGCAAATTACATCTCTAAATATCTCTGGATTTACACCTGCTTCAAATTTATACAAATTGAATCAAATAAGGAAACACTTCTAAGCATATGTACCTTTTTGTAGGATTATATAAGACAAAATTTTCTATTCTCTAGCTGGTGAGATGAATAACCCCAAATTTAAATGACTAACAATGGAAATAGCAGTTGAAGGCAATACTTTCAATAGATTTTAAAAGATGTTTGATTATGGGGTGGTGCCTATGGCTCAAGAAATAGGATACAGGCCCCATAGACCAGGGTTCAAGCCTAGCCCTGGCCAAAACAGAAAAAAAAAAAAGATAATTGATTATGCATAGTGAAATAGGAGATTAAATGGTAAGAAAAGAAATGTTTAGACTCAAATTATCAGGAAAGTTATTAAAGAAGAGGTAGAATGTAATTATTTAAATCGTTTATTCTTTAATGCATGGTATTGTATTCATTCAAATTTTGTTTGGTCATTGAGGCAGAGTTAAATTGTTCCTTAAAAAAGCAAAGTTCAGGGCAGCGCCTGTGGCTCAAAGGAGTAGGGCGCTGGCCCCATATGCCGGAGGTGGTGGGTTCAAACACAGCCCCGGCCAAAAACTGCAAAATAAAAAGCAAAGTTCATCGTGAGGCTTGCCATGTGTTAGCAAGTATGCTAAACCCCATAAATGAGAAAATGACTGAAACCTGTTCCCTACTGTTAATGAAGACAGGTACTATCAATATATCATATATACTTATGTGTATAATATCATAACAAAAATTAGATAGATGCAGGATAATGTAAGAGCGTAGAGCGTAGAAGTAGGATCATTAGCTATTGTCAGCTCAGGCTCTTTCTTGCAGAGACGTCTTGGAGAATGAGAAAGTTAGCTAAACAAACAAATATTGGAGGAGGTAGTCATAAATAAAACCCCAGATACATGAAATAACATGGTGTAGAAGTGGGTCGTTTCTCATTCAACAGGTATTGAGTAACTTGTATTTTCCAACCACTGGGATAGAAAGAGAATGCCATGAAGAGTAGGAGAGAAATGGTCTAGGGGAACTCTTACCAGTGGGGATAGTTACACAATATAAAAGCAAACAATCCAAGGTAAAAATAACACTCTGAGGAGAAAGGACAGAGTGCTTCTCCCAGGCTAATGAGAAGCAATGGAAGTATTTTCACCATAGGAGTAGAGTGATTTTAACTCACAAATTCAGCACTTTAAACTTTCTAAAACACACGTGGAGTTGAATTCTGTCCCCTGAAGACTCATATGTAGAGTCCCTAATCCCCAGTACTTTCAAATGTGACTGTATTTGGAGATGGGGCATCTAAAGCGGCGATTAAGTTAAAATGAGGCTGTTAGGGTGGATTCTACTCCAATCTAACTGAAGTCCTTATAAGGAGAGATTAGAACACTTAGGGAGACAGCAAAGGTTCATGTACAGAGGAAAAGACCATGCGAATGCACAGCAGGAAGGTGACCATGCACAAGCCAGGGAGAGAGCCTCAGAAAGAAACAAATCTTGGGAGACCTTGATATTGGACTTCCAGCCTCCAGAACCATGACAAATGTATTTCTGTTGCTTAAGGCACCCAGTTTGTTGTATTTTGTTACTGCAGCTTTAGCAAACTATTATAATTCTTTCTTTCTATCTCTCTAACTAGCTAGCTACCCGTCTAAAACATCGAATGGTCTTAAAACAGAAATGATAATAACAAAAGAAAAATTATGCCTGGAGAGCCCTCAAATATGAAAACAGTGATACCAAACAGGTGGCGCCCCAGCCAATTCAGCCGAGCGGGGCTGGAGGACCTGCCACCTCCGTCTTGGCGGTGTTGGTGGCGGCAGCTGGCAGAGGAACCAGCAGGCTGGAGCATAAGTAAGCCCAGGAGCTTCCCTCCCCCAACAGAGGCTCCAGTAGCCAAAGGAACCAGACACACACTGGGGGAAGACACTGGCGATTCCTCCAGTGCATCCCTGATTGGTCTGTTTTCCAAACCTGCTCCTGATTGGTCTGTTTTCAACACCCAAAAGTTCACTGGACAACTGCTGCTGTACAAGCCCCTGAGCAGAGAGCCTAAGCGCAGACCTCAGAGAGAGGGAGAGAAAGAGAGAGCAGGAGAGCAAGAGCTGTAACACTTGTACTGCTGATCCTGCCCTGCAAAGAGGTTTGGCTCTGTGTGAGAGCTTAACACTTGTTGAATAAAACCTAACCTACTGCTCATCCTGTGGTCCAGGTGCTTCATTCATCGAACCTCTGAGACCAAGAGCCTGGAAATCCAGTATCAAAATCCAGTATCAACAGCACACACAAATCCTTCTAGGTCATGGTCAATATTAATTTGAACTTCATTCTGCAGGTGAAGGGGACCAGGGAGATGCTTTATTATGCAGGCAGCATGACTGACATTAAAGTTTCATGTTGAAAATGGTAGAGTCAAGTTGCAGTGTGGATCTTGAAATAATGTGGATGTATGAAAGAGAAGACTGAGGAAGGAGAAGAATCAGGATGCTCTTGCAACAGTCCAACCAGGAAACGGTAAAGAGGTTATAAACTTAATTTCTTTTTGCAATAGAAGGAATGTCAATATAGAATACAGATCTAGTGTTTGAGGATTTGGGTCCAGTATGTGGGAAAATTGTAGAATTATCACTGAGGAGATGGAAAGATGGCACTGATTAACGTGACATGAAAAGATTGTTGGCTGGTCCTCCAATGAGAGAGTGGATCCTGACTGTTCATGGTTGTATAGTAGCCACCTGGAGATTTATCTGTCTAATGCTTCTCATTCTTTCATTTGGAAAAATCCCTTCCTTCAGGAAAATTTCTCACTGCTCCCTCTAAAAATATCCTTCAAATTCTAGCTTCCGTGCTCTTAAATACTTTGCTTTACTAGACTCACTCATTAAGCCAAGCATCTGGTGAACTTAATTTCTTTTTGCAATAGAAGGAGTGTCAGTATAGAGTACCAAGCTAGTATTTGATCTGTATTCTAAGATACAGATGGCCAAACCAATCCTAAGGCCAAATGATCCGTGATAACGAACATATTCAGAAGTAGCCATTATTCTAAGTTGTTAGTGCTATCTACTATATAGTAATTCATCTGATCATAATAGCAACAAAATCAAGCGGGTAAAATTATTATCTCCTTCTGTTCTGACATGAAAATTGAAGCACTGGGATGAATACTTGTTCCAACTCAAACAGATCAGGTTTTGCTCTCTGGGCATCTGACTCCACACTTCATATGCTCCTAACCACGACCTAATACGGCCCTTGACCATTCATTTCTTTATCCAGAAATATGCAGCATCCCCAAGGTGATCCAATAAGAGTTCTTCCTTGGATTTGCGTCCTTGGGTACCAAGGAAACAGATCTTAATCCATCTCTGGTGCTGAAGTTAGAAGCATGGTGGATGACTGATGTTAGGAGCCACGAGTCCAACTGTGTAGAACCTAGACGGAGAAACCGAAGGCAATCTGACAAATGCAGCTTCACACCTTGACAATAATATGAGAAGACATTTGAATCTCTGGTTGAAGTCATCCCTAAGACTCTCTGGAGTCCTGACCTCTGTTAGTGTTATCATGTGAGCTTATTCATCCCTTTTCTGGATAAGCTAGCTTAAATTTTAAAGCTTGCAACTAAGAGTCACAAGTAATTAAGGATACAATTCTGCAAAGCTGTGGGAGAGTCTTTAGCAATGCTCAGTCATCCAGTGGGAGAGCAGATTGCTGTGTTAGTGCTGGCTGGGGATTCGATTTACCAGGCAGTTGTGTTAGGACGACAGGGGTGCAAATAAGTTGAACATATGAAAGATACTCAGATGGGAAAATATTTAATAAATGAGATCAGAAAGGAGTATATCCTTGGGGAAAAGAAAGCAGGCCCTGGGGTAGGCCGGGAGAGTAATTTAGCCTCTCAAACCTCAGTTTCTTCATTTTTGTATTGGGATAGAATAATCATCTTTCTCTTGTGTTGTGACAAGTTTTTTTTTTTTTTTTTGAGACAGAGTCTCACTCTGTTGCCCTGGGTAGAGTGCCGTGGCATCACAGCTCACAGAAACCTCAAGCTCTTGAGCTCAAGCCATCCTCTTGCCTCCACTGCCCAAGTAGCTGAGACTATAAATGCTGGCCACAATGCCCTGGTAGGTTTTATTCTTTTTATTTTTAGCAGAGGTGGGGACTCCCTCTTGCTCAGGCTGGTCTCAGACTTCTGAGCTCAGCTGTTCCACCTGCCTCGGTCTCACAGAGTGCTAGGATTGTAGGAATGAGCCACTGTGCCTGGCCAGTTGTTAAGATTAAATGAGATAATTGACATAAAATATTTATGTCCAGCATATACTGATTGATCCATAAGTATTTTAGTTGAGATTTATACCCAGTGCCATAGGAACACAGATTCACAGACAAGGGGATATTTGAGCTTCTATTGAGGAGAAATGCAGTCAGATGGGTAAAGGAAGCAAATACTCTCCCCTCTCCTGGCCTCTCTGTCCGCCTGTCCATCCCCCAGCTTACAATGCAGGTGATACGTGTAAAAGAGTCTCCTACACACATTCCACACGGGCTGAAGTCATGGTCTAAGGTATGTAAATAGATGACTTCAGTGATAAACTCGAAGTAATATACAAAGTCAATAAAGAAAAATGAAATCCAACACATTGTTAAGCATTTAGGTTCTAAATTTTTCTGTGCAAGCTAAAATGCTTAATTATTAAAACATTGATATGCATGTAATTGCATCATCACTGATGAAATCTCTCCTGCCTGTAACAAATGTGATTTCAGCTCCTACTTTTGCAATGAGTGATGAAAAAACTTCCAGATGGAGAGGTTTAATTTGTGAGATTTTCCCTAGTCTATTCACATTGGCTTTAACTTCCATTTTAAATTACAGAGAGAATTCCCAAAATTTCAAATAGACCCAAGAGATATGGTGAAATAGCTAATCTCTTTCTATGAGCGTGCTAACAAAAGCAATTTCTTACTGAGCTATATGCTACCCAGTGGGACTGATAATGAATCTGCATTATGGTAACCTTTATAAGAAGGGAAGATAAGAAGACCTTTTAGGGAGGTGTATTTATTAGGTGGTGAATGTGTCTCTTTGCATGTAGAGTCTTCTGTTTAGATCCACTTTTCACTCAACTACACCAAGGTCTTCTATCTTCCTGTTTGCAGCAATGCCTCTGAGCTTAGAATACCCAGCCTGTGACGTACCACAGCATCAGCAAATATCAAACACCCGCAGCTGAACAGCTTGCCCAGCGTTCGACTTCTCTCAGTGTGGAAAGGCAGTGGTTTTACCTGGCTGATTGTGAGCTTTAATTTCCCCCAACGATTGACGAAGCGTTCAAACGTGTGTTAACACAGAGTTCTGTGATGATTTATTTAAGTTGGAGAAGGGGGAAAACTTGCCTGGTGTCACCCAAATAGAAAGCAGCAGCATTTACTGGGAGTCTCCTACAGAGGGCACCTTCACCTTAGTGGAAACCCAACCGAAAGAGAAACTCAGTGGTTACCAGAGAAATAACTAAACCTCAAAGGCAGAAGCGCACACTGGCTTTTGCTAACCGGTTTTCTTCTCTGTGGTATCTTTGTTACTTGATCTTGAATGGAAAAGAACTGGCACCCTTTTGTATAATCATCCAGCAGAGACAGGCCAGTAACAGCGTCTTATTATTATGTTCAGCTTGCTTGTGGGTGAGCTGGAGACAGCTGTTCATATTGCCTAAGAGGCAACAGATCAATGAAAGGAAGGGAAGGACAAGTTTTGAGCTGCCTTTTAGCAACAATGTCCTTTAGACAAGAGAGGATATTTTTAAAGCATTGTATTGGAAAACAAAGGCTGATAATAAAGTAAAATGTTTACATAACAAACGATTGCTGTGTTGTTATGATTAGTAAGTGCTTTTAGACTGAAATGACATAAATGGAGAACGAAAAGTAGATACACATTTTTGGATGCCAAAAATACCATGAGTTATAGACGATAAATCTCAAGAAAGTACCCGCTATTTAGAAAATTCTGGAAATAGGCATGAATCAGTGAATTTGTGTGTTTGTGTGTATGTTATGGAAAGTGATTCCTTGAAATCATTTCTGTGTAGCTAAATTAGGGAAAGACATATTATGATATTATTAAAATGAGAGGTCATACTGTAAAAATACTGAAATACACTTTCACAGAAAATGTAATTCTAAAAAATTTTATTAAAAAACTAATGTCATATACATCTAGAGGACTTAACATACAGCATTAGTTTGATGATTTTTGAATGACTTATGTTTTTATGATGGCTAACAATATTAACATTCATACATTCCATAGGTATGCAGTACTTTCTATATTTACCCCGGATAACACCTGACTGTTTTAGAAAGTCGACAAGTAGAACTCGGGTTTATTAGGAGAACATTTTGGCTAAGAAAACTTGTCAAGATACTGCTGATGATTATTTCCGAATATTAAGGTTAAAAGAAATACGCCAGACATAAGTATGTCTCTTTTCATTTGCATATAAAATACTGTTTGTTCAGCTGCTAGATGTTATGCCTATTATATGAAGCTTATTAATTGTAGATTGTTATTTCTGTATTTTTCCCTTATATTCTGGGCTTGGAAGTTATTAAACTACCAATTGGTCCTATTGGCCTATAGAATTTGGGAACACTTTTGCCTTCTTTTAAGTTCAACTTACCACCAGTAAGTATAAATGTGTTTCAGCTATTAACATTATTTTGACCTCATGTCTTTTTTAATGCTTAAATAAGTCAAGGCCTATAGCTTTCTATTAGGACCAGATGTTCAGATTATTGGAAATTTTAATTCTTTTCTAGTAATGATTATTATTAATTTGTCAATCAAACCAGTTACATAAAAATATAACAAAGAACTACCTGGTAAGCATGGATTGAAATTTATGTTAATGCTTTTATCAATGTGTTTCAAAGTCAGTTAAATCAGTTTCTGTGGGTAATAGATCCCTTTTCACGTTCAGCTGAGTTGGTCACCTTATCTGAGGAAATGCCTAGCAAGGCCCCATCCACCTGCTCCGGAGTTCCCACCTCTCTGTTGACATTTCCTAGCGTTCAGTGGTTTTTCCCACTTTGTTGCATTCCAGAGCTCAAGGCACTTCTTTGAAGACACAGTGCCATTCAAGTCTTTCCTACTTTGCGGCTTCCCTCTAAAGCAAGAGTAAATGAAAAAGCCACACAGTCAAGACAATATAAATGAGGCAGCAGGAGGCATGCCATCGCTGGGTTAGGAACAGCTCTTGAGTGACCCCTGAATCATCTCCTGGGAAAGAGGTAGAAAGTGACATTTCTTGAAAGTGGAATGAAAAAAGATGGAAGAAAGAGTCTGGATAGTCTCTTATGGAAAAGCAGACTGAGGGTGGTAAGAAACTGCAAAAAAGGAATGTGTTTGCACAGTCAGCTGCTGATGTAAAGCCTGATGTTGTACAGCACTTCAACAGGTGACTGTCACTGGTGGACACTGCCATTTGCTAGCCTAAGAAAAGCAGGGGAACTCACAAAAGTCAAGATATTCTAATATCACATACAAGTTCAGTATTTCTCAAAATCCCACATATCCTGCCCTGAAATAACCTTTTTTTCTTTGAATCCTCCATTCCTGCTGTGCTGCACTGTAGCACATAAACGCAACCATCTAAACAGCTGCTCAGAGCACATCGATAGCTCTATTAGAGCATATACAGGTTTGTTTGCCAGGGGTAGAAACAGGCAGAGAACCATAAGTCTAGATTCAACTATGCTGGTTTATTATGTTTTCATTTCTCTTAAAAATAAAATGAAATAGGGCGGCACCTGTGGCTCAAAAGGGTAGGGTGCCAGTCCCATATGCCGGAGGTGGCAGGTTCAAACCCAGCCCCAGCCAAAAACTGCAAAAAACAAAAAAAAATTAAAATAATAAAATGAAATAAAAATATTTTCTCCTGCTTACCTCCAAAAGGAGTTTGAAGACAGAGGAAAAAAATCAACGAGGACTTGATTTTTAAACCAATCCCTGGCTTTAACCCTCAGCTGGTTAGCAATTTAAAGGTAAGTTCTCCTATATTGCTAATTTTCAGTTTCCTTCTTTTCAAAAGATGAGGTATGACATATAGAAATGAGTCTGATATACTCATAATGAGAAGCTGCCTGCCGTTCTTCCCTGACAAAGTTTCTAGATTGCCTCTGAGCTCAAAAGGGAAGATCCAAGGACCATCTCTGATCTCTAGCTTAGTCACTGGAGAAGGTATCATGAGATCTGTAATACGAGGATTCGATAATCTTCCAGACTCCTCTAACACAAAACTTCAGTGATGTTATCCTAATAAGACTCAATAGAAATAATGTACAGTGGAGTCGGATCAGGATGAATGTCTTTTTCTCTTTGTATCATCAGCAACCAGTATAGAGTTGGTGCACAGAAATAAGTGTGCTTTGTGTTACAGAGGCTGTTATGTACATTAAAGTGATCTTAAGGTGAAAACTTTGGAAACTGTTGTATACACCCTTTACTCACTCACATGTCAGAGGTAAAATTCCTCACACAAATGTTCTCTTCCTTATCATCTCCAGCAGCACTTTGAGAAGTACTCTCACCCATATTTTCATTTTGGTGAAGACTCCCTAATGGTTCTTTTGATGACCAAGAAAAGAAGATTCTGTCTGTATGGGTCCCAGACACAAGCCTCAATTACAAGTCTAAGAGTGTCTTTTCCAGATGTTTGAAACCCAACTTATCAGCATCTTCCGATTTTTCCCTGGAGAATTTTCTTAAATTCATCAATTCCATCAGAATGGAAATGAGTGTATCTAACATTTTGTTACTTATCAATATCCTGGTCTGAATCCAACACTCTATTATTTAGGGAATGAACAGTTTATATCATTTGAGGGCAAAGGAAATGGATGGCATAATATAGAAACAGTTATAATTACCCAGTTGAGATTTATTGAGCACCCGCAAATGCTAAGCATTATACTAGGTATCCAAAGGGGAAAGAAATGACTTGAGACCACCTGAAGAGAGACATATCAACAAGTATAAACGTAGAAGATAATTGTCTTTCTCATCAGAATGGAGGGTGTAAATTATTACAACGCACAGAAATTAAATCAGCAAAGATTTCTGGATGTACTAAATCTTGAGCCAATTGGTAGACTATGATTTCTAATTTATATAGGAAAAAGCCATTTTCTTTATCTCCTTCTCCAAATATGCAATATTGGAGTATGAGGATATGGCCAACAGGTGAATGAACTGGTCTCCTGATTTAAAAGCGAAAATGACTTTACAGCATATGACAAAACATGCACCTAAAGGTAACAATGTTGCCACTTCTCCTCCAGAAGAGGTATACTCAGAGCCTGCGCTGGGGCTTTGCTAAGCAAGAATAAAGAGGTCTTTGAAGAATTCATAGGAAGCGTTTCCTTGTATAACACGCTGCCAGTATCCCACAGCCTTCTCCTGAAAACTGGAGCAGCCAGGAGGTTGATATGGGAAAATGTGTTAAAGTTAAAAATTACTAACAACAATTGAGAGACCAGCATAGGCATTATTAGTAGAGGGTCGTGTTACTGCTTGTACTGATAACTGTAAAAAGTTAATTTCTAAATTTAAAACCGGCCATGTGCCCGCTCAGATCCATTGTGTCCATCTTTTTCCATTTCATTGTTTTAAAAATGCACCTTTGTTTCCAGATTTGACCTTTGCTAAAGCATAGGGCTGAAACACAATCACAACAAAACACCTCCCCCTTAAAACCAGTACTTCAGAGCCCTCTTAAACCCAGAGAAAAATTCTTTCTCTCCTCCCCAGTCCCACAGCCCTCAGGATTTTAAATGGTAATGATCAGTTCATTTGAGAAAATGGCATTTTATTGCTTCCCTTCACAAGCTCTCCAGGCGGATAAGGTGTCTCCTTCCCAGCGATGTGCGCCTCCTTTTGTTTTCTAGCATTACTGGAACTGACCTGGCATGGATCACTGGGTGAGCAGGCAATCTTAAACACTTCTCATATAAATTACTGGTTCCTTTCCAAGTGCAATTGCTCACGGGGTAATACACCATTTTACAACTCTGATAGCAAAGTCTCTTCGTTCTCCTGAGTTCCACACACCCCACCAACCCCACCAACAGGAAATGAACAGATAAAAAGACTCATGGAGGTGTGAACTTCCGAAATGTACAATCTGGTTCAACATCCAGTAAGTGCACAGTGGGCAATTTGGGATCCTGCAAGTCTGTATTTCCTTCTTGAATTCCTCTCCTCCTTTTCTGGCTTTAAAAGCCATCAGTGACAACAACGACGACGTATAAATAACACGCTCCCTGTAGGCTGACGAAAGAAAGCAAGAATAACTATGGAAATCTTTTAAAATAGTTTCAACATTTTCCAGAGAAGAAAATAAATCTCTCACTTTCTGATTCACGGTTATGAGGTAGAAATGACACGCCGTGCTTCTGCGCCAATGCGGCTTGTGTTAAATGAGTACTCAGATCCACAAAACACTAATGATGGCCACGTTTTCCAAAGCAATGTCTTTTTTTCCCATGAACTCTAACAACAAGGTGTGTTTTTACTGACAGTTGACTTGGATCAGAGCATGCAGTATTGTATTTCAGGTTGTGGCTCCATAAAACCCTGTAACTTTCTTTGAAGTTAAATAGTGTCAATCTGTTTCCATGTCTGAATAACTCCTAGAAGAGCCTGCCTGACCCAAGTCAACTCCTTGAAACATACTATTTCCCCATAATTGATGTCCCAAATGAATGTCCTTTCATAATAAAATGTGCTGGAAAACAAAACAGCTTTCTGCATCTGGCCCAAGTTGCATCATAATTAAATTTTATTTTATCCCATCGAGGCATGCTAAATGTTGAGCAAAATATAATTTTAAGTAATTTGTTTGTATTCTTATCTGTAGGAGTTGGAAATTAACAGCGTTGCTAGTTTGCGTTTACTGTTAAGCCTGGAGAGCGGAGAGATTGCTTTGCAAACATTACAGTTATTATGTCTGCAGTTGGTACTCTTTGTATAAATTATTGATCAGCCAGCTTATTTTTCTTTCTGCTTAATGGATATTATAGCATAGCCGTTTACAACGCTATAGTTAAGGTTGTGTCAGCACTTCCATTATAATAAACCCTCTGTTACAGGGGTTTATAACTTGTTGTAAAAATTTGCTCTGGGCTGAAACTTGACATACAAGATCTCCAGCTAGAAGGTGGCAACTGTTGTTCTTTCCACTTTTAAAAAAATCTCTTTGTTCTGAAGAGCAATAAATAAATAAACATTTCATTCTTTTCTAACAATCCTTGAAATTTCTGACTTCAAATAAGACGCTTTTTATAGGTTATTGGTTGGACAATGACCTCTTCTTTTATTTAGTGAAGCTGAGAAAAAGAAAAAAGGCCAAGATCATAAGTTAAAAAAAACAACAACAACAAAGCAGATGGGAAATCAATAGAAACTTGTATAATCAAGTTAAATACATTTCTCTTAACATCACCAATTTATACAATAGTGACTGTTTTAATAGTAAACATATTTTTACACCATACCAGTTTATGCATCCTCTTCCCCCCTCATTCCCACCGGTTTTAAGCAATTAATATGTCTTTAAACTGATCTTCTTTAGGGGAAAACAAGTTTTGAGTGATTGAAAGACAAAGGAGTACGACAATTAGAAAATGATACATATCGAAATGTATCATATCAATGTACAAAATTGAATGTACAATGTTTATTAGAAAACTAGGGATTTAAATGTCTGACTTTTTGACCTTACTCCAATCCAGTGTGCCACTCCTCTCACAATGACCTGATTTAAGAAATGAGGGAATTAATCTCAATTTAGATTATTTTTGCTGCTGCTTTCTTTTACAATCCAGCTCTACAATGATCTCACTGTGCCTTTTTTTTTTTTTAATCAAATATTTGGCTGGGCAACCCTTAATACCAACCACAGATGAAATTAAGGACACTTACACTGGAATTGAGTCGTGATAGGAAAGTATAACCAAATTATCACGGGCAGTTGACTACTTGTCATGGAAATGATGCAGTTTGAAGTCAGAAAAACAATTCCAGGATGATTTTTTTTTTCTTTGTAAGTATTCTTGCGATTACTCTCTTTCTCCCATAAGGGTTTAGAGATTTCTTTGGAATATGCTCTATAACCAGCAAAGTATTTTCTGCCACATGTCACCTTTATTCTGAAGCAGAAAAAAAGGAGGTAAGGATTGGTTAGGGAGGGAGGAACAGTGGTACCAAACTGCCCCATTTAGCTCTGGGCTCTATGTAAAGGTGAATGGTGAATGGGAATAGACAGTTACTATAAGCATTCGGTGAGCATATAGACAGTCTATGCATTTTCATGCTGTAAAGCAAATCAGAGTTAATTATAACCATTCAACCTCTTCTTTAATAAGAATAGTCGTATGTGATATAAAGTTTGAACATTTCAAGTTATGGTGTGTTCACCTTCAGTTCCCAACCTTCTGTCCTTTGGGTAATTCAACACCAAGCTCTCTGCGCTTCATTAGAGAATGCATCAGTGAGATAAAAGCCTTATTTGTTGTTCATGAAAAGACTCAAGGGGTTGAAAAAGAGAGGGAGACTATAGAAGTGAAAACCACCAAAAGCCAGAAGTTGGAAAGAAAAGTGGGGAGGGCAGAGATTGAAAGTGTAAAAGTAGGAAAGCATTTGCTTAAAGTAGTAGAGGTTTATCTGCTGAGCTGACTGGGGAGGCTGTGTGTCTGAGTTAAAAGGGCTTGAGAGAGTTACTTGGCATAATTTCTCCATCTTCAATGATTTACTACTGAAGTACAAACATCAATTTTGGACTCTCTCCTGAGGAACGTTTAACAAAGTCAGTGAACTACTGGTACCCTGATATCTTTCTAGATTTACCAAACTTTGATGGCTCTTTAATAAACCTGTGCCTGAAGTTTATCTCAGTCTTTTTTTTTTTTTTCTATTAAGGAAACACATCCATTAGTAAATATGTAGATGTAAAAATGATCTTCCTCTTTACTTCTCCATTGTGATATATCTTGGAATTGTTGAGAAATGCACTCTATTGTTAAAGCTATTTGTGCCGGGTGTGCTAATGCACTCTTTGATTGAGTGAATTAGCAGTCATAACAATCTGGCAGTCTGGCCATAGAAGTGTGCTCAAATTGATTTGTGTTATGGCTGGACTGGAAAATCTAGTGTTAGTTGTTTTTTGCCCTGGGGCATTGTTTGTACCAAACTCCACTTTTCATTTAATTTTCCAATACATTTTGAAAGATTGCAATGCTTGTGATCAACATTTGATCTACTTGCATTATTTTAAAAAAAAATTCAGAAAGTAATTTCAGATTCCAAAAAAACCTTGCTTTCAATTAGAGTAAACATAATTAGAGTGATGTCGTGCTCTGAATGGTAAATCTCCCTTTGAATCTATTAAGCATTTTATCTCCTTGTCCTGTCACTGAAAGGAATTCAGTCTATATCTGGAGTATACATTTGTATACATTTTTTGTGTGCATGCTTTCACGACAACTTGAAAAAATTAAAATAATAAAATTGTAATGAATCTCTTCTTCCTGTGCTTTCTGCATCTGCCAAATTATTGCTGTTTCCCTCTGTCAATCTATAAAAAGAGGATACTCAAAAGCTATTATGAAAAATTAAGGTATTCAAGAAACATATTCAAATATGCCTTGACTTTAAGTCACTGTTATTTTAGGTTTTTTAATGCTATGAAATATGCATTTTCTTTTTTCTAAATAACTGTATCAATTGCTGTACTGAAATTGTGAGGATTTCAAGACATGACTTATCCTGGCTTTGTCAATATTTGTATCTTTCTTACAATCTTCTGCTTTGCAGTCCTTTACCAGAATTATAATGCAGCATGAATAAACCTAAAAAATGACTATTGATTAAAGAGAAAGCTTTATGAAATCATTTAGTCAGTTTCCCCACTTGAGAAATCAGTGAATAAAATAGGTCAATAGATAAGAATGGAATGGATGTAATACAGAGCTAGGCTTCCCTGGGTTATAAAAAGGGTCAAAAATAAATCCCTGTAGAATTCATGTTTTCATACTCGTAAAATAAAATGATACTTACCAAATCCCAACTCTAAGTCCATCTTTCTACAGATTTATTCTTCTTTAGACCACAGGTTTTGAAAGTATGTTTTTATGTGTCCCTGTTTCATTTCCTGGTCACTGCCCCTTTTAACCAAATAGGATGCCCTCATCATCAGGCTAAAGTCACTGTTGTCATCCAGGTATTCACCAGGACTTTAGCTGCAACAGCTACTATGTTTTTTTTTCTTACAGTCTCCTGCAACCTTACAGCTCTCCTCAGAACTGCATTTCATACTGCATTGAACTCTGTATCCTGTGCTGATTTTTGTTAAGTAATAGATGGTGAGACCTGAGACCACTCTCTCTTAGTTCCCATTCGTTCGGATCTCTTATGGGTGGTGGGGTGGTGAGGAGGAGGGAGAAGGGAGGGGAGGGGCCAGAAGGGGGCAGAGGGAGGGAAGAAAATACCTTCCCTGAACTGGTACAAGCTAAGCTTCAAACGATATCCTAGGAAAGAAATTAAAGACTTCTTAATTAGTGCAGCAATTAAGCTTTCTTGGTAGCATTTTAATCAGCACAGGCCCTATCAAAGGACAAACAGAACGATTTGCAGGTCTTTGAATTTTAAACAGTCTTATTGATTTCAGCACAATACGTTTTCACAAAACACAGGGAGAATTTTCTAATATCAGTTACAGTACTTTGAGTTTTGCCTATGCAAATTGAGTGAAGATTGGGGAAGATGAGATGGAGGGAGAGGACTGAAACTAGCAGAGATATAAAACAATAAACAAGCAAGACAAAAGCTCTGAAAGCTAAAGATGCAATGGAGTGAGAATTTGAAATCTCAGGTTGATTTATCTGCTGTTATTAAATACTGTTTGCCTCAATCATAGGCAATATTTCTCAAAAATAAAAACTAAAGAAAATAGAAAAGAGAGAAAGAGAAAGCAAAGTGAGAAAGAAAAAAAGAAAGAAATCTTAAAATGATTTCAAGGCTTTTTTAGTCTACCTATTTTAATTTGGCTATGCACCTTTTCTAATCCTATTGTTTGATCCACGGGGGAAGTGGTGGTTCCTTGAAACCATTTAGAGACCTGAAGTGGGCGGCAGGGGAGATTCCAGCTAGGGGCAAATGCCCCCAAGTCCAGCTTCTGAGAAGAGCACAGGTTTCTCTGCAGTAGGAAATTTGGAGTTTGCTTAGAAGCAGAGTGGGATTACAGCTTGGCGTGCTATCATTACTTCCTGTCTGTAGTTTCCGATTGTGGCAGGCACTGAGTGAGTGATAGTTTAAGGAAATGTGAGAAATGAGAGAATGGTGAGGGCAGATGCTTGGCATTTAATTCCCATTGTTTTCCATTTTGTGGGTCTAGAACTTAAAGTGATAGAACTATAGTTTATATTTTAAAGACATATGAGAATTTATTCATGTTAGTCACCTAAGTCCAACTAAAATTAGTTTTTTTCCAGGGTTTAATACTTTCTTCCTACCCTCCCCTTTTTAAGAAAGTAATTTGGCATTTTTTAAAGACGGTCATACTTTCTAAAATAAGCATGAACATGTAAAGAAGTGTATTGACGTACATGATATGTATTCAATCCCTCCTTTTAATTGAGGACAGATTTGGAGACTAACACACTAATTAAAATTATTTCCAACTACATTAAAATACATTGCTTTCACAAGGCTAAACAACTATGTAAACTTTACCTATTTTTGCAGAAGTTTGTCTGCATTTCTGCAACAATTTTCCGAATTCTTATAACAACCCAGGAAAACTTCTTGATATTATTGCTCTGACCTTAAAAAGTTTAGCCTCAACTTAGCCTAATTAGTCAGTAGTGTCATATTTCCCTGTACATAGTTCCTGCACCTTTTGACACTATATTTAAAAGAGTTCAAGGATTAACATGATAAAGAGAAATGTGATAATGATTTCAGCACCAAAATGGCAAAAATTTCATTAGGAAATTTTCCAACAATGTGAAGCTGTTCCTCATAGTTTATTTTTAAAATCTGTCCAATGCAAAAACATTGTTTCCTATCTTGTGAAGTTAGTGAACATGTGCAGGCAGGTTCCAGAGCTAAATTAAGATTCTGAGATATAAGCAGTAAACAAACGTGACCTATGTTCACATCACATGTTGGTCAAAAACCTTGAATAAATACCTCCATGCAACAAGTTAGAGAAAAGGAAGAGAAGGAGAAAGGAAAGGAAGGAGGAAGGGTTAGTCTCAAGTTGAGGCCAATGTTGTTTTAAGCACACCTACCCATTTTGCCTTTGCAGTCAATTAGTAAGCTTTGCTTTTGTGCTGCTCATTGTTTACAAAACTATATTTTTACTGTCACGCTGAAAGGGATTTCCCCAATATATTGTGGTACTTTTCAAATATGAAAAAAATAACTATTGTGTTACACCACATGAGTAACTAGCCTGGGGTCTTAAAGGATATGATAGTCGGTTACTGCGCAAGACAGGTGAATTAATTACACAGTTTGGGCTAAGAAAAATCAGTGTCTTCTCTTATCCCCTTTCTAAACCCTTCCGAGGTGCCTTATCTCTTCGACTTCTCTACATGGAACAGGCATTTCTGACTGTCTTTGGGGCGAAAGTGAAGTTATTCCAGACCGTCCACATCGTGGAAGCATTTCTTTCCACAATCTAGCAGGAAATCGGAAATTGAACGCAGAATTATTCCATTATTCTTAAGCGATTTCGGACTGCCTGCCTTCCCAGAACTTGAAAACCGTCCTAGAATTTTCACTATCTTTACATCGATAAATAATTTAATAGAAAAATAAAAACAACCAGATGAATAAAAACATTACGTTTTGCTTACATGTGAGTTTTTCCTCAAAATAATTTCTTAACAATCATGAAGTGGAAATGGAATATGTTTTCATTTATATCTCATTGCAAAAACGCGAGGAGCTATATCCTAAATCCTTGAAGGAGAGCTCGGAGCGTTCGGGCTGCTCTTTAAGTTAGCTGACGATTGTTTAGAAGCTTTTGGAAAAAATTACGAGTCGTCGCGGACGAGACGGAGTATTAGACATGCAATCTAACGGGAGTGGTAGAAGAGAAGTAGACGGTCTCTCTCTCCTGTTCCGATCGCCACTTCTGTGTCCCCGGCTTTTCCTCTCCGTCCCTCCCACAGTTTCTTTCCGTACCCTCCCCCTCCCCTCCTCCTTTCCTGCACGCTCGCTCTCTCTCTCCTCCTGTGTCTCGCGCTCTCCGAGTCTCTGCTCCGAGTTCCTGGTTGGATAATTTGGGTTAATACTAGTGAGTGAGGTTTTTGCGGCTTCAAAGGGTATTTCAAGTTTCCGGAGCTCCTCCCCTCTGCACCGTGTGACAACAACAACTCGTCCAGACGGCAGCCTGCACTTTTCAGCTCATTTTCTCTCTGTCATTCCCCTCTCAATCTTTGATCAATGTACTTGCCAGGGAGAACCCAAGTCCTTCAAGCCTCCTCCTTTTCACCTTCATCCTTAACTTTGTGCTAGAGCAGAACCCACACAACAGCCGACCCTCCCCGCCCCCGCCCCCCTCCAAACCAGCCCTCGATCCCAGCCCCCGGAGAGGACTCGCATTTCGACTTGCGGGACACTTTTGTGCGTTTCTCTCCAGAGCGCCTCTCGCGCTCGCCCCTCCTGCGCTCGCTCGCTGTTACTTTCACCTCCCTCTCCCCCGTCTCTCCCTTTCTCCTTCTCGTTCTCTCCTAGAGTTGTTGTTGTTGCCCTCATCGCTCCTGCTCCCCCCTTTCCCCCCTTCCCCTCCCGGGGGTGTGTGGCAACTTTTTTCCCTGGCTTCTCCACCTTCAGTTTCCCCTTATATGTGACCATGGCAGTGCCGGCGGCTTTGATCCCTCCGACCCAGCTGGTTCCCCCTCAACCCCCGATCTCCACGTCTGCTTCCTCCTCTGGCACCACCACCTCCACCTCTTCGGCGACTTCGTCTCCGGCTCCGTCCCTCGGACCCCCGGTGTCCTCCGGGCCAACTCTGTTCCGGCCGGAGCCCATCGCTTCG